>NC_135704.1:12496388-12862361 GCF_964276395.1 Gasterosteus aculeatus | reverse complement strand
GTAACGTTAATTTGGAAAAACCAAAAGGATAAAGCTTCATCCATTTGAGGATTCTCCATTTAACTAATGAGTACACATTTCTTATTATGATTCTGCCCTCGGTCAAAGAAGCCTTTAACTGTCCAGACTGAGCAAGAGAGGCAGTATATCTGAAACGGTGAGTTACCTTGAGATTCATGAGCAAGTGCTGCAGTGATATTTTTAATCACTGAGGAGAACGGAAAGCCACTGGGAAGCATATCGGCGGCATTTGTCAGTAGATCCATTGATGACCTGGGGAAGATTAAACAAAGGATGTTTTTGAAACAGGGGGCCAACAGAGCAACACAGCGGTGAGAAACTAGTTGTTTTTAGATGCAGCGAATTTATACCTGAAGGGAGAAACTGAATTCACACATCAAAACGTGCAACGGGGCTTCTTTTTTTTCTTCTTCTTTATTCCTAAAGCAATATATGGTATGGTGCAAATCAAACTTACATCTGAACCGCGCCAGGGAGAGTGAGGAAGGAAAGCGCTCCCAGAGCGGCATCAATGGTCTCCTCCCGAGCGGCACTCAAAGCCCACGGCATGTCCCTCGTCGCTCCCTTCGCCACGACACTCAGGTCCGGGTTGGCAAAGACCACGTGGGCCGTCTCCATGATATCTGCAGTGGTGGCGCCGGCGGCTATGGCTCTGAACATTGCCGGGTAATCAATGGAGAAGAGGTCCATGAAGTCATCCAAGGGATCCCTTGGCAGCATCAACGGGGCTTCGCGACGGTGTCGCACCCCGGTCGCTGTCGTATGATTACCGGCTGCCATTCCCTGGTGAAACATACTCGGGTGGTACCCCATTGGGGCCAGGGGACCACCGGTGCCTACCAACTGGCTCAGCAATGCACTCATGTTTCCGGCTAGACCTTGAAACAGCTCCATATCTGCCGACATGTCCACACTCAACTGGGTCGCAAAAGACAAGAGAGGGCTGAGGATGTCGTACACTTTGAGCAGAGCCTGAGTCAGCAGATCCAGTCCAGACACTTCGGTGGCGCTCCACCACGCAGACAGCGCGGCCGCCTCCGACGCAATCACGCTTGAGAAATTGGATGCCAGAAGTTGCTCCAGGGCCTGGTAAACCAAAGACACGTTCCCAAATATCTTCATGTCAACCAGCAGTTGTACCGCTTCCCTTGTTATCTTGCCGAGAGACGCGTCGCTGAAATTTCCCCACATCATGGGGAAGATGTTGTCTGTTGTGATGTTTGCGGAGGAGAGGAAGATCATTGCTGCCTCTTGGAAAAGGTCTTCACATAAGCTGTTGTTTTGAATGAGAGGGTAGTTGTCCAGGATGTGGTTCAGGGATTTTTCCATAGCTTCAATGTAAGGCTGGAGGCATGGGGCCATTTTTACCAGCTCGTCGGAAAGCATTTTGAATGAGGACCAGCTAAAGACAAGGGGAGAAATATAATTGTCAAGTTAATTGTACAGATTTAGAGTCATGTGTAAAAAATGAACAGGAAAACTATGAGGATTGTTTGATCCCTAAAGCACAACCACAGCCAATGAGCTGACTTCTAATTCTGACCTCTTGTTTTTAATTCATTTCCTGAACACAATGATTCCATAGAGTTTGAATTCTACAGCTTTGACCATTCTTGCTCATTTGCATAGTTTTCACATTTCCTTTTTGATATTAGACTGGGGAGTCTTTTCACTGTGATAAATTATCTATAGCTTGTGTATTAAAACCTGACGGTTTCCCTGCGATGTGCGAAATGTGATCCTTATCGCCATGTTCGCCTCGTTATTGCAGCTGGCAAAAAGGCAAATTATTTTTGAAAGCGTGTCGAAGCGAACTGAATCATGGTTAAGCTGCTATCAGTGCAGGCGTTTTTTAGGTAAAATCCCATTAAATTAACCAAGTTGAATGCAAATGTGATCACTCTAATTCCTTGTGAAATTAGGCATCAATCAACTTGGTCCGATTGTTTCATTTCAACCACTGTTGTAAGAACAAATGGAAAGGTGGTTTAATAAGTGAGTCTTGTAGCGCTTTGCATAAGTGAGTCTTGTAGGGATGCAACTGACTCTAAAAAGACTAATTTCAGGTCAGTTGAATGTTTTAAATGAATATTATCGACAGTGTGGCTGCACTATATGTCCATATTATTGTACCGTTGTCCTCATAACCTATGACATCAGTGTGGTTTGGATATATAAAAGTATACTGGTTATGGAAACAATCAGGAACAAAAGTATGCTAAGATGGATTTCTCTTCTTAAAAGGAAGCAGTTGCTCTTTCATTTTCACGCACTGATGCGGCAAATTGTTTTGTTTGGTTTGCGAGTCTACAGGGTTAATTTAATTTGGCGTCTCATCCATAATCACCTGCATGGATTTAGGATGCCAGATTCACTACCAATAACATTATCTACATGTTTTTTCACTGATGGATTTTCACGTTAAGTATAGTAAATAACAAAGGAAGTGACTGGTACATCTTGCCAACAATGACATCATCTTGTTATGGCTGTAAGTAGTTACCGGTTTTGCAACTGCATATCTTGGAGCTGCTGGTTCCAGTGAAGCTGTGCCTCAGGGCTCAGAGGCTGGCTCGTGAGCTGAGAGATCTGGCTGGAGAAAGCTGCTACGAGCTGCTCTGTCACAAGTGTGCTGTTAATGTTGACTTGGTAGAAAGACTGCACGACCCTGACAATCCGGCCAGATGTGGCACTCACAGACTCCGGTCCGGTACCCATGTCCTGCACAGAGAACATATAGCAGATGTGGACTGTTAGTAGTGTGGCAGCTTCTCCTCTGTATCAACACTGCCACCAAGTGGTTGACGGTAAATTCACCCGCAGACTGTTAATTGTACTCAGATTATAATAATCCTTCTATTAAATTAGTTTGTTTGCATTTTCACTTTTCCATCTGCGTACTTACACTCATGTTCATGTGTGTGAAGACAGTCTGGTCTGCAGCATAGGCCTCAAAAAGCGGCTGCAGGCTGATATTGTACCAGGTGGCCATGGTGGAATGGCTTAACCCTGCCGCCTCTCTCACTGGCTCCCATGCCTTCAGAACTCCACTGCACTCCAATGTGCCATTAGACTAAGGGGGAAATGGTCAATAATTCATATTCGCTGTTCAGGAAAGTCCAATTTAAAAAAACTTGGCGAGGCAAAGGGTAAAGGGATGAGAGAAATGTTATGACCTCTTTTGTTTAAGCAGTTTACTGAGAAACAAAGAAAACACACTGCTTCTCAGACTGACATGCCGACTACACACCCACACAGGCTGTATACGCGCCGCGCACAATGAGCCTGCAAATCGCTGGGTCCGCTGCTCAAAGTTATTGGTTATTATGAAATTCATGATCAATTTAAATAAAGTTAAATATTCCGCAGAAATGCCTTTTTGTTGTTATTTTTGTTTGCCTGTTTTAAAAAAAAATGGTATAAGAAGTCCTTTTATCAGTGTCAAAGGATGAAGAAAAAATAATTTAAGTAACAAATGGCAGCAGTAATGGAGTTGACAGCCGTGTCCTGGTAATGTAATTCAAAGTGCAAACCAGCCAAGTCACATGCACGTGTTATCTGTGACCTGAAAGAACAACATTGTCTGTAAAAAGCCTTTGAGAAAAGGGTAAATAAAAGTCCAAATGGATGAAGGAAAAATAAATATTCTAAATAAAGACACACCCCATATACACAGTCAAGTGTTTGAGATCTATCAATACATTAAGGTGCGACGCCTAGATTAGAACTACTGTATTGTTGATTGCAATATAGCATAAAGGGTCATGCTCTCCATTCACCTCGCTCCCACGCAAACCTACCTACTGAAAAGAGCCAGCAAATGGCGGTGAAAAGAGACAAAGAGACAGAGCCACACAAAGGCAATTCCAGAAAGTAGCTGTCTAACCTGTTCGGCTGCCTGCACCGTGCCTTCAATGGCAAGCTGCATTCTTTCCGAGATCTCCGAAAAGTTAAAATTGCTGGAGTTCACAGACTGTGCAATTTTGCTGATCAAAGTCACCACAGGCATCTGAAGGCTTTGAATCATCCCTGGCAGGGAGGAAGGACACATTTTTACCAACACGAATAGCTTTACAATACAAACGTTAGATAAAGATCAGGAAATTGGTGCTTTGTATGGAATGTTACAGGTGACACTTATGAAGAGCTGCTTAGTAGGTATGTTTTATAGTGAGAAAAGTGTTTTGAAAGAAAACAATCCCCCCTTCAGTCAATGAGTCGTTTACATTATCCCAACAATAGCTTTGCTGTTCAGTATCATCCTCACCGTTCTGTGCTTGCATGCTGTTTACCAGACTACCTATGCTTTTCTCAAACAGCAAGATTGCAGATGGGACACCGTCCCATTGATCTGCTGCGTCGAGGGTTGACAGTAGGGCACGTAGTATCTCTTCAAGTCTGTGATAACACACGCGGGAATGGGTTTAGGGAAATCACAAAGCAACAAAACAGGGGTTTCTTTTATTAAATGAAAGATCTATATATCATTTCTATGACAAATACAAGTCACACAATTTAATAGCAACTTGTTGCCTAACAAACATCAAGTAATTACGCCTTTCGTATGTTTTTCATTATAGGTGGTAATTAAGCGCACTTTTGCCACGTGTCTTGGTCGGCCTTCCCAGTCATCAGTTGCTCCAGGACCGGAGCGAGATGTGCAAAGCCCGCCAGAGACGGAGCAGTTGAATTTGAGAGTTGCCCGCCTGTGCCGAGGTCCCAAAGCATGCTCAAGGTCTGACAGCAAAAAAAAGGATGAAAAATTAGGAGGGAAAAGAGTGAAAACCTTGTTAACACACATTTATTTTATCGTAGTCAATGCCCGACTCAACTACAGGAGTAATTACGATCTATTGAACTGGCTAATATTTCCAGTCGTAAAACAGAGGGCATTGACAAGTTGTATCTGCATTACATTTTTAATTTTATGTAATGTTTAACTACCTATGAAATGTTTAATTTGTATTTTAAACAAATGGAAAAACACTTGAAAGGAGAAAAAACAATATATAACATTTGTTTTGACACTTACCTTGTCAAAAATCATTGGCCAATTGTCTACTGAAGCATTCGCAAAATATGCCCACAGACTCGAGTTGCCTGCAATAAAAAGATATAATAAAACAAAGTGGATTTCAATGTCAAACACAGACAAATGATCTTCCGTGTAAAACTGGGAGAGAAGCGTCTTGTTCTGACAGACAATAAAAATATTGTGCTACTTTGACTGGCAAATCCTGGGCGTTTGAACAATGAAGTGAAAGATGAGACCTCCGCTCCATCAGAGCTCATCGGGATTCCACACCTACAGTGGGAGGGAAAAGCTGACTTGCCTTGGCCAGACTCCAGGATGAAGTGAGTGATGTCAATGAGCACGGAGACGTAGGCCTGGGATGTGCAGTTTGCCGGTAGAAGGCTATGGATGGTTTTCATCTCATCCAGAAGGCTAAAAAAAAAAAAACACGTCAACATTTTGTTTGAGTCATGAAAAAGGTCATCACGTCAAATCCAATGTCGTCAAACGATTACAGGACTGCAAGCACTCAATGTTTCTCCCCCTGGTTGTTAATCATTTTCTCCACAGTGGGGCTACTTATATCATGAATTTATTTTAATTTCAAATGAAGATGGTCTGAGATTTTGGAGAAGGATTTTTGATATATGAACCACACAGACAAATGTGCTCTTCTTGTCTACCGCTCAATGCTCCTTTAGAACATCAGCATGTACCAGATTTACCAACCCGCCCATCATTCATTCACAGCCTTTCCCCTGTCTTTGCTTCAATTGTCTTGTGTGGCATCGTTTACATTTGTAGAGCCAAGGGCGTGTATAAATACCAGATTTTTTTTTCTCAGAAAGAACATAGATAACTAGCAGACCGTGAGATTAAAAACTCAACCTTTACTTAGAACCGCAGAACTCAAAGCACCATGAATACCAAGAATGTTTCCCCGAAATGCTTCAAGCTGCTATGAACTGATTTTGCGGCCACTAAACATTGACATTTTATCCCCATGTGAAGTGGAGATGGCAAATTCAAAATAATAGTTTTGAGAATTGGGTTTTTGAGCAAAAACAGCTAACCGCAGCATAGATCGGTGCGAGTGAACGAATACTGTAACATCCCGACTAGCCGATAGAAGATAAAATGTGCAAAAATGCTCAGTAGAACTGTAGGTAACTGCAGTGAGGTGATACGTTTCCTCACCACATGTGACCACTTTTCATGGAAAGCATCAAGTTATAATTGCTTTGCCACAGCTCATTTGTATCAACACCTGCCGATGGGGGCTAATTTTTATATATTTTTAATTTGGACCAAAGTTTTAAGGAGAAAGCGGAATTACTCACAGATTCAAGCTGTCTGATCCATTGGCCACAGGGTTGCTCTCAAAATATGTGGCTGCTACTTTGATCCCAGAAAGCAAGTATTGAGCAAACACTTCTGGCACCGTTTGTTGGATGATGCTCTCCGCCCGCTTGAGGATGAGGAGGGTGATGTTACGCGATGAGATAAAACTTGCATCTGGTCGGACAATGAGCTGAAGTGAGTTCTGCACAACTTCCAGGAGGTCCTGCTGCACAGAGGGCGCCAGGGGGCTCGCGGCTGAGGTCAGGATCTGCATTGCATATTGGAAGGCCTCCGCGATGGCCTCAAGGAAGTGGTCACTCTGTAGGCCGGCTGGCTGCTCCGCCACCATTAAGGCATTGCTCAGGGACTTGGTGATGTTGCCAATGACGGAGAGGTAGGCCTGCTGATCATCTCCGAGAAGGGTGTCCGTCGTCCCCAGCAGGTGCTGGAGGTCTGTCACTGGGGTGGAGATATTTCTGCCTGGGACTCCCCATCCGAGCATACTACTGAAAATCGACTGGACATTTGGTTGTTTCATCCACTTCTCTATCAGGTCGAGGTATTGCTCAACTTGGAGCTCAGTGAGATCAAGAATGGTGTTGTTTTGATACAACTGGTTAGCGAGTGTAAGGTTATTCTCAGCCTTTAGGTTGCTCATTACGAGTCCAAACTGACGCCGGAGAATCGCCACGGTTGTCAGGCCAATTTTAATCACCCCTGCACCATCTATTGGGTACTGCAGGTCGTTGATCAAGAACTCCACCTGCTTACTTGCAAACAAATCAAAATCCGCCTGTGCCAGCTGTAACGCCACTTGCATTTGTGTGAGGTAGTAGAAGGGTGAGAGCAGCTCTGAGACTGAGCTCGCGCTGGTGATATTTTCCAGCCTTTTCAGGTACCATTCCACAATTTTTAGATATTCTTCCTGAGCATACAACGGGTTCATCGTGTTGTTCAAATTGTTAAATGGTTCTGTGTTGGCGACCAGTTGTAGGAGGCCCTCCACTACGGTGATTTCATTCATGATCTCTGGAGTGTACAGTTGGTTGAGCATGAGGTTCATCTTGATATTGGCCAGGGTGCTGTTCAGGGTGTGTGCGAGAGCCATGTTAGGATTGGAGCTGAAGTTAACTTGAACAACATCCCTGACAGTGTTATTGACAATCATCGGAATGAGGGAGAGGATGGCGGACTCATTACGGAGAGCGGGTAGGCGTGCGAGGAAGCTGCCGACGCCGCTTATCAGTCCCATAACACACTGCGCTGTCATCATGTGGTCTTGCTGTTGTTCGTAGCACTGGCTAACATTGCTCACCTCCATCACGTTGGTTATCAGGATGTTGACGTTGGCAGCTCCAGCTAATGCAGCGATGTCATTCAGCTCCTCAAGGGTGAGGTTTGCCTGCCTCAGAGCATTCTGAACATCGGACACAGTGACACTTGGTGTAGCCACGATCGATCTGATGAAATGAAGAATCTGCTTGAATGTTTGCACGCAGCCCTTATCGTTGGAGGAGAGCAGTGAAAAGAACGAGGATGTAACTTCGTCATATTGCCATCCCTCCAGGATCGAGTTCGTCACGGTTAAATTCAAGGTTACATTGCCGTTGGCCGAGAGCATCATGTCTAGGATCTGATCCAGTAATGCAAAGGTTTCTGAGATCCCAGCAGAGCAGTTTCCACCTGCTGCACATTCCGTCATCTGACTCTGCAGCGCTTTGAAATCCCGGAGAAGGCGAGAAGCCTCCCGTTGGACCTCAGTTGGTAGGAACGCAACAAATCTCTGAGCAATAACGGTCTGAGCAGCGTCTGGTCCCGCCTGAGACAAGTTCTGCAGGCCTTCTGGGCTCAAAAGGTTGAGAAAGTCCTTGGCAATCAGGTGGAGGTCAATGACTTGTGCAGGGCTGAGCTGCCCATTTGGTAACCGAACCTGTTGGATTTGTTGGAGCCTGAACAGGGACACCACACAATCCTGAAGCTGGCCTAAGTACCCAAGGATGATGGTAGTTGGGTCACCGTTTGGAGAGTCCATCACTTTCTTCAGTTGCTCCATGGCACTGAGGATGGCTTCTACAAGGCCTGCTGAGGTCTGGTTGGTGAAAGGCTGGATGGCTTCTCTGAGACGCGCCACTTTGTCGGGTGTGAAGTAGTTGGAATAGGTGAGCACAGTGTGTCCCATGATGTAGGAGAGAGACATGGTGAGGTTACCTTCCGAGGAGAAGAACTGCATCATCAACCGTTCAAGTTCGGGCATCGTTGGGTCCGTTTCATTGAAGGTAAAAACGTGCTGGTTGAGCCTGCCGATCTTTGAGGCAACGTCGAACACAGCAGAGACATTCAGGGGACCGTCGCTGAAGAGCAAAGGCAGCAGAGGCGTCAGACCCGTGGACTGTAACAGGTTACCGACGAGCGGACGCATGACGTCGAGGTTGGTGATGTTTTCGTCGGGGAGCATGGAGATCGTGTTGACAAAGCCATTCAGGTTTTGGACCAGATTTATCAGGTAGTCAGAGAGCGCGTCTCCTCCTTCGATTTCTTTCAAGTGTGATCCCGCCAAACGCAGATACACGTCACCGTACACATGGTGCAACAGATTCACTGTTCCTTTGAGACAACTACAGAGAAAAGAGATGGGTGGCAAAATGTCATAATTTTAGAAACGTCCATCGGTAAGTGGTAAAAAACAGTAACAATAAATAATACATCTTTTGTTATGTTGAATTCAGTGTTTGTGCAAAGAGGCTGTCCTTTTCATTATGTTGCAAATCAGTTAATGGTAATCATTTAAATCAGTGTTAAAAAGAAGAACTTAAAACATAAGTGTTCATTTTTTAATAAAAATAACAGGATACTGATTTCACTTCACATCAGAGCCCTCAATACTAAGCTGCTCGTCTGGCCTTCCCAGTACCTCTAGAACTCACAAATAAACACATAGATGTGTGTATAATTATTAGCATTATTATCTATTTTTTCATTATAGTCATAAAAGATAGTATTCATTAACGAGTACACAAATACAAGCACTTACTTCACCAGGAGGTCTTCGTTTGACGACATCAGAGCCTGAGTCATTGCTTGAACAAACTGTGGCCATTCCAAACCAGTATTGCAATGAATGGTTGAGGATGTGATGTTAATGTAGCCTAAAGTGTAAGATAATCATACAAAGACATACTTAAATTGGTTGTGTTTCTTTCAAGTAATAACTTGGATTTGGGTGAATTTGTTTTGGCACAAAATTAACAAAATAATTAATAAATATGCGTAGATGTTTATTGCATGTTTCATTGAATTCGCCCATCAACATCCTCTCTTACTTAATGTACACCGGACCACAGAAATTTACAGAAATTGCTGTCATTGTTTACTAGAGAGACATTAATTCACAATTCATACCATCACTGAATCTTTTGGTTTTCAAAAAAAATACAAATAAAAAATAGGAACCCCCTTTTGAGTGCTTAAGAAAAATCTTTTATAGATCATGACAACAAAGAAATACAAGAAATGTGTACTAGCCTAAATATCCAGCTCCTTAATCTAATTGAATTTCGATAATAATATAAAATTCTGAATCTGATGAGCCCTCATATGCACAGATGAATACTTTCGATAGTTAAAGAAAAAAATGAATTGTCCTCACAGTTTGCTGGCGGGGTTGTGACGTCTGGCCTGTAGTTCAAAATCCAGTACAGCATGTGGAAATAGTCCTTTACCTCGGGCCACAGTGGAGTCTTCTCAATCCTCTCTCCCAAACTCACCATGAACCAGGGAACACTACATGCAAAGAAAAGCACACTGTTGAGTGAAATCATAACCAACCGCATAAAATATATTATATTAATTTCCACTATATTGACTGAAAATGGGTCATTCACCCAAGGGTTACACTGGAACAAAATGTAGTTTGACCTTAAACATTTTAACTTATAAGACAAAATAGACTAAATGCATGTCGTAACTCTGGAATGAAGGCCTGCAGGTCAATCAACCAATCAATCAGCATCATCAGCGTTTTCTTCAAAACCTTTGTTGAAGAGTCGATGTAACATCATGAGTGCTGTTGTTTGGCATCCAGTCCGTCCAGTATTTTCCCATCAGCCGCGTGGCCAGTTTGTTGGAATGCACGCCAAACTGCACGCTGTTATTGTAGATCTGGTGCCACTGGGAGAGAACCATGGGGAGTGTCACGTTGTAGTCTCCTTGGCCTAGCAGGGCACCATATACGCCCTGTACCTGTGGAAAAGGACCATTAGTGTTTCTCTTTAACATTATATGCTAATGTGTGTTCATGTAGAGGTCGGTCGCTACAGACTTTAATATTGACTATTTAAATAGATGTAGCATATTTTTACATTACAGACTTATTATTCATTCGTATTCACTCATACCGTCTCAACGAATGGCTGCCAGTCCGTTAGTAGCGCTTGCTGTAGAGCAGAGATGTTCTGACAGATCGCTGACCTCCACAACTCCATCGTTATGCTTTTAGTGTTGAAGAGCCACTCAAAGGGACCCAAGATATCCTCACATTTGAAAGGTTCAGAGGACATGATCTAGTAAAACAAACGCATAATGCACCAACCAATGAGTGTTTGTTAATTTAATTGTTTTCCACGTTGTTATCAAAAACCATGTCTATCCCGGAAATAAGCGTTTGCCATAATGAAAACCATGTCACATATCAGGTATTACAAAAGGCACAAATGCTTTCAGCGGCTCATTCGTGAAAGACTGTAATCATGGCAGACAGGTGTTCATTTTCACCAAGGGATTCTTACACAAGGTTTCATAATAAGCTTTCAACAAGCCTCTGTTGCTCAACGTGTACTTTACAAGACAAGAAGTGAGTCAGCATAGTTAACTACAGTTCAAAATGTAATTTAATTGTGTTGACCTGGTGCTTGTTTTTTTTGTTTTAGAATTTTTTTTCTTGTTTCAGAAAACAATGTACACCAATTCCATCTTAACTCACTTTAACACGAGCCATTTAACCCATTACCTACATTTTTCTAAGGTCAAGGTTTATTTTAATTATGAATCGGGTTTAAATCGGTCTTTAAATTTGTCTGATTACTTGTGCTACTACCAAAACCTTCCATCTACATCTTGCTGCCAACTAACACTCTTGCTAAGCTAGTTATGAAAACAAAGATTGCTAAGCTGTTATGAAACTACCATGCTTGAAACTACAAAATGTTGGAAGAAAGCATAGTCATTTCTTAACATATTTTATATGGAAATGTGGTCAATTGGAATATTACTAAAATACCTTTGGAATCATTTGGATAATTTCCACCACGCTGTCCACGACATGACCAGTCCAGACGTTTGCCTCAGACTGGTTTGTCAGCAATGTTCGAAAGGTTGTTTGGAGTTGATCAGCATCTCTCAGGACATTGGCGATCATTTCTGCAAACCAATGAGAGTTTTTAGAACACAAGACATAAAATAATAAAAATAATTGACTACAGCTACGTTCTGTGACGTGACAAAAAACATTTTAAGCTCAATTCGAGAACGAAATTCACCTTCAAAGTCGTTAAGGAACACACTTATCAGAGAATTTCTAAAGAGTTTTTTGTGCGTTTCCCTTTGTGTGTGCGTATCCAATTCCATTTAATAACTCCTCTTGTCCTAGTTAGGTTCTATTTTCTTTCAACAGTCCCCTGAGAAAGGGTGTAAACGTGTTCCACCACTGGGTCATATGTTATGCAAACACCAGGAAGAGAAAACAATGGTGAATATGGCAGCATGTGACACGCAAGTAATACTACACTGAACGTCCTGTGAATGTTCTGAATGTTCTGTGAACTTTTAGATTTTGTCTTTGTGCTCTTTAGACGATATACACTTTGTTGAGATAGAAAAAAGGATTACTAGGAGTAACAAAGCGCTTTGATTGGTTTTAAAAATGCAATATGCTTCTTGCAAGCAGGATGGGTTGTAGCTTTACCTTCAACAGTATCAAGGGCCACTGTTGCTGACTTCATGGACAGAAAGCCCGTTCTGAGGATGCTCTGGACCACCACATCCAGCTCTGGCACCATTTGTATGATCTCAAGCACCACTTGACCAACCTCTAGAAACCTGCAAAAGCAAAAAGCCAGACTCAAAACACCATACAAACTGATCATATCAAAGTGGACCAAAGACTTCTGTATATTTATCTGCTATTTAGAACAATGTGAACAAGAGGAAGTAAAAAACAGGTTTGGCTAACTTGTGCACAAAGCAACGGGCGAGAGAGATAAAGAGACAACACAAGGTGGTTTCCCGTTTGTATTTAGGTATAAAAACTTTTTCCTGATACATCCGATAAAATACTTCTCAGCAATTTCCTAGAAGAAAGGCCAACTTAGTTGTTTCTTAAGAAAAAGAAAAATCCGGTTGAGTAATACACATTTAAGCTTCTTCAGAAAATCAAATCAGTTTCTCTAAACAAATGTAAATTTTGATATTTTACAGCATTCCAAAAGAAAATCTTCTTGTGCATTTACTTGCCATCTTACGTTTAATGAACAGTGCTGTACTTACAACTCCTCATCAACGCTTTGTGGTTGTGTATCTAAGCTACGCCGGGCCCTCGGCATGTTGCCTCCTTGTCCTCCTGGGGATCCCCCTCCCATCAAAGTCTGCAGCAGCTCTCTGGCGAAGGATACATCATGTGGAGCAACATCCTTACTCCATACCAAGAGAGCCTGGAATACAGATTAAACGTGGGAAGAGAATGCAGGCCGAGTAAGATTTGCAGAATCAAGACTTTTCCATTTTTTTGCAAAAAAGAATTCCGATTGCAGGGCGATGTCCGGCTGTCTGTTTGAGCGGGTTCACGTACTGACGACGTTGTTAGCTAACAAGTCCTGATTGGAAATTCTCTCATCAAAACACATCTAGCATAGTGGCGGTGCTAATTGCATGTCTTCGGGGCTTATTTTCCCCCCGAGGTGCGACCTGGGAGTTGCAGTTGCTTGTTGCTATGGGCCAGCAGCTTTCTCACGGCTCTCTGAGGGGAGGCGGCCCAGGAGAATGCAAATTACAGGCAAGGGCAGGATACACACAGGGTGCATGAGAGAAAGTACGAGTGAGACTTTAAGAAGGAAAATGCCCCCCCCCTCCCCGCACAAGCATCAAGAAGGTGACTCATTTTTGATATCTTGGATTCTCACTCTTGACGACGATAACGTTCACTTTGTTCTAACCTACCTGCTTGGCCACCTTATCGGGGCTGATCCAGTCCAGCAGCATGTCCACGGTCCCTGTACTGCACGCTCCTGCTAACCACAATGTCTTACTGCTGTTACTGCCACACAAGTGCATGAGCACAATGTCTCTGTCCAATAATAGGCCGACGGCCTAGAGAAGGGAAGAACATTACAGTAAATAAACTGTGGTCAAATTACTGACAAAGTAGTAACTCATTTATGAAAACAATTTGTAAAAATTGTGAATGATAACAATTTCCCAGAATGATTCTTTTAGGTAATAATTGTGAGTTCATCTTCGCTTTCCCGTGTATGTACATGTAATATAATGATTCTTTGGTCATTGCCTTTAAGGCCTATAATGTTAAGAACGGCGTGCCGTGTTATCATGTCTATTTCTTGATGATCGTCAACACGTACCTTGTCCAGCGGTATTTTGACCTCTTGCAGAATGCGTTTTACCATTTCACTTAGTGAGTCATTCTCCAACGTGACGATCTCTCCGAGAGAAATGGTGACATCTGAGCAGAATCAAATAACAATGTCAAATATTAAAATAATGGCACGCTAGCTCGATAGTTGACCGGCAACATTGCTCTGGTGTTCTCCAACAGGGAATCGTATATGACATTGTGTGTACACCAGGATTTCATACCTTTATTGTGATTTTAAGAAACTAATTTAAAAATGGTGGTTGAATATTTGGAATGCTCAGCACATCTGAGAGAAAGTCACCTTTGCCAGGCCAGTTTTGAACATAATGGATCAGGTTGAGGCCTCCAGCGAGGAGCGGATCCACTGCGGAAAGTGATGCATTGGCTTCAGGGATAACGCTCCGGATGATATGCAAGGAGCTAGAGAGAAGAAGAAAAACATTTAGGGCCTAAAATAGAATGTGCAACAAACATTTAACAGAACAGTGACTTTTCTGTACCATGTGTCCAGTATTTCTAACCTAGAATCTGCCAAAGCAGAATGTAGAGTTTGGGGTTTCCTGCGTTTCACATAAATGTTCTCTTGCAGCTCTTAAAAATCCAGTGATTCACTTCACGTAGTCACTTATTAACTTACTGTTAACTTACTAATAATAAAGTAGTTTAAAGCTGTTTAAATGAGCCGGAGGACTATATACAGTACAATGTGCCGGCGCCTTTATCAAATATTTACTAGAGCAAACTTTTACTATTCTCATCGGATGTTTTTATTCTTACGCTTATTAAATAAATAAAAACCTTTACAGAGCTTCCCTTCATTCATTCATTTTTCGAACGTCTCCACCATTGAGAGTACATCACCTCTTTATGCTGCTGAGCAGGGCCTCCGCGCCGGCCAGCCCGCTCTCGTCTGAACCGGAGGAGAAGAGCTGGGGAACGGCCAGAAGGTTCTCCCACAGTGAGTTCTGGTTTTGCAGCCCATCGAAGACCAACACCGCAGCCGCGGCCACCGTCGCCATCTCATCTGGTTTTGTCAGCAGCAGATCCGTCAGTTTCTGACAAGAGGAGGTGATTTTAAGAGTCAACCCAACAAACGGGACTGCAGAAATTAAAAGTTTAAACTTGGCGTCATTCCACAGCTGATACGTGTATGCAAGCAGACGGAAACACCCACCTGGTTGAGTGCTTTGATGGAGACCTCTAACACGGTGTTGTTGGATTTGCAGAAAGTGACCGCGGCGTAGGAGAGGGGGTCCGGTGATGACGTCGCGTTTATCATGGGCAGTGCTACTTTGCAGATGGCGCTCTTCAACAGGTATACTGACCCCAGCATTTTGTCCATGGCCTCCTAGATGACAGTTGTGCGCAGCACGACGGAAATCGTTAAGAGAAGGTGAATCCGTACAATTTTATAAGATTACAACACCAGTTGCGATGTGGCTGCAAATCACCAGTATCCACTGTGGCAATGAACTGTTGAACGAATAACTCTACCTTGTACCATACGAACACTGCGGTTCACTTTTGAAATCATTCTACTTACTGATTTTAGCGAAATTGTGACACTTTCAGAATATTTATCGGATACTGCATCTGTAACAAACTATTCGACAGCATAATGTCCTTTCGCAGAGGAAGTTGAAAATTATAAAACTTAAATCAAGTCTTTCCACAGCGCCACTCGTGAAAGCAGACAAAATAAAAGGGTAATTCTTTTGTCACAGAATACTAATGATATTTGTTTTCTTTTAACAACAAGCAGTTCGAAAGAGACCAAACAAAGATGCAGTTTTATGCACTTGATTGAGTAAACAGGCCGATCCTTATTGTCAACAGTTTTCTTCTCTCCATTACAAACCCCACCTGATTTCCAGGGAAAGTGACATTTATGGCGTTCATGAAAGAGGCATTATAGGATCTTCCTTGGTTAGCTGGACCTTTAATACAAGAACACAAGGTTGAAAAACGTTAAAGTAATACCCAACATCAGCTAACAATGCAAACATGAGAATGGATTGGAGTAAACAAAGTCCAACTTTGGGGAGCCGGTGTCAAGATAAGGGTGGTTCTTAAAATAGTTCAACATTTGCTTTGTACCAGACTTTGAAGAACAGCCTCTAACCCCTCCCATATATGTCCTTCAATTTTGAAGCTAGCAGGAGGCAGTTAGCTTAGCTTAGCATAAAGACAGCTAGCTTCACTTTGTTTCCAAGGCGGAACTATCAAAAACCGCTTTACCCCGGTTTCTAGTCTTTATGATTCTCCTTTGTATAATGGCTCCAGCATCCTATTGAACATATCGGGACGTTAAATACCACTTCTCCTGTTTGTTTCATTATATTGAAGCGGATCTAAACGTTTTGGCATTCTGAGAACATGAAATCGTTATTTGGGCATCGTACACGGAAAGAAGAAGTGTGAGTGAGAACAGCATACCCAAAAGGTTCTTCAAGGCCTTAATCAATGCGGCGGGATCATTTCTGGAGTCTTTGGGGAAGGCGAAGTTCAAGAAATCGGCCTCCTGCATCAGTGGGGATGACCTGTAACAAAATAGTCAAAGGGACCAGAGGAGGGCTCATTTAAAAGGCTCAACCAAGTACAATATGCTATTTCAAACAGCATTCTCTCTTCAGGGATTTTTCCATAGACGATGGGTGGGGTGGACATTTGCTTAATCCATCATTCATCAGTAGGTTCAGGGTCAAACAAACTTATCTGACACAACCTTTTAAGTGTCAGAAGTGCATATTTCAGTGACAGCACATCATCTTAAGAATCAAAAGTAGAGAAAACAGTTCTTCACAGAACGAGTCGCTGATACAACAAAGACAACAGGTTTCCATGGTTCAAGCTGCCTGTCGTTCCCTTAGATTTAACTCCTACAGGTGTCTACAGATTTGTTTTAAAGAAATAAATCTCAACGGTTGTCTACTACTTTATAGAATCTAAAAGAAAATATTACCGATTATAAATAAAATTAGATTCAGTTTTTTGCCTCGTATTCCTCTAGAGGAGAATGAAACTCACTAATCCTCTCATGGGATTCTGCTACGGTGACAAATGTCCCTCCTGATTCAATAGCCTTCTGCACACCCTTTTCATCATATGACACCAATAGAGACACTAGAAACATTCACAATGTTCAAGATGCGGACGTATAATCCCGCACCATGAATATTATGAATTTCAAAGCACAGGCCCGATCACAGATCACATTTCTACGGTGGCCCTGAAGTGCAAAACACAACGGCAAATAGGAAAACACAAAGAAATTAACTCCTTACGGAAAGGGTAGGGCCTTACAGCAGAGGACGGACCCTTCTGATTGGACGGACGGACTGTCTGTCTTTTAACAGGAAATGATACAGGGCTCTCAAGTGTCACGCACTGAGCGAGACAGTCACGCACTCCCGCCACGCATCCAATTCCTCACGACAAGGAATCGGACTCCGGTCCACCGGCCGTAGCGTCCGCGGCACTCCCCCCCCCTTTTATTTACAACACCTTAATATAATTGGAGAACAAAACACTGGTAAAACAATGGTGAAACACTAGTAGGACATTTTTAAGAGACTCGTAAAACATCGACATCTCTCCGTGACTTTCTGCTACGGCTCTGCTGCTGCGTCACTTCCCCCCCACATCACAGGCTCTCAGTCCCGCCACTGATTTATTGATTGACAGAATATCTAGAAAGCGGCATTTCTCAGCTTTCAGAATCCGATTGTGCAAATAGTTAAGGAGTCACGGTAATTTGAATCCTCCATGTCACTTTCCGTCGCCGGCGAAAGGCTTCGAATTAAGAAGACAGACAGTCCGTCTGTCCAATCGGAAGGGTCTGTCCTCTGCTTCCTGCTATAAGGCCCTACCCTTTCCGTAAGAAGTTAATGCCGTTGTGTTTTCCTATTTGCCGTTGTGTTTTGCACTTCAGGGCCACCGTACATTTCCCTGTGTGGACAGCCTAATGAAAGTACCTGGTTTCACGTAAGGGGGCCCTCGCGGCCCTTGATGCAGCCTGGTCCTCAAGGCTCGTGTTTTGACAGTTGCTGTCTGTGTTGCACATGAGCGTCTGCAGGAAAGGGAAGACGCCCGCGCTGGGCAGGTTTCGGGGTCTCACAAAACCTGAAGGAGACAATAGTAAAGTTATTGTTGTGAGGAGGACGCTTGAAAACACAACTTCCATTATGAATTGTTTCAAAATACCAAACCGTGGTCCTAATTATTTGCAGTTGGCAAACAAAAGTATGTCATCTTAACTATAGTCAAGACATTAATACCAGAAATGAGTACATTAATTGTGTTGCACTAAATGAAAGGGATATCAGACATTAAGTATGAATGTGCAACCTATTTGATTAAGAAGCCGAGTGGTTAGGGAAAGGCTTGTGTTGTTTTTTCTAAACCAAGTGGATTCAGTCTCAGCCCCTCCCTCTACAATCAAATACTCAACGCTCATTCTTTCTTGTGGATCGTGACACAAAAGGTATGAATATGTGTTTAAGGCTCCCTCCATAACCACTTTTACCCACATACATTGCATTTCAATGAGTCAACTCCATTTAACAGAGGCGTACAAACACAGTGCGAGCGTGGGCTCTGATCTGAGGAACTATTCATGTGTCAGTTGGAAATTCTATTCGTATACTCGGATTTTTGAAAAGGGAATATCCGAATGCTTGGCTGCATTCCTTTACGATGTATGCATATTGCGTTAATGCAAACTTTAAAGGTTTTTTTTTCAGATTTTGCTTTCCTATCAATGAAAAGAAAGTGACCCTTAGACGTCTTTAACGATCTGATTAAATTTTAAATCAGTAACATCGTTACATTGTAGGGCAGCTTAATGGCTAACGTATTAAACGTATTTAAAGTAGTTGCTTATATATTTATTCTGTTGGTTGCAGTTTACAAAGCATCGTCAAATTTCAATCGATTGCATTATAGAAAGACTTTTGAAATATTGTCACGAACAAAACTATAAAATATTAAAAACCAGCATGTTCTGTGCTGTTTTACACTTACATGTATCTTTTTGTACTGGAGGGAAGCTTTTGCGGGCCACAGCAATGATGATGAAGATGACCAGAGGCCATAAAAGCAGAGTCACCGACCATAACTACAACACAGGATATCATGAAACAATTATCATGAATTAATAAAGAGTGTGTAAATATAATATATATGTATATTTTGAGCATCTTATTGTTCAATTTATCCTAAATATGGAGGGTCATGTCAGTACAGGGGCTGATATTTATGTAATATATTTATTCTATGCACCATTCTATATGGAAATATAATTATATTATTATTATTATCACACGTAAATGTCACTCACTGGCTGCCTGATGACCCCAAGCCAATTCTTCCAGAGAAGGAGTTTCAGTTGCCGGAAGAAAGCCATCAGTAGAGGATTTTGTCTGAAATGAAGACAAAATATTTAAGAAGGATCACTTGCGAAGTGGTTCCATCACATAACGCGCATCAGATTGTTATTAAAGCCACCATGTTTATGATGTCTTGTAGGTACTCGAAGGAATACAAAATAAAAGAAATTTCCGGGAAAGTTAATCTGCTGTCAGATGTCATCGATAGCCGAACTGAGTAAAAGTACATCGGAAGTACAACGGAACAGACCTGTAATACGAGGTATTTGTCTTTGTATTTAGGGTAACTACCGTTTCTTTTACTTGATTCTTTTTTTCAGTATTCTATTATCCACATATAAGAGATGGAGATCTACAGTTATAACAGACATGTGAATTAACATAAGAAATGTACTTTATTAATTACGGACATGAATTGTAGTTATTCGAGTCGCTTAATTCGAGTTCGCTTAATTCAAGTTTAGTAGTTTATTTATTTTTTTAAATGATTATAAAACCATTTATCCTACCTGGCGGCGTCCCTCCCGACAATTGGTGAATCGATTTGTTATCTGACAGTGGCTCGAAGGCTGAGAAAGGACATGGCGAGGTGGCCCCTAGCAGGACGCCCTCTCCATCGACGTCGGTCGCTAGACTTAATTAAAAAAAATAAAAAAAAAATAAAAACAAAGATTCAATTCCCGCACACGAACAATTAAAAACAGAACAACTCCGGAGACACACGCGACCGACAGCTCTCTGTTCCGTGTCTCGCGCCTGTTGATGCCAAAACACCTGCGAGGGGGAAGTTAAATGTGCGGTGAAGGGCGTGTGCTCCACGCAGGGGAGGAGGAGGAGGGGGCGGGCACACCTCGTGACGACGGCAGGCCTGCACATAAAAACCTCCAGGTACAGGTACAGTGTTCGGCTGATGTCGAACACTGTACCTGGCAGCAACGGTGGGAGTGAATTCAAGGAAAGGGCACCAAGCTTCACGTTACAAAGCAAATTACCCAGGGGTCTATAATGTTGTTCAGGATCAGTAATCAGGAATCAGGAAACATTTATTGCCAAAATATGTCAAACATACAAGGAAATTGTCTTGGCGGTTGGTGCATAACAGTAGACAGTGCAACAGTGTTGCAGAAGGTTTAAACAAATTTAAAAATCTAAATGGATACATTTAAACACAACTACAGAAGATGGGTCAAGAATTCAGAGGGGAAAAAACTGCTCTTTCTGCCACACAAATGTAATTTAGCTGAAGCGAAAGTTATTTTCTCCTACCCCGTTTAACACATACCCCGTGTGACTTCATAAATACCACTGTTTTCTACCGATACTGCTGAATGACACGACATTTTCCATTTACAGTGGAACCTGAACTAGGAGACGCAACTGTGACTTAAGTCTCTGAACTCCTTTTACAATAGTACCATAAAGTAAAGTAGATCTGTTACCATTAGCACGCTATATGCAGAACAATAGAGGTTTTAGGGTTGGTCCAAATGAGTTTGACACTTGACACTGTTGTAACAAGCATCAATGAAGATTGCATTAACAAGGTTGTTCTACTGGTTGAATGGAATGGGTGAGTTGCTGGTACTAAACCGTGTGAAACACTGACACAGGGGAATAGAATGGACTATAGGAGAGCATAACAGATTATGTAAAAGGATGACTACTAAACCATATGGAGTGGTTTAAGAAATCTCTGATAATGTGCTCAATGACTATATCTTAATATTAAATCCGGGGTTGGAGTTATGTAAAAGGTTCATGTTTGTAAACTGCCTTGAGCACACTCGTATTTGGTATCTGACCTCTTTAAGACACTGTTATATTTGCATGATAAACACACCTCCATTGCTGGGAATTATACATTTCATACATATTTTAATGACAGAGATATAAATCATCCCAATCTATTCAAATGGTCTTGTGACTTTTCTCTCATTCTTTAAAAGTGCTCTTTGGTGAAGTTTCCACATAATTCCTAAATTTCAGATGTTGACTAAATTTGGTTGGGATTAAGAAAGATGTACAAAAATATAATAGCAAACAGAATTGGTATTCTGCGTTCTATTCTGCTAAAGCTGTTTTATTCAACATCAAAACAACTACTGTACAAAGAAAGTCCTGAGACAACGGCACATGCCACACAGATTTTAATCAAAATCCAGGCATCTGCAGAAATGAAAAAAAAAGAAAAAAAAAAGTGTCATCCATAAATCACAGCGGTTGCTTTGTGGCTTCTCAAATCCTTTCAAACAATAACACTATTATGGTCAATCTCACATACAATAACAATGGGCTGACTTGATATTGTTATTTACAGTATCCATCATATTTCCTATTTTCCCAAAACCATAATATTGTAGTGTAGTTGAACAAAACTATTCTCAATACTGGTACAACATACAAGTATGAAACACAAACACAGATACGTTGGAAGCACAAGTATAATGTGGACTGGTAATTGCCTGCTTTTTTATTTGTATCTTCAACCATTGGTGACACTATTGCTTAGTGTTTTAGTAAACCGACCTACTTGATTTGTGTATATTGTGCAAAGGCACGGGGACACATATGCAAGTGCACAAGAGGGAGGTGACATGCTTAAAAAGACTGAACAAAACTGCGAGCAAACGAAAATAAAAACATTAAATGGATTTAAAGTACCTAGAAAATAAGCTTTGGGCATGACCTCTGAAAGCTCCTTTATACTCATGTGGTGTCATCTTTGATAAACCAAATTGTATATTAAAAAAAGAAGACGCAGTGCTGGTTTCCAAATTCAGAGCAAATCTAATGTGCTAATCTAATCTGAATGAGCACAGTGATGGCAATGTGATAACTTCTAGTCTGGTTTGAGAACACAAACATGCACGTCAGGCCAAACTGGCTATATAAAAAAAAGCACAGAGAAGCTCGGGATGAACTCCTTTAAATACCTGCTGAGTAACCCATAACGTCACTTTCAATGTTTAGATGCTTAGATGTTTGGATTAGAACATCTTCTAATATCCCACAAATTATATTAAAATGAGAATACTGGAATACAACATTTTTTTACAGCAGTCATTATACAACACTTTCTCATCATAGTGCTGATAATAAATATATTTTGTAAAACACCAGGCTGTCATGAAGGATCCACATTCAACCCCAAAAACACTTCATTGAATGTTGCAGTCTTGAGGTTGAGGCTGGTTGATTGCACAACTCTGACACCTCAAAAAGTGAAAAAATACACCATAAAACAGTTCAAATATGTTGTATATCCCATACAAATATAAGTCACTTTTAACACTGTGTTTGGCACTTGTGTGTGTCAGGAAAGTAATTCAACACATCAAAACACTATTTTCCAGTGTGTGGGTTGTTCACAATCTTTTTCCGTGTCCCCACAGAAACGATTGTATGTAGCTTTGGGGTCAAAACCCAAGATCTCCCTCTCTTCATGGATCCGAAAAGAGAAGGTGGACACTGACGTTCCTATGAAGAACCTGAAATAAATAAGTGAAGAAATTTAAAAAAGCGAAACTGTGATGCAAGAGACGTGAACCGTGGAGGAACAAGTGAGCATAACACCGGTTTTCACAGAATGTCACGGAGCAGCATAGTTTCCATGGGTAGGTACACTAATGACAAAGCTGTGAGTTATTTGGTGTTGCCTTTCTAATAAGCCACGGGGTAAAAGACGATGAGTATTCACAATAGTGACTTAATTAAGATAACATTAATCAATAACAGAACATTCCAGTGAGGTAAATCATACAGTAGAATTTCGGCACTGTGGTGATTTTAGCTAAATGCTAACATCAGCCTGCCAGCCTGGTCTCTGTCTTAGTTTATTGTGTATTATTGTTAACATATCTTACTTAGTATCAAAGAAAAGGTAGATCTGAGTGTTAGTTTTTCAGGTATTTTGTCAAAAGCAAAGCACTGGACAGATGTATTTAATCTGATGATTGTATTAGATGAGTCTGGAGTTTAGCGAGTGGCCACCGGCAACTGACAAATAAAATGTAATGTTAATCAAAATTCAAAAGTCATGTTAACCATCATGTAATAAATGCATGTTAAAAACGATGCCGACTAACTTACCTCGCATGGGCACATATCCATTGGTCAATGATGGCCACGCCTCCATCTTTCAAGAGCTCCAGGTCCTCTCTGGAAGGCTCAAACCGCACCATGTCTGGCAACAACCCCTTCAGCTCCCTCAATTCTACAAAATGGTATTGATTAAACTGGGTGTAGAAGCATTTATTGTGACTATAATTGTATTGTACATGTTACAAATACTTATTGATAGTATTTCTAATAATAGGTTGTCTTATTACAGTATTATTGTGATTGTAATACACATAATTATTTGGTTATTGTGTCCCTGTTTTAAATCAAAAAACCTTTCCCCTAATTAAATGAAGAAAAAAAACAATATAAAAAAGACATTTAAATGAACATTAAATGGTAAGTTGTCTCCGAATGTCATTACCTTCCTCATCTGCATCTGTCGCAACAAACACAGTGTCGAGTTTATGCTTCTTCATCAAGCTGCGCATTTTTTTCACTGCCCCCTTAAGGCTTGGTACATCTTCTCTGTGACCCCAGATGAAGTCTTTCCTGCGTAGGTGGACTCCCAGATATGGGCCACCTTTAGCTGATCCTAGCTTGGCCTGAGGAGAGAATAAAGACACAACAGACCCATGTTTACTTACGGCTTAAAATGTCCAAAATCACCAAAAGGGCTGAAATTTCTCATTTCAGAATTAGCAGATCGCAATATTTATCAATAAAAATTGTCAAGAAGTACCCACTCAAACAGCAAACACAAATAAACCAAAGAGAAGTAAATTGTGTGATTGTGCGATCTGGTTACATTTTAGTCAAATACCTAAGAGCCAGGTCTTTAATCACACTCATATATTTCACTGTGCCACAGTCTCATTTCCACCTGTATATATGTATGCCACACTCCGGTAAGATGACTCACCTTCATGCGGGTCCAGTCCTCACTGTAAATGGTATGGTCTCTGTCATCTGTAGAGTTCAGGTACTTTTCTCTGAACCCATCTCCAATAAGTCTCAGGTGCTTGGCAAAAACCATGCTGCGACGGGTCTACATTAAACAAAGACAGTAGCAAAGATATGCCATCTAATACCGGCACCAACATCACTAAACAGGTGTGATACTAGCCCGTTGACTTACATCCCAGTAATCCTTTCCGGCGTAGTGATCATGGAGAAGCGTCTCTGCTCGGTCAAGCATAACGGATCTACAAGAAATCACAGTAAAAAAACACAACTCTTATCCATGACAGGGTCATCTAGATCTATGAGAAGTTCAAGGTGTGAGCACTGCCGCACCTAGAGAACTCTGGCTCTGCTGTCTTTTTGAGGACGTAAGCTTGATACGCTGGTGGGTTCAGATTGATGAGGTTAGTAGCTCCAGATTACATTTCATTTCACTAGCGAAAAAACAGCAGGTCTCGATAAAGACGGAAACCAATTGTAGGTTTTTGTAAAAGCAGGTGCTTGTTCTAATGCTATAATTCAAGACAAAAAAAGCAAGTAAGGTTTTAATGATATTTATCAATCACAGAACAAACAACAAAAGGTAAATTTAGACAAATCCCCAAAAGACACATTTTACACTGTTCACGTGTGTGTTAATTATGCATTTTGCATCAACTTGTTGCTCTATAGACTCACGTCACTGTAATGTTTTTCTGAAGGACCGGGGCCATGATTGAGGCGTGGCCTTGGGCTGATATGCACGTTACGTTTCGAGCTCTTGTCTCCTCGTAGCCCCAAAACCAGCCCCTTGGAAACGCAACAAGAACAATGCAAACAGTTAGTGATGGATGGAGAGGAGTGCGAAAAAAGATAATATTATTCATACAAAAAAAAAGAGCAAATTAAAGTGAATCACTCCCAGAGGGTCCACAAAGTTATTCTATTTACAAATACTCTAGACTCAATCTATAAGAATGTCCCATACTACATCGCATTGCTACTGTAAATTAGTGAGATAAATTGTGTTACAGTGTTTTAATTTTAATAATAAATAAAAAAAACTAAATAAATCTTGTTGCATTTACCTGTAGTAACCCTGTTTATCTTTGGAGTACATCAACTTGTCAACACACGGCCGCTCATCAACCTTTTCCTCCCATTTCCCATCGGTCCATCCCTCCGCGTAGTTTTGCAGTACCAGAACCTGGTCTATAAATGGGCCTCCGTTTTCTACATTAAAGGGAGGGAAGAAAGGAAGCATACTGACTTTGAGGTCATTAAAAAGTGGTGTATGTGCATTGTAAAGAATAAACAATATTTATTGAAAAAGTAAATTATAGTTATTATAGAAAAAAATACATAGAAATGGCGAGGTTTCAACTGTAAATTTGTGCCCCCAAGCTCACCCGCAATGAATTCCTCATACTCAATGACAGGCACATTGGCCTGCAGGCTGGTGAGGCTGAAGAACTCCCCCCACGGGATGTGAACCTGGTGGACATTGGGACTCTGCCAGTGATAGAGACGACCCCATGGCGGCAGAACCAACACCCAGTCATCCCCCTCCTTCCTCAAAGTCTTCACCATGGAGGCCATGCGGATGTAGACATCCCTCCGCAGATTGAAACCCTCCGGGGGGTTTACATCATACAAAAGGTACCTGAGATCACAGACGATACACCAGGGGTTTTTAAAAGGTTTTGGAGGAATACGTCAATCAAGCTCCCTGGTCAGAGAACCCGAGCATAAAGGCTGTGAAACCTACCACATAAACCTGGATCCAATTTATAATGGATCATGATAAACAACATAACAAAGGACTATATTTGTCATAGCTGATACTTTATCCATCCATCCATTGTCAAACCGCTTATCCTGCACACAGGGTCGCGGGGGGGCTGGAGTCCATCCCAGCCAACTTCGGGCGATAGACAGGGTACATCCTGGATTGGTCGCCAGCCAATCGCAGGGCTACACAGAGACACACAACCATTCACACTCACATTCACACATCTACAGGCAATTTAAAGTCCCCAATTAACCTGATCCCCAGAGCATGTCTTTGGACTGTGGGAGGAAGCCGGAGAACCCGGAGAGAACCCACGCAGACACGGGGAGAACATGCAGACTCCACACAGAAAGGCCACTGGGTGGAATCGAACCCAGGACCTTCTTGCTGTGAGGCAACAGTGCTAACCACCACGCCACCGTGCCGCAGCTGATACTTTACATTTTTTATATTTTTAAATATCTAGGGAGTATGTGGTCCCTGATGAATAATGCAACAACTCCACAAAAAATAGTGCCAAGACAAAATAGGCTATACGGAGATGTCAAAGACGAGGAGATGTATTGTAAATGTTTAAATTATTGGTGTGTGTTTTTTCTGCACACCGAAAAACAGAAACTCTGTTTTTTTAAAATAACCATTTATACGCTGAAATTGAACACTACACTACACTATAGGGTCTTGCCAATTGTATTACGATATAGTTTTACTCAAAGTGTGTTTCTAATACGGAAGAATTACTTTAACTGACTTCTTTTTGAAAGGAGTCAGGTGACGTCGCACCTCTTTGCACCGCTTTACGGCAGCGTGGCTTTTCAACACTAGCGGCTAAGTTAAATGGGATGGAGAAGTCATTCCTTGACGGAGTACCTGCGTGGCCTGAGTTAAAGCTGTAACGTACAAACGGAGACCACCATTCCAACAGTTAGCATGAGGTCATTTCGCTAGCTAACAGCGACGTGAAAACTCACCGTAGATCCCTCGCGGCAGCGACGGGCGCTGTAGCCGCGCGGCTTGCGCTGAACGCGTTGTCGGCGTTTACTGTTTCAAGAGCTGCAAACGCGACCAAAATCGAACTACAAAATGCAGTGAACGAATAGATTGAAGCGATGCACACGTCTGGCGTGTGCACTGCCCCGTGCGCCATATTTCCTCAGAGCCACGCACTTCCGGAAGGGTCGCGTAGCGTCTGTCTAGTTGCCCAGCAACCAGAAGGAACAGGCTCGCTGAAAAAAATGTAATAGCCAACATACTTAAATCCATGAGAAACAAACCCGGAACCTAGATTTTCACGTGTTTATTATTATAAGAAAACATCAAGGGACTAGCCTTTCATATAGACGGCATTATGACACGTCACAGCAGCAGCTTTGGTTTTAGCGTCCTATGCTGGCTGGTCGCCATCAAATGGGTCCACAAAAACAATGATCCTATTTGACCTGAATTTCAAAAGGACACAGATCGGGATGGTGAAGTTTCAAGACTGCTCCTTAGACGTGATCCCGACAACGTCCCTGAGAACCCGTCACTGGATGTTGTCCTGATCATACGTCACTCCCAGTTGTCTTCTGGCCTCATCCATCATTTCTGCCAATATGCTGGAGTGAGCCCACGGCATTCCTGGACTCTCCTTTAGCCCTGGGGAACAAGCAATCACAAATAAGAGGCCACATATTTTCATTTTTTTCACTGGTGAAATAGATCTAATAAATAAATAGGATCAAATAAATCAAAATCAAATCAATTGTAAATACTATAGCTGGTCTTTTTTCATGCATTAAAGCAGCTCACCTTGCAGCAGACAGTGGCGCACCTCATCGGCTTCATACCGTAGCCCGGTGCTGTTGGTGAAGTTTAGTGGCATGCCGGGCTCTGGGAGGGGGAACAGCGTCCCCTTCCCATTCACTTCCAAGGTTGTAGGGCACCACCACGTCATTTTCACAGAGTACAGGTGCTGAGACAACGAAATGCAGTTTGTCATCCAACAAGAGAGCAGATAAAGTGCAGAGTATATATATAAATAAATCTATAGTGTGACATATACATGGAGCAGTATATACGTTAAGCAGCAGGGTTGTAAATATGAATGACAAGGTAGTGCAAATGTAGGATAACTGTGCAAATACAGCAGCATTGAAGTGCAGAATGCTCAGTAGCTGGACGGTCATGTGTCAATGGGAGAGGTGTAGGGGGGGACTAGGGTCTGTCACCGTGGTGCAGAGTTCAGCAGGGTGACAACAGCAGCTGTTCCTGAACCTGCTGGTCCGGGAACGGAGGCCCCTGCCTCCTAGAGGGCAGGAGGGCAAACAGTCCCTGTGGGACACCGGTGTTAAGGATGAAGGTTGAGGAGGTGATGTTCTCTAATCTGACAGAATTAGTCAGAATAGTTGTGTGGTATAAATATTTTGCTCTAGTTCAAGTAAAATTGTATTAAGTGTGGTATTTTCTTCTTTCTACTTTTCTTACCACCAGCCGTTACCTTAATCGTGCCTTTGGTCCCAGTGATAACCGCATCACAAGTCAGCATCATGGTGATCGAACACGTGCAAATGGCCAGTCGGTTTCCGGAGAACTTAAGGACCAAAACCGCTGTTCCATCAACACCTGCCCCAAAGAGGAAGAAAGATAAATAAATGTGTACATAAAAAAACGTCCAGATTTATATGAGAGTAGGTATCAGGGTCCTGGTTGAAGATTCTAGAAAATATAGCATGGAAAACCGACTTCTTTTAGACTATTACCTGTGTCTATGCAATGGCCCGTGGCTTGGATGGACTCGGGCCTCTCTCCATTGAAAACCATCAGTACAAACTGCAGACAGTAGATGCCCAGGTCCAGCAGTGCGCCTCCTCCCAGCTTCCTCTCAGCCAAGCGAGGAATGTGGGTAAGTGGGGCCCCCAGATCAGCCCTCACCATCTGAACATCACCCAGCTCCCCCTGGGCTAGAAGTCTCCTCACTTCTCGAGATACGGGAAAGAATCGTGTCCAAACTGCCTAAAACCAAGAGATGGAATGGTTCAAACAGGTACATGTCCCTTTGGTTTTAAAAACATATATATTTAGTCACCTCCATGAGAAAGACTGTGTTTTCTTCAGCTGTAGCAATGAGTTCCTGCACCTCCCTTGAATTCATGGCCAGAGGCTTCTCAATGAGCACGTTCTTATTGGACTTCATGAAAAGTTTGCCAGTAGTCAGGTGATGAGGGTGGATGTTGCCAATGTACACCACATCTAAAGAGAAGTGATAGACAGAATAGTGTGTAGAAACATTACTAATGCTTAATTCAAAATGTAATGTAGAATCCACCAATAGTATTTGATTGCATGTAGACCGTTATGGCAAAAGGGGCAGAAGAACCCACCGATGTCTGGATCTTTTGCCAACTCATCATAACTGCCATATGTTCGAGGGATATTGTGCTTTTTGGCAAATTCTTTGGCATGGTGCAGGTCCCTTGCTGCGACAGCCAATATCTGAGGAACAACACAGTTTTAGTAATTGTGGGATATTAGAAACAAATATACGACCCGGTTCATAAAATTCATAAAAATGCATATAGTGTACACCACAATACAGCCATGATTCTGAAACTGTGTAATCAATAAAGTAATGGCAATATTGTAAAACCACTGTAATTCTGCATACCAATGCACAATGTACAGTTATGATTGTATTTGATGTAATGTAATCAACTGGAATGCATGCATGTAATACTTGCGCAACAACTGATATTAACTAAGGGCCATTCGAAATCCGAGTTACATTGAATTCACGAGAAGACCACTCCCAGAGGTGTGGACACGAACTTTCTCACTTTTAAGCATTGTTATAAATACCTGTAGGAACCATTGTTCTCGAGTTCGCTGGTGGAGACAACAAATGGCCCCTAGGGATGGTCAAAGGACTGACCTGGGGCCTGTTGGTTGCGGAGACCAGCAGCTCCTCAGCTGAGATGTTCTTTTCACCACAACACCATCTCTTTTATTAAATACATTTGATTTTAACCTTTTGATCAGCGATGCCCAATGTCCGTCCGCCGTTTCTTCATTTTTGAATACAACATAATGCAGTAGTTATGTATAGCAATTTGAGCTGAATGCATATTTACCACAATATAAATGACAATCCAATATAATAAATAGACGCACAACCATAATATGAGTTGAGTAAAGCAACAAACATGAAACGATCAGTACATTTCAGTACTAATAAAAAAGCTTAAGAAATGTGTCAAGATTACAAGTGCATGCAATTGGAAAAGAATCCGGTCATTTTTCAAAATAAAATATTTTTCAGAACAAATGGTTGCGCACCACTGGCATATGTAACATGACGTTATTGACGCTTTATTCAAGGGCCCTTGACACATTTCCCAACGGGCGACTACTACCGGCCGTTGGCCGGCTATTTCGTCGTGTTTATCCGCCACACCTTCAAGACCGGTCCGCGGAGTAACCGGTCCGTGGTGCAAAAATAGATTTGGGACCACTGACGTAACATATTCATAAGAAGCGTGACTCGGCGTGCGCCTTCTTTTCATGTTGTGCAACATGTGCGTGGGCCGCAACATCAGCTGAAATACAACGTTACTTCGTTAAAACGTTACCTCGTGGTCACCGGGATTCAGGGTCCGTAAAGCAACCGAGAAGTCGTGACTAATTTTGCCCGCACTGCATATTCCCCAGCGTGTGGCCATCGCGAGCTTGTTCTCATACACAAAACCAGCGGAGTCGTAGCCCCTCCCCCTAAGAACGCCCCCTCAGCGGTGTCATAGCTCCTCCCCCTGGGAACGCCCCCTCAGCGGAGAACACGGGATTTCCACAGAGGCTCGATATATTTACAACTTTTTTCGCTGTGCCGTTATCAAAAGTCGGGACATGGAGTATGATAATATTAACTTAAAATCTGTTTATAGTCGAAGCTTAAAGATCAGTCTTTTGACGTTGATTTTCTCAGTAGTCCACTTCCAAGGAAGAGGTTACTTTCAGTAGAGGTGGTTTGATGAAGTGGATTTCACTGAACCCTTGTGGGTGCGCTGTAAAACTACAGAGATAACAAATAACTCACAACTCAACTGTTCCTTATGAATGTGGTCTATGTGGTACAAAAATCCTTAATAGATGTTGAAAACGATAACAAAAAAGTCCTTCATTAAAATATTCATTATTGTGCAGACTAAAAGAAAATGGAACAAAATATGTGTTTTGGGGACACATTTATTAAGTAACCACACTGTTTTCAAACTTTCTGAACAGGTTATTGAACAACGTTTCGTCATTTTGCTAAAACAAATGAATAAAACCACTCTAAATGTACACAAAAACTATTAAAAGTAAATTTGATTGTACAACAAAAGGGAACCTCACAGGTAAGATGGTTTTTAATTAAAATTTGAAGAAAAATATTCTTCTAAAATTCAAAAGAAAAATGTGTGGTGTTTCTTAAATATTGTCTATATAATAAAGAGTGATTTCCCCCCCGGATATAATTGCAAATTGCCGAATCCATCTAATATTCCTCTCCCTCCTCATCCTCTTCAAAGGAGTCGATCCCAACCTCTTCATAATCCTTCTCCAGGGCAGCCATATCTTCTCTGGCCTCTGAGAACTCTCCCTCCTCCATGCCCTCCCCAACATACCAGTGCACAAAGGCCCTCTTGGCGTACATGAGGTCAAACTTGTGGTCGAGACGGGCCCAGGCCTCAGCGATGGCTGTGGTGTTGCTCAGCATGCACACGGCCCTCTGCACCTTGGCCAGGTCTCCTCCTGGAACCACCGTTGGAGGCTGATAGTTGATGCCCACCTTGAAGCCTGTGGGACACCAGTCCACGAACTGGATGGTGCGTTTGGTCTTGATGGCGGCGATGGCGGAGTTGACATCTTTGGGCATCACATCACCACGATAGAGCAGACAGCAGGCCATGTATTTACCGTGACGGGGATCACACTTCACCATCTGGTTGGCTGGCTCAAAGCAGGCGTTGGTGATCTCAGCAACAGACAGCTGCTCATGGTAGGCTTTCTCTGCAGAGATGACCGGAGCGTAGGTGGCCAGAGGGAAGTGGATACGAGGGTAAGGCACCAAGTTGGTCTGGAACTCCGTCAGGTCAACATTCAGGGCTCCATCAAAGCGAAGCGAGGCCGTGATTGAAGACACAATCTGGCTGATCAGCCTGTTCAGGTTGGTGTATGATGGCCGTTCAATATCGAGGTTCCTGCGGCAGATGTCGTAGATGGCCTCGTTGTCCACCATGAAGGCACAGTCGGAGTGCTCCAGGGTGGTGTGGGTGGTCAGGATGGAGTTGTAAGGTTCCACTACGGCTGTGGAAACCTGAGGAGCCGGGTAGATGGCGAACTCAAGCTTTGACTTTTTGCCAAAGTCAACAGAAAGTCTCTCCATCAGCAGGGAAGTGAAACCTGAGCCTGTTCCTCCACCAAAGGAGTGGAAGACCAGGAAACCTTGAAGACCTGTGCACTGATCCGCCTGCAGGTACAGAGAAACAATTAGGATGCCGAAAGACAGCAATACGAGGAAATTGATGCTTTACACTGCCGCAAATGATCATAAATAAAATAAAATAAAGTATTATTTTTTGTCCCCTTTTTTGTAATACAAACACAGAGCTCACACAACATCACAAACTAAAAACAAAAAAAAACAGCTTAAGTGTCTTACCAGTTTGCGGATTCTGTCTAGGACAGAGTCAATGATCTCTTTGCCGATGGTGTAGTGTCCACGGGCGTAGTTGTTGGCTGCATCTTCCTTGCCAGAGATCAGCTGTTCCGGGTGAAATAGTTGGCGGTATGTGCCTGTGCGCACCTCATCTGGAAAATTCAAAAATAAAAAATAAGAAAACTAATCCGCAAATTTAATTCAACCTTAGTGTTGCAGACTATGACAACAGGAGGGACAATTTTATCAAAGAATGATGGACAATAACTTCTCTCTGAGAGTTAAAAAGCCATCTTCTTAAATGGCCCACTTCTGATATACTGACCAATACCGATACTGACCAATGACAGTTGGCTCCAGGTCAACAAAGATCGCCCTGGGGACGTACTTCCCGGCCCCAGTCTCACTGAAGAAGGTAGTGAAGGAGTCGTCGTGGCCTCCCACGGGCTTGTGGTCGGGCATCTGTCCGTCCGGCTGGATGCCGTGTTCCAGACAGTAGAGCTCCCAGCAGGTGTTTCCCATCTGGACACCAGCCTGGCCCACGTGGACGGAGATGCATTCACGCTGGATGAAAAGGAAGAGGAAGTTAAAAGAAAGGGAGGCGGAGAAAAGGAGAGAGGGGAAATACAGGGGAACAATAAAGTGGCAAGTGTAAGGATTGCATGGCCTTTGCTACTGTGTGGTTCCATTTAGCTAAGCGAACCGTAACAATCCGCACTGGTCAATTAGAACATCAGCCACCAGGTGGAAGCAAATAGATTCACGGGGGAATGAAGGCTGAAGTGGAAGGAAAGAGTAAAACAGATTCACAACAGCTGTCGCTGGGTGTCACCAGCTGAAAGGGGGGTTGACTTCAGAGAACAACTGTCGTTAGCATTCATACCACAAAGTATGTATATATATATATATATATATATATATATATATATATATATATATATGAATGATTAGTTCATGAAAACTAAATTCACTGTACTTCTTTTCCCCCCGCAAACAACAGATTCATTTGGAACCATACCATTCATAATATGGTAGCTCTCAATTGTTATTTATTTTTATGGCAACACAAGATCAGTTTGATGGAATACACTTATCAGTTATTGTTTCCCGCTGGGTCAGCCAGAAAAAAAGGCCTACCTTCCTACTAGTCCACACCATACAACAGTGACATACTATATATCGCGACCTTGCTTCAAGTCAACTACTATTTTCATCCCTTCCCCAACGTTCCCCTTCGCAATGGCCGGACGGACAAAGGGAGGCGCCGGTTGGTGAGAGCTGGGGAACACATTTCAGAGTCTTAAAGAGGGTTTCCAGGTTAGCGGAGCTGTGTGCCGAAGCTATTTTAGGTTCCTCATACTAACCTGACACCTAGCAGCAAAGGCTCACTGTTTAGGTAAACACAGACTGGCAGTCCCCAAAGTACATGCAAAAGGCCAAATGTGTTTTGTTTGTCGAAATTATGTTATTTAAAAGTTGGGAGAGTGCTTTTCGAAGACAAACATAAAAAAGTAACAGTAGGCTACAGTTTGGTTGAAGGACAGGACTCATGAATAAAAGGAATACACTGCCTCAACGTAGAGAGCATAACAAGAGAAAAACAAAAAGTCAACAGGATAGAAAAAGAGCGATACCGTTGGTAAAAGCTTATTCAGGTCAGTCGACATGGCAGCACAGATCCCTTAATACACCCTCTGCACCACCCATTCTGCCCCTATGAACAGACAAAAGGCCCTAATGCACCAGGAACACAAGGTGAGGCTGGGTGGCGTTTTAATGGAGTCTTGTCACGATCCGAGCTGCTTATTATCATTATTACTGTGTGCATGTGTGTGTGTGCTCACATGAGTTCCTTTTACCATGCCGCCTTGGATAGAATCTGTAAGTTAATGTCCAACAAACATTGATTCTGATAAAAAATAAATAAACCATGGGGCTTTTCTTTGGTGATGGACGAGTCTTAATCAAAGTGGACCACGCTGATAAGCCACCATTGACTAGATATTCTTTTCCTAAATGTTGTTGTTGTGCCATAAATGGCTAAGTCAGGCACTAGACTAGACTAGAACCATCATTAAGCGCAGCATGGTGGCACCGCTGGCTGTCATGACATTTCAGAAGACATTCATGCTCCTCAAAGGTAATGAAGTGTTCTGATGAGTCAATCGGAAATCAACTTTGCTTCAGCAGGCATAAATAATGGCAATCTTAAAAGACAAACATCTTAAACAATGCGTGGGAGAGACACCGGAGATCACTTACAGGAAAACTAAAGCTCCAGACAAAGCATAGTGTAGCCACTAAGTGTGGTCCAAAGATTTGAATGGTCAGTTAAAACAAATATATAACATCAGCGGAAATTACACTTTACGGATCGGGAATATTTGATCAGAGCGGGTAGAGCATTCAGTACAAAATGATTCAGTTTGGCTTCTGTAATCAGACCTGACAATGCTGACACGCAGTGTTTGTACTGCACTGTACAAACAGGACACAACGTTTTCCTGTGCTTGCTAAATTACCACCTGACATAGATACGATATGTATATATATACGATATGTATATATATATATATATAATGTGTCTTTGCAGGCGTCTTTCAAATCTCGTCGTTGAAGTGGAAGAAGCCCAGCCCACAGTCACAACTTAACCATAGCTGCTCTATCATTTGGAGGGAAAAGATGATGTCTGCCCTGCAGAGACAACGTCTCAAACTGAGCTGACTTATTAGACACACCTAAATTCCTGAGTGACGAGTCTAACTCACATATATACTTATATACATAATATATATATATATATATATATATATATATATATATATATATATATTTATTATGTATATGTGTATATGTATAATATATATATATATATACATATACATTTTATATATATATATATATATTATGTATATGTGTATATGTATAATATATAATATATATATATATATATATATATATATATATATAGCATTTGTAATCATTTTGGACTCTTAAGTCATTAAGTCAATGAGAAAGTGTGATCATACTTTTGACTGGTACTGTGTATGTACACACACACACACACACACACACACACACACACACACACACACACACACACACACACACACACACACACACACACACACACACACACACGTCATCTGTGTTTAATGTTTGTCTCTCCTGATGTGCTGGAAATGTCGCCCGATCATCACCAGCTGCTCATCCAGGCCAGCAGCCAGCTCAGCTTTACTGACACTCACTGGGTCTATTTTTGAACGAGCGCTGCTACAAGAGGACACAGGGAGCCGTTCCGAGTTCCTACATCTCACCTTCAATCGGGAACACTCTTTTTTTCCAAGCGCAATTGAAATGCTTAAAACTCAACGGCGCACTGTGGCAACAAGTGAAGCTGCTTAAGACATTTTTACTGTTTTTAGAAGAATAAGCAGACAGAACTTTGAAGTGGAAGTTTCTCTCAAACTAAAACAACTGGAAATATACTTACCATTGTTGCTTCTTAGTAGAATGTCCTTTGACACCTTTAAATGTATTTTATGTGTGGCTTCTCACGGTGGCCGTCAATGTGGTGCGAGTGAGTGAGCAATGCCAGGTGGACGTGGAGCTGCAGGGCTCTTTACCACTGCAGACCACTCCCAGCTGTCTCCTGCGCGGGGACGCGCATTGTGAGCGCGCAGGCCACTGTGTGCACTGCAAGAGCGTGTTCTCATAGAAATGCTTCCAATATTGAGGCCCACTTTAAAATCACTTTAAAGTTTGCACAGATCACAGATAAATATGCTGTGTTTTGTTATGTTTCAGAGGTGTTTTGCTTGGTTTGGAAATTGGATTTTTTTTTAATGATCAGTGTCATTTGAAAAGAAAATTGTAATTCCAGACACAATGCTCACATTTATCTTGACATTCAGCAATTTGTGGTTTTGTTTTTAACTCTCATAATATAAATTCAATGTCTTGGCACTTGCACATAGAGACTATACTGGCCAGATTTAGGGTCCCACCATAATGTGAGCCCCTCTGGGGACATCCTGTCATTGTACCCTTTTGAAAGCTAGAGGTCGTAGTTGCTTCACCGCAGTCACTCGACGAGTAAAATTTGTAACAGTGTGTGGACAGTTCAGAGTTTTCTTTTTCTCAACACTACAGTGTCAGCTTTTCTGTTTACATTAGGATTGTGTCTTAGTTGATAATTAGATGTGTGGTTCCCATAATAAAACAATACGCATTTAAACCCTTTTTTTGACACATAAATTGATCTCCTCCTCAACAATATGTATTTTCTTCCTTCTCATTTTGGGGTCTACTCCGGACATTACATTTCTTTTTCTTTCTTGCCAGTACTGGCATTTGGTTGACCTATGAGTGAAAAGACGTTCTTTAAGCGTTATACTCTCAAACAGCGAGGGGAAAGATAAAGGATAAAACAGAAAGGTTCAGGCTTCCCTTGTGACATTAACAAAAAGGTTTCACTCAAAAGACATTACACAATAATAACCGTCAACCTCTGCTCTCCCCTACGGGGGAATAAAAACACGCTGCAGGTTCAAGTGCTGAGCGCAAATGTGGAACCAAACGGTTTTAATTTGACATTGTCACCACATTGCTCTTTCAGCTCTGCTTTAAGTATGTGAAGCCGACATCAGTAATCCCGTTCGTTACACATCAGTCCCACAGCCTGAATAAATTGTGGTGCATTTAACACCGTGGCTTCACTCTGGGTGTCTCTTAGCTGCCACGCGTATACGATCACAACCGACTGACTTTACACTGACAGTCATTGCCTTTTTATTTTTGGGGGGAGAAAATAGCTCATGCATCTTGTGACGGTAAAGAGGAAGAAGTCTATGAAGAAGTCATAGATTGCCGCAGTGTCATAACTCAAAACAGCAGATTACACTGAATCCACGTTTCCCCACTAGACTGGATGGCCTTTGGTCTTGAAAGTGGTTTGACTTGTTTTCAACCGAACAGACTGGGGAACTCCTGCCAACTCAAGCAGGCAGTTACTCAACCTCTAACCGAATTCACGTTGTACACGTGAACTAAACAACCGTTTGAGCGTGAATGTGTGTGACCAGAGTACCAGTGGTTGGCTTAAATTACCATTACCATGACCTTTTATTGCATGTTTTTGTGGTTGACCTTTATGTTGCATTTAATAGTGTACTGGTATGTTGACAAACAAGGTATTTCATGTGCATCTGCTTTCTGAAATACGAGGTGCACACTCCAGCGTTCACTGGCTCACACAAAATTGTGGTCGGGTAGGTCTTTTTGGGGACTTTTAAAATATTTTTCTTTTCCGCTGTTTCTGTCCAAATCTTCTCTTTGGTGCCCCTCCCCCCCCCACCATCTTCTCCCATCTGGAATGTGAGTTATGAAAAGGCTCCTATGTCAGTTTCTACATACCATTCAGCTGTGACTTTGTGAGAGCACGAGGGAGAGAAAATGACTGACTGGTGTTGTTTGTTTAGCTCATACTCAGACAGGGGCCCGCAGTGACAATAGGACCCCAGTAATGTATGAATCACAGCTCTGTGGTCCCAAGGGGACTGGGGGAAAAGCAGTGCCAAGGACGATCAGAAAACATGCCTTGTTCATACTTCTTTTAAATTTTCAGTGGGGTGCTTAGTCTCCAAAGTAATGTTCCTCTTTGTGGTCTGGATTAACTGTTTAAACTGCTACAATGCATTTCTCCAGGCCATTTGTTTCATCTCACATTTCCTGTTAAGGCTTTTAACACCCACCGTTTATTCAACATAAATGCATTGCTCTTTTACTTTTCATTATAAAGAATCAAGACTTTTGTTGGTTGTCCATATTTCAAATTTTAGGGGAATAATAAGTCGATGGTTAAATATGGGTAAAGGGAAAGTGGGTTGATTAGGAGGAATGCATTAAATAAACAAATCACAAGCCTTGTTAAACGTGCATGCTGTGTTTTATGTGCTGAAAAATGTTCAGGGGTGAACATTTTGCATGCTACTGTCAAATGCCCCAATTACAAATAATTTAAGTGGTAAACTCTCATACAAACAAACAAGAAAATGGGGGTAAATTGGCTGTGTCTATTCTCAAACTGACGGACAAAGCAGATAAATGAAAGCGCAGGCCGCATTAGGGACGTCCCACTTCTCTCTTCTTTTTTTTTTTTCAAACGGCTGCTCCCTCCCGCCAATGAGCAATGCGTCTGCTCGCTGTGGTTTCCTGCCTGGCCCCCTCCACATCCCTGCCTATAAAAACCCTGACTCTGCCTCTCCTCTGCACTTCTGCCTTGTATCTGAATCCTCAACGTCAGTCGAAGGACCAGCAGGCAAAATGGTGAGTAACAGCTCGGCTGATGACGTAGCCTCGACATTTCCACTCTCTCTTCCTGTCAGCCTCCCTTTGTCTGTGTTTCTCAACACAAGATGGATTAAACAACCGGGCCTCTGTAATTCTCATAAGGCCTTGGCTGAAGAGTTTAAGGTTACTGATTCAACAGCAGCTTTAACCTATTAAGTGACAACGGTTTTGGGTGGAATTTGTGTAATGAAACTTTCTGGGGGCATGTACGGAGAGAATTCAGAACGAGGTACGCGATGCGGTGGCGACTTATAAAGACTAGAATCCATAAGTCATCTCTGCCCTCTTGGACCATCGTGGTCAGATGACAAACAATACACGAGTTATTCTTTGAGGAACCGGTCACAAAGCAGGAACCATATGCAGCTAAAGGAAAATCAAAATAGCGGAGTCTTGTGTATTTGTTGAAGAATTAAAGTAATGTTGCCTAAAAGGGAGTGACCAGGGTAATCGTGGCAGTAGCGGAATGGAGAGAAAGAAGAGAGAAAAGAGGAGTGGTCTGGCCGGGGCAGTATGAGTAAGTTGGCAGCCATTTTGCAGCTGTTAGGAGTTTTTGGTTGGGGAAAGATGTGGAGAGAGAAGGAGAGAGAGGGGGAGAGAGGGAGACATCCCTGACTGTTACATAGCACTGTGCAGCTGGACGGGATGGGGGAGGAGAGAGATTGAAACGGGGAGGGGGTAAGAAGAGGGAGGAGATACAGGATGGAGAAGTGGGGGAAGGCTTTATATCTTCTTTGGACAAGGCCTTTTTCTCTGCCACATAGTGCTCACATGTTGTGCTTTCTTTAGGAAACTACATAAAACATGTTTTTAGGCTGGTTGAAAGCGCCATTTCATCCGTGGCTGAATTTCCTGCTGACGTTTGACGTTTCTGCTTCAACAACAAAGAGGGCGGGACTCTGATCCAACAGCTGCTTCCTCACTCGTAGGCATTCGAAGCAGCTGAAAGCTTCAACATTCCGCCACCAGTTTGCAAGAGTCAACGTTTCTCTGTCGAATCAGCTCCAAACCGAGCGCAGAAGTCATACCAAAGATTATTATCTTACACAATGACCCACAATACAAACAAGATTTTTTGTGTTTCATTTCCTATTTTATGAGATTTGTGAACCATGAAACCACTCATTTGTTAGCAGTCAGTGTTGAATCAGAAAAACACAGAGAAACATTTGGATAGTAAATGAACATCTCAGGATGTGGTACCTTCCTCTAACCAGCCCCTGTGCCTTCTTCCAATCAGCGTGAGTGTATTTCCATGCACGTCGGCCAGGCCGGTACCCAGATGGGCAATGCATGTTGGGAGCTCTACTGTCTGGAACACGGGATCCAGCCTGACGGACAGATGCCCAGTGACAAGACTATTGGGGGAGGAGACGACTCCTTCAACACCTTCTTCAGTGAGACAGGGGCAGGAAAGCATGTTCCCAGAGCCATTTTCGTCGACCTGGAACCCACTGTCATCGGTCAGTAATGTTTAAATGTGTACAAATGAACGTGAACTAAGAAATACAACACAACTTTACAACTGCTTTCAAAAATCATCATAAGTTAAGTATTGCAGTTCAGAAATGTAATGTTTATAACGTAAATACCTCACTAACATGAACCCTTATTCTTGTTATGAATAGATGAGGTACGCACAGGAATCTACAGGCAGCTGTTCCACCCTGAGCAGCTGATTACAGGAAAGGAAGATGCTGCCAATAACTACGCCCGAGGACATTACACCATCGGCAAGGAGATTATTGATCTGGTGCTGGACAGGACTCGTAAACTGGTGAGAATTCTCTTTGTTTTCCAGTCAGGTAAAGCATTTGCTTAGTTTTAATGAGAAGTGCAGAAACAACATTTCCCTAGTTTCAAGATTGCCAAAGAAGTTTAGAATTTTCCAAATTAGTACTTTTCATATGGCTTCTGATATTGTGCGCCGGGTGGTATTTAAATAACCAATGCAAAATGTCCTCTTAGGCTGATCAGTGCACCGGCCTGCAGGGATTCCTAATCTTCCACTCCTTTGGTGGAGGCACAGGCTCAGGTTTCACCTCCCTGCTGATGGAGAGACTCTCTGTTGATTATGGAAAGAAATCAAAACTTGAATTTGCCGTCTACCCGGCCCCCCAGGTCTCCACCGCGGTGGTGGAACCTTACAACTCCATCCTGACCACCCACACCACTTTGGAGCACTCCGACTGTGCCTTCATGGTGGACAACGAGGCCATCTACGACATCTGCCGCAGGAACCTTGATATCGACAGGCCGACTTACACCAACCTGAACAGGCTGATCGGCCAGATTGTGTCTTCAATCACGGCCTCGCTTCGCTTTGATGGAGCCCTGAATGTTGACCTGACGGAGTTCCAGACCAACTTGGTGCCTTACCCTCGTATCCACTTCCCTCTGGCCACCTACGCTCCGGTCATCTCTGCAGAGAAAGCCTACCATGAGCAGCTGTCTGTTGCTGACATCACCAACGCCTGCTTTGAGCCAGCCAACCAGATGGTGAAGTGTGATCCCCGTCACGGTAAATACATGGCCTGCTGTCTGCTCTATCGTGGAGATGTGGTGCCCAAAGATGTCAACACCGCCATCGCCGCCATCAAGACCAAACGCACCATCCAGTTCGTGGACTGGTGTCCCACAGGCTTCAAGGTGGGCATCAACTATCAGCCTCCAACGGTGGTTCCAGGAGGAGACCTGGCCAAGGTGCAGAGGGCCGTGTGCATGCTGAGCAACACCACAGCCATCGCTGAGGCCTGGGCCCGTCTCGACCACAAGTTTGACCTCATGTACGCCAAGAGGGCCTTTGTGCACTGGTATGTTGGGGAGGGCATGGAGGAGGGAGAGTTCTCAGAGGCCAGAGAAGATATGGCTGCCCTGGAGAAGGATTATGAAGAGGTTGGCACTGACAGCATGGGAGAGGAGGATGAAGAGGGAGAGGAATACTGAAGGGCTGAACATCACCTGGGCTTTATCATCACATATTCCAAAAGTTATCATGAATGCGACACATTCCCAACAACACTGTGATGTCTGCTTTGGTCAGCGATCAATATCAGTATTATCAATAAAATGTTTTCATAAACGTATTGAATGATTAATTGTGATCTTTTATGAACATATTGGTTGTCTTCAAGCAAATATTTTGTTCTAGACTACAACAACACTGCTAGTCTACATATAAGCATCTTATGCTGCATCATCTAAAGTGATGTATTTTGTATTTTTAAATGTTATGGCTGCTTCAGATTAGACCTACTTTCATATCTACTAACAAGGCCTTTTCCAGCATTGTTATGCTTGATTTCAGAATGTGTATTTAAGCCCTGCTCACACTCATTTACAAAGGACATTCTACATTCTCAATGTTTGCTGACGTCCTGCCTCTGTGGGTGAGCCGGCCGTCTACCTGCAGTTACTTCTTTCCACCACTAGATGGGAGCAACATGACCAGCTGGTGAAGTTGCGTAAGTTGTTTAGTCGTTTAAACCTCCCCGGTCCTTTAATTTCATGTGTTAAGCGTCTCTGTTCTCCTCAATGTGAGTAGTGTAATTTCACTAAACAATGCGTTTATGAAGGGATCATATGTATTCCATATATTAAGAACAGATCTAATAATAATACAATCCAGACTGTTATAATACAAATTAGTAGTATGATAGCCTGTGAAAATTAAAATTATATAAATATCATTTTATTGGATAACAACTACTAATAATACGTAAGAAGCACTTTAATATTTAATATTGTGTCCTTCAACGTATTAGAATTAATCATATTCTATAAACCAGCCAAACAAAGTGTAGTGCATGTACAAAGGGGATACACGAGTAACAAGTAAACATAAATATCTGGCACAGACACTGGGACTAAATTCACCATGACAAGAAATGATCGAGACAACCGATCGCGTGATCAACTATTCGTCCGGCTGAAAGATTGATCCACAGTGAGGATCCGGTTACCCACATGGTGGAGCCACGCCAGCACGTACGGGAGCAACCGGCACCGGTTGCGCGCGCGGGGCGGGGCGGGCCCGGCGACGCTCCCAAACTCTCGCACGTTCCAGACGCGCGGTGCCCGTCTCTCAGCTGATAAGTGACGTAGACCGTCCGTCCCCCCCTCCCCCCACGTTTTAAAGCGTTTCCCTGCGGTGGAGCCCGTGCAGGAGACGCGGCGCAGGCACAAGCGGCACGCCGCAGTTTTCGAGGCTGCGCATGTGTTGTCACGGCGCAGAAAAAGGGGCTGCGAAGCGGCGGAGCGACTGCGGAGCTGCCCGTTAATTCCCCCCCGAGCGACCGAGACGGTAAGTACCGCCGAGCCTCGGCTAATGGCCGCTCGTGAGCGGCGCGCTGTACCCGCTGGCAGTGCACGGTGACCGTTGTGCGGGTTTATTCCTCCAACTTGACCATACTAGGAAATATAGTGTCAAACGAAAAAAACAAAAGTATCCTTATAATGTGAATGTTGGCCTGTGGCGTTCATTCTAACATGCGCAGTCCGCGGCTTACAGCGCATCGGCATCGGCCCCCTGCGTGTTGGTGAAGTTTGCGCAGGGCCTCCTGGCACGTCAGCGCCAGTTGTCAGATGCCATGACGCTAGAAATAACATAGTAATAATACTCGAGTGAGCGCATGGCCGTTTCCCGAGAGGCGTAGAGAGTTATGTTTAGTTGTTTCATCTCAGTCTGGAAGTCCCCCTTCGGTCCACTACTGAGATCCGCCCGTCAGGTTCACACTCCTGCGGCTATAATGAGTGTAATAAGGAACCGCTGACCGGTCTGAGGTGTGTGATCACTTCCAAGTGTTCCGAAATCAAAGTGTTCCTTTGAGTCTCTTCATGTCAGCGGAGACACGTGAGCATGAAATCATTGGTTGATTATTATTTCTTACTAACACACTAATTATGATCGCACGTGTGGTCAGTCAATTGATCATTACGCATTGCTTGTGTGATGCACAATGACTCATTCCTTAAACCAATGAACAGCAGCTTTACAAAGTGTGCACATGTCTGTTGAACTTTATATGTTTGACTTCAAAATGTATTTGGGATTCATTTCGTTTGACTATAAAAAACAGAAGAAACCAATATTGTATTTAGAGATCCACCAATGAAAACAACAGACGTCCATAAACAACATCTTCGAATAGTAGAAGGTGTTGTAACATACGAAGCAAAACTACACGAATTACACGTTTCCATGATCTGTATTTGAGAATGACAAACTATGGGTTTACATTATGCCTTGCCTTCTTAAATACAAAACAAGCTGTTTCTTTTGCTTTTGGGGAATTTTTGGAAATACCTTAGACGTACAAACTTGTAATTGTTGCAGATGGGAATCTGATAAATGCAAAAATGCGCGTGTCTAATCAAAGTCAAGTATATTCTGCATTCAAAAGAAAGCTATTTTTCTGTCAGGGGCGGAGCGGTGAGGACTGACAGGAGGCGACATGGTGGATTACTATAACGTCCTGGGAGTGTCCAAAACAGCCTCCCAGGATGACATCAAGAAAGCGTGAGTATCTGTGAAAAATCGCACTCTTTACACATTGTTTATTAATATACTTGCAAGTAGGAGACAGAGTTGACAACATACACGATGCATCAATGCTTCCCGAAGGGCGTGAAAGGGGCGTGCACAAATGCCTGATAGCACATGCACTAAAAGAGGGGGGATCTCAAAAGACTGTCGTTAATCTTACTGTGAGTGCAGGTCACTTCATTTTGGACTTTGGCGCCATGAGTCCCTGTGAGATTGGACTTAGACTTAGACAAAACATTGTTTTAAGTTTTTCCAACAGTGTCCAAGGAGTATCTCTCCAGGGTGAGGGCTAACTTTGAATAATTAATGAACATCAACATTTCACTTGATCAGTAAATACGACTTATATATGTTCTTCACTTCAAGCAGTTTCTTAGTTTTATGTGTTGAAATGAAATTCCAAATCATTCCAAACATTCCCATTCTTACTTGTGTCTTATTTCTCGAAGGCTCTTGCTTGTCGCCGTAGAAGAGACCACGGTGCTGGTTATGTCTCTATCCATTCTAGTTATGCTAGTTCTGTATCTATAGTGTGTATGAGTCGATGTTTGTGTTTGGGGTTTTCAGGTACAGGAAACTGGCATTGAAGTGGCATCCGGACAAGAATCCAGACAACAAAGAGGAAGCAGAGAGAAAGTTCAAAGAACTGGCGGAAGCCTATGAAGTCCTATCTGACAGTAAGTCACGGCAGAGTGCGTCTTTATCCAGACACATGCACGTATGTGTATTTGCGTTCTTTGTTCCATCGTCCAATTGCTCTGTTCCTCTCTACAGCGAGTGAGCGCGCTGCATACGACAGATGCGGAAACGACAGAGTGCCACACACAGGTACATAAAACTCGACTCCAGTGAGGTATCGAGATATGATAGTTTGTGTTACCTTTCCTTCCTCTCCCCTCACTCTCTCCACTTGTTTCCTTCATTAATGTTTCACGCCCCTTCAATTTTATTCACTCCTTTTTCCCTATTCCCCTAATATTGTTTCTTCTTCCTCTACCTTTTCTTTTGCTCTTCACCCACCTGACCCCGTTGGCCCTGCTTCATTTTCCAGGATCCTCCAGCTCAGACTTTCCGTCTGATTTCCCAGGATTCACCTTCACATTCCGCAACCCAGATGAGGTTTTCAAAGAGTTTTTTGGCAGCCAGGATCCTTTCGCTAACTTCTTTGGTAAGTCATACGCATCTATTACGAGCATTTTTATTAATTATTAATGAATATTCCATTCGACAAGTGAAAATTCTACTATTTTAATTTGAATTTCTAATTATCGTGTCTTGATTGTTTTATCAAGACACGATTGTTTTATCAATTGCTCGACTTAAGTCCAACTTCTTAGTGAGTTAGATACTATATAAATAATCATTCGTGTCTGTCTCCTTCTCCCAATCCAGATGACTTTTCGTCTTTTGGAGGCTCGCACTCTCGCCTCGGACCCAGTCGGTTCTTTTCCTTTCCTGCAGCACGAGGTAAACAGTCGCATGCTGAAACAGTCACCTGTGCTGCAGCTGTCGAATTCGACACGGCGTCTCATGTTGTGACCACAATTTCAAAAGCAGCGTCAACTGAACAACTGCATTATGTTATAATGTGGGTCGGTTTTGGCAATTCACACAATACGCGAGTGGGAAGCTTTAGGAGCTAATGGTGAATAGGCCACTGAAATACAAGGGAGCTGAGTTTTTATATTTGACAACATGATTCACAGGTTTCACATTTGCACAAACTGAGATTTTGTAATAATACACGTAGATGAATCCAACTCTTCTCTTCTTTTCTGCTTTCTTCTCCGGATCGTCTGTCCTACATCAGTTGATTTCTCCACCTTCTCCTCATCCTTGGGTGGTCTGGAAGGCATGGACAGCATGGGCGGAGGGATGGGCAACTTTAAATCCGTTTCTACCTCCACTCGCATCATAAACGGCAAACGCACAACCACCAAGAAGTACGTAAGGCCTCCCTGAGAAAAACTATTTGGGAAATATATGTTTTGAATAAATAGATTTAGGACTTATTTCGGCTATGAGCAATGCAGTCAGATAAGAAAGTTAAACAATCATTTTTAAATGTCAGAATTTTTCCGTTCAATTTTAAAAACATGTCCTTCTAAATGCATCATTATTTTATTTGATCTGAATTTGGTATACAGATCTTACACAATTAGCTTTGGACTTTGAATTAGAGAATATACCACTGTGACAGAACACACACACACACACACACACACACACACACAGACACAGACAGACACATTGATGTAATTTACCATTCATCCCTGCATTGGCCTTGTTACAGGGTAAAGGAGAATGGGCAGGAGAGAACAGAGATTGAGGAGGATGGGGTATTAAAGAGTGTCCTAATTAATGGTAAGACCATCTACAGATCGTATCATTTTCTATCCCTTCGCCAAAAAAGCGGCGCCTGTGCCAATCACCCCCTGTGTTGTTTTGTGCGTTGTTCCCAGGCGTGGAGGACGAAATGGCCCTCGCCCTGGAGCTGAGCCGGCGAGAGGGACGGACGCGCCCCTCCCCTCAGAAGCCGCAAATCCAAAGCATATCGCCCGAAAGACCCCACTCCGGCGCCCACCCTTCCCCCACACACCGGTCACTCAGCTCCGCCCCCTTCTACAGCTGCGGGCTCGCGGGCAGCGTCGAGGATGACGAGGAAGATGAAGACCTGCAGGTGGCTTTGGCATGCAGTCTGTCCGAAATGGATGCCCAGCGGAGAGCAGGTGCCACCGACTTCATATCAGGTGCCGGGGGTGTGGGCAAAGCCGCGGGTGGCCGTAGAGGAGGAGGGGTTGTTAAAACGACGCGTTTGAATGTGGCTCGTGCTGAGAAGGTGCTTGAAAGCGCGGGAGATGCAGAAGGGCAGTTTAAGATGGACTCGGGGCCCGGAGCCGGGGGGGTAGTGGAGGGAACGGCCACCAGGGAACCAGACGTCTCTCCTGAGTCGTCCTCCACTGCCGACACCACGGCAACCGACCAGAGCAGCGAACAGCAACCTGCTAGGAAGAAAAGTGATGGCGGTGTGAAAAAGAAAAAGATGTGTGGTTGTGTTTTGTGCTAATGCGTTGAGTGTGTGTGTGTGTGTGTGTGTGTATTTGCAATGCCTTATCTTTTATACCTAAGTATTCTGTTTTCCGCCTGATAGTCTGTCTCTTGATGTGAGGCGGACCGATCAACTTGCGCGTCAATTCAGTCTTAACACTTCTCAAAGAAAGAGAATGAGTCCACTTTTAATTAGTGCCAAAATTTCCACGTGAATTTGCCAATAATATCAGCTATAAGATCAAATTGATTGTGAACCAATAGCTTTCTGAATGTAAGTGAATTTGCCAAATATTCATGCAGACTGAACACAGCGTCATTCAGAGGAACTTGTGTGTGTGTTTGTGTTTTTTCTGTGTGTGGCTCAGCTGAGGCGCCGCGTTTCTTTGTTGCAAAGGGCCCACAACAAGAAAAAAAACAGGACGTTTACAGTGCAAACACACCTTGTAAATACGCTCGGTCAGGATCGGCGAACCCGTAGCACAGAGTTCAGTTCAGAGTGCATTAGTCAGGGTGGAATGTATCCTTTGTCTACCTTTCTCGGCCTTTATACCCTCACTAAAATACCATGACCATGTTTGGGGAGCGGCAGCACTTTATGAGGTTGTAGCACAATGTACAATATCTACCGCATCATGACTGTAAACCACAGCTACTATGAATCATTATATAATATGGTTCAGAATTTGATCCTTTTGGTGCCTTTGCATGCTTTAAGCTACTTTACTGTTTTTTATTTGCTTGAATTACCCTTGAAAATGTGCCACAGTAGAGAAATAACTAATGTGTTTCCAGCAGAGCAGATGTCAAAGCTATACATCAACATACTAGTTTTTGTACTATCTAAACTGCCATGTGTGTTTTTTAATTTTTCCTTCAAATTTCTAAAAGAGTAGTAAGTAATAAAGATTGGGCTGAAGAGGATAATTGGGATTTTTGTTTTTTGATTTCAGAATATGGCAGTAATTGCTTTGCATTTCCTACACTTTTTCTACACATTTCCATCACTAATGTCCTGCTACACCAGAACTTCCATTATCACGAAACTAACGGCAGTACTTGAAACAGACTGTCTATCATTCGGAATGCTTCTTCCTGGACCAGCCATTCAAATGTGAAGAAAATGAGCGTATGTAGTTTAACTTTAAAAGAAACGCCAACAGAACTTGAACATTTTATTTAAATTTGATTTCACTCGGTTTGTTGTTCAATGTGCCCTTATTTTCTTACCCCACTGACCCTCAACTCTCCCTCACCAGCTGTATGTTTCTCATCATTCTGCTTTCATGGCGCTCATTTTCATTGCAACTATCAGCTTGATAAGAAAGAAGACATTGTTCATTTATAACCCCAAATCTATTTTTTCTTGTCACCAAAAACATGTAGACCTCCACCACACTATCTACATGGACAGGATATTATGTCACCTTTAGATATATTATAGTACATACCAATTTTCTGCTTTGCTTCTGCATTTTCATTTTGTTCGTGCTGATATCACCCTCTAATATCTATCTTACATTGTCACGTCATGGAGCTCTTGCTGTCTGTAAAACAAAAGATCACATTGTGACATCAAAAGAAACATCTTTTTAAATGCTTAATTCTGACTGACGGACCTAGTTGTACCTGATGATTTGGACTTCCTGTAGGAGGTTTGGTTTGTCTCACACTCCCTGCTTCCATGTTTCAGACTCAGACTTCGAGGCCTTCACGAGCTAACCTGATTGGCTCATGCCGTGCTGTGGCCTAGCCGCGCCCTGAGGTAATGAACCGTGTGAACGTGAAGCTCCCCTAAGTCGCCCCATGAGCCCCATGTCGATAATGATCCTTCCAAGGAGTCATGTTTATACAACAGTTGATGCCTACAGTACTTGCATTACGGATGAATTGTAACATGTCCTTGTACGTCTATTCCTACAGGTCAAAGGTCAATTCCACATGACGCACATGTCTGTCTCTGCCCACCATGGCTACTACCTGCTGAACGACTCTTAATGACATGACGCATAAGATGCATACGCGCGTTGTTTTATTTATACTGTGTGTGTACATAGGTCATTGTAGAGCAAACCGACTGGAAAGACTGAGGGAATAGTTCTAGTCATCTCTGCATCAACTAACACTTTTTTCAGCTTAATTTTAGTTTGAATTATGCCTGCAAGTGGAAACTGGTGAAAGAAAAGAGAAAAAAATGTTACTAGATATATAAAGCAGAGGTAATAAAGCATCTCCTGCTGACCAGTCTGTGGTAGTTTATCGCTGTAACCAGAAGTGTCAGGTTGAGCGACGCAGAATTTAAGCTAACAATGCCACAAATTTCATTTGAGGTTGAAAAAGTCTACTAATTGACATATTGTGATACAAATGTTTTTGGCAATTTCACCCTTGTGCTGTGGGGGGCATTGTCTATAAAAGCCAGAAATTCCAACAAATGATTGCACTTTTGATGCACTATTTATACATTTTGAAAAATACATTAAAATAGCTTCAAATACTGAAACAAAAAACATACCGATGGTTCTTAAAATGAGCTTGAGGCATGTTTTTTAGTTTTCTTTTGCTGCATCACGTCACAAATTTATTCCGATCAAGTCAAAAATACATTTCTATAGATATTTTACAGATATTATCTGTCTGCTACACGAAATAAACACAACCAGGAGGAATTATTTACATTAATCACAAAGCCGTACACCGAGTCAGACAACAAGCAGGTATTTTGTCTGCAGAAAGAGAGAGAGAGGCGTACAGCATCCGTTACAAAAGGACCAGTGCTTAGCGCAAACTATCATGTTGTCACGGCAGACGAGACAAGCCTCACAGATGAAACCCTGCTGGAAATCAACACACACGAGACAATAGCATACGGTTACAACACACTCAGAGTTCCAACGAATTTAAACCCTATTGTGTATCAGCTGAAGGGAGGTCTTACAAATTTTGACACCATTTTTAACAATAAACCACGTAAGCTGTAATGTTCAACGGCCAAAGGACCCCCTCGGTGTTGGCGGAAAATCATCTGTTGACCTTTGAGGTGATGTCATCATGTCCGGTAGAAAGGGAAATGAAGCAAAGATGGAATCAAATGGAAGTCCATCGGTAAACATTAACAGAAGTGCAATCTACCCTGTCAGACTCGGGAGGTAAAGGGCAAAGTATATCACCCTGTGGCCTCCTTGTTGTGTCTAATTAGGTAGAAAAAAAGATGACATGTGTACCATATGGGCAAAACCTCTGTCCATATTTACCTTCCGCCAAAAATAATTTGATTTAAGTTCCAAAAAGTTTTAGAGACCCAGAGATTGAACAGATGGTAAAATACTGCATGCTGAACACGAGAGCAGTAACGGCAAATTCTTATTTACAGTGATGGCCTGACATACATGAAGTGTTTTCCTTTCCAAGTCCTTCTGTGCTCCCCGTGGATGTCCTCAGCTCACTGTGGCAAGGCCTTCAAGATGGCATTCACCTCCTCGGCTACTGCTGTCAGCGCAAACTCAAACTGGTCCTGGGCGGGACGACAAGCGGGGGAACAGAAACAGGAAGGTGTGAGAGGGAAGGTTAGAGATGGCACAGAGGGAGGCAACTGGACAATGATGGATGGACGGCCACTTTAAAAGGGCTGCACACACACACACACACACACACACACACACACACACACACACACACAAAGACAGATGTGTGGTACCTTGGTGCGCACTAAGCCCGGCCTCTGGTCTCTGATGTGCTCCAGTGAGGCTGCAATGTCAATCTCCTTCACTCCTAACAACAGGGACAGTGAAATCATCGCTAGCACAGTTTATGAGGCTTTGGTGCAACAAAAGAATCCTTCGCTCAAAATAATCCCAACAATTTAGAGAACAATTGCAATCCAATGTTGATGTTGGCTTGATACTAAAGTACACCTTCAGAAGGACCTGCAGCTATTTGGTTAGGAAAAAGAAACTTTGGTTTGAACAACACATCTAGACTACTTGGGCTATTACGCCCTATTTTATGCAAAATTCGTACCGTAATGCGGAATAATAGTTTAAATTTGACACAAGCAGAGTGATCTGACTTCATTGGGACTCTAGCCCCTCCCGCTGTCCAAAAAAGGTAACACATCAGTGTGCGTTGCTATTAGCAGATCTCGGCATAACCACCGAATGTTGACCGTGTTATCTTTCCAAAATATTTCACTATTGAATAATATCCTAAATAAGTGTGTGTTGGTGTGAGATAACTCACCCTTGGCCATGCGGTTCAACACCATGTCAATGAGGATGTACGCGCCAGTCCGGCTAGTGCCATCACTGTCAGGGTGACAGGTATGAAGGGAAATGATCAATGCAATTCTCCTTTCATTCACCCGAATCGGCTTTCCAAACACATACAGGTTGCATTAAGATTGAACCAATCGTCCTCTTTCACGGAAATCATTCTTTTTTTTGTTTTCTGTTTTTTTTACCCGCAGTGAACGATGATTGGGCAGGAACGACCTCTGTAGCATTTATTCACCTTCCTGAAAAATAGCAACAACAGACAGCAGAGAAGGAAAGGAGAAACAAAGAAAGGCTTCGTTATCATCCAGTCACTACAAACCTTGTAACCACAACTAACCGTGATCGCATGTTCAATGAATAACTTCCTGCGACCCGTGACCAAGACATAAGTAGATGCTTAAGCAGAAGGATCAGGAAAGAGGAAAAAAGGACAACAACAAGCGCACAGTGTGATTGTGAGACGATGGAACAGGAGAGAGAAGGTGAAGAGGAAGCCACAGATTCACTGTCCCTCTTGCAGTAGCCAGTCACACCTGCCAATGCTCATTTTTGTGACTATGCAACTGGAGCCAGAGTACTAGCTGCAAACCACAAAAATGACACTGGGAGATGTTAAAATACAAACCCATCTGCCTGCACACCGGGAGAGCGGGAGAGAGAGAGAGAGAGAGAGAGAGGGAGAGAGACAGCTCATGGAGAGGGTGAGGAATGTAGAATAACGAAACAAAAAGCTGGATGTGATGAAGGCCATCGGGAGGAGTTTGAACCCCACCAACGTGTCAGGGCACCGGTTGGTGACACAACATCACACACACAGACACACACACGGCATTCGGACCATTTCTGTTCCCACCGTGTTGAAATGGGGGGGACTCGCGTCGGCACAGTTAGCAGGTGCACGTTTGCGTCCTCACCTGCGGAAATCCAGCAGCGGCCTGGTGGAGGTGGGCGTGCCCTCAGACGGCCAGCTCAGCAGGTGGAACTGCGTCAGGGTCCTGGTCTCCTGCGTCTGGACGTTCTTCAGGTAGAAGCTGCGCACCAGGAAGTCTTTACACCAGATGTGCTCCGACACGAGGTTCACCTGGTCAACGGCAAGAGACACGCGGGGGAAGAAAGGGCAGAAACAAGAGATAAATGAACAAGACGTTCAATAAAATGATAAAATGACGGGTGCAAGCGTTTGAACACACACGATCTTTTTGTGTGTTGAAAATAAAGTAAATTCTTCTTCTTGCTTTTATTGTTACTACCTCAACACGTATTACCATTACAGGGACGGGAAAGAGACCATTTTGATTCTTTTTTCAAAATTGGGATTTAAAATAGATTCATGCTTTTTTTATTCTCTATTAAATTGTAGGGATCTGACTTCATTCCCCAAAAGCAGATAATTCTCAAATTAATCTTAAACCTTCCTTTTGAACAAAACTACTACAAGCACAGGTCCAACACCTGTTACTGTGGACGTTTGTCACTATTAAAGCACTATAAGAAAGACGCTGCGCTGAAGGGGAAATGTTGTGGAAGTGAACCTCATAGATGTGGTAGAGTGATGAGCCCTCGTCGGGCCAGTACCGCTCGCACTGTTTCTCTCCATCTTCCACCAGAGCTGTCATCATCACTATCACCGTGCAGCCGTTCTCCCACACCATCTGCGGGTTGGAGAGAACAAGCACACACACACACACACACACACACACATCCAATTGTCACATTTAAATAAAACCCCGAGTAACAAAGGCAGCTTTCCTGCAGGTGGAACGAGTGGTCCAACGACCCGCATCGATTTAAATTGTCACTTATCAGCAAGCGAATCCTCTCCGGTGCAAAGACGGCACTGACCTGCCAGAAATCAGCGACGGTGTGAGCCAACGGTCCCTGTGTGGCGATATAAGCTGGCTGGCGAGGGTCGTGATCAAACTGTGGGTTACAGGTGAGAAAAGAAAGAGAGGTGAGGATTCTCACGTTGAGTACGTGTTTATAAATGCATGAGAGAGAGGCTTTAAGATTTAAGGCCTTTCTTTGACCTCTTGGGCGTGAATACAATTTGACATTTTACACTCAGAAGAAGAATTCTAATGGAGAGACATCACAGGCTTTGGGCTTGTAGATCGAAGAAAAAAAAGCAAACCGGATGCATTTTCCAGTCCTGAGATTTTCTTTGTCCGGTAACAAAAGATGAATATCTGGCTCAACTCATATAGGCCTACATTCAAATTAGCAATGCAGTATAAATGATGAACTTCAAATACATATTCCAACACATCCAGTTCATTAATAGTGCATCAGACATGATGATGATCAGAGCGCCTGTATTTAGATCCTCATATTACATGAGGGGATAAATCACCAAGCAAACAAACTGAAAATGACATTAAATGGTCACATAAGGACAAAGTCTGGGATCGTATAAAGCATTCTTACAATGATGCTGGCGTTGATGTAATCTTGTTTACTGTGATTGACGTCACTCTTCAGCTTCACCCGGGTGTGATCGTCTGCAGAAGAAAAGCAGCTGTCAAGAATGTGTCACGGCACGACTGACGAGTAAATATGACACACAGAGAGAGGAGAATCCAGCGACACGCTAGTGAACTAACAGGGGAGAGATTCAGCACGTCTGTTTTTGTCCATGTTGTTCGGAAGCTGCGCCACGGCCACCGAACTGGGTTCGGCCTGGTAGGAGCACAGAGCCTCCCACTCCCTCTGAAGGCGGTCCTTGTTACGCAGGTGATCCTCCATGTAAGCCTGATGGAGAGATGACACGCGAGATAACGTGATTTTTCTCAGCCGGCCGTTACTCCGCTACAGCTGCTCACTCCGCTACAGCGCTCACCAGTATCATGTGACCGGTGGAGATGTCCATGTTGGACTGGGCCGGCTCTTCGCTCCATGATGGGGTGGAGCTGTGGGTGGAGGACGGGCTGTGCTGGGGGCCGTCGCTGAACTGGGAGGAGACGCTGCTGACACGGGACGTGTCTGTACCCCTTCGACCGCCGGCGCCTGTGGGTATGGCGGACCCCGCCATGCTGCTGCTCACCGCACCCACACAGTCCTGACGGGACAGCGGCGATTTAGATGCCATGTGCTGCCGACACAGCTCCTGAGAGGAGAGTAAGGGAAAGATTTTTATCATTAATACATTACATACATAATTAATTATTGATACTAAATAATCAGGTAAAATAATAAATGATGAATGCATTTCAATGTAACTTATTGTGTTAAGTTGTCTTAATTCCCACATGCATTGGATCTATAAGCATACATAAGTTGGTTTCTTATTTTTTCCCAATGCATTATACTCCGAAGACGATTACACAAAGGTGAAAGCAAACAAAGAGACAAAACCTGGTAGTCAAAGTGTGTTTCTGCTCCTCCTTCTGGCCCCAGTCCGAGCTTGCCATTGGCCACTTGCTGAGCGTGGTGCCTGAAACAGGCTACAGCCATGGCCAATACCAACACGCCTCCTACGACCGCCATGGACACGAGGGTGATGACGGTGCCACTGGAGCCCTGCGAAACCCTGGTTACCTGGGGGAGACCCCGTGCATCTGTCCTCTGGGAAAAAATACATTGTAAAGAGTAAATAAGAAGTGGGAACGTAACACAAAACTGAAACATATTAGTACCAAAGCAAAGTGCTATTCCCACTTGTTGACGTGCACCGCTGGCCTTTTGAGAGTTAAGCTAAGGGAGCTCTGGGACTATCCGCTGCAATCCAAAGGTCACTCATCTCATTCTAGCAACACGTTCGTTTCTAGGTAACTGTACATGTCAGCAAGGTGGACTCGGGGAGAGGTTGTTGGAGGTTGTTGACTTTTGAAGACAGAGGTCTGAGGAATAATGATCCAGGATGAACCAGGAACACGTTAAAAAGACAGCACTGCCTCATTCCACCCCTTCTTCATCTTCCTTTCTATCATAGAATATCGTCTTTGCTCTGCTGCCCAATACAGCAGAATTAATTCATTTCAAACATTCATTTAAGTGTTAGTGAAATTCTTTTTTCAAATCAGGCTTTCATTTGGACTGAATTAATTGGGGGAAAAACAATGTAGCTTTTAAATGAATTGACACACATGTTCTATTAATGTATTGCCAGGACAATTACAATGTTATCTGCAGACCTGACTTCAATCTGCGTGTATGTTTTTGTGTGTGTGTGTTCTCCTAATAAGCAGTCTCAATGTGCATTTTGTTGTTAATTCATTTTACATGAAGTTTAAATTGCAGGCAATGATTCACAGGCCTGGAATAAGGCCCGCAGTGTGTTTTAGTGTGCGACTAATGAGGTTAATGACTCCTGTGATGGTTGCCATAGCACCTGGGATCTGGGAGCCACAGTAGGGGCAAAGGGGGGAGAGAAGAAGCACCATGGCAACAAGTGGAACGATGGTTTTCGCTGTTATGAGGTGGAGACTAGCTGATTCGTTCTGGCCACTTGCACTCCAGGGGGTAAACACTCAAGGCTTTACGCACACAGAGAAACACCCACACACAGTGTCGCAGCACAGCGAGCGTAGTGGCGGATGGAAAACAAGCACTGTAACTGAGACCGATGTGCTGCCCCCGTCTGTGCTGCGCTAAAGCGCAGTGCTAGTGCCCACAAAAGTAGTATTTCTAACGATATGTGAGCTAATTTTATTCTTTTTAAGATATGCTTACAGCGCAATACCAAAAATGTAATGTAACTACAAAACACAGCGACAAAACAAAATAACATTTAGCTGGTAGTCTGTCGGGGGTCTAATTCCCCATTAGCAAGTCGCATCATCGGTCAAGCTGACATCCATACATGAATAGATGGCAAATGGCAGGCAATGCAGATCAGTGATTAGATCTCCGTTGCCTTGGCAACTGCTCCACGTGTTACTGATTGGAGGGGTCGCACAGGATGTTTTCCCCAGAGACTAAGCAGGTTTTGTCTGTGGGTGTGTTCCAAGTACCTCTCCCACACCAGTCTGCACAATCTTCAAGCCTGTCTCAGACTCCAGGAAGTTCTTTTCCGCTACTGTTTGGGTGAGAAAAGAAGAAGAAGAAGAAGAAGAAGAAGAAGAAGAAGAAGAAGAAGAAGAAGAAGACATTTCTTGAGAAAGAATACTGGCGTGTTGGTATTTGAGAATGTGCTGTGAGATTTTCGCGTTAGGGCACGTTTTGTGCGTTTGAGCCTCACAGGCTTTAGCGGCCACCTCTGCGGCCGTCATGTTGTGATCGTTCTGGCGGATCCGGAACGTCAGCGCAGGGCCCACCACACTGGCAACACAAAAAGCACACACGTGGAATGCTTCAGAACTGAGTAGAAAGGCCGACTCTCCAGCACACGACCACACACATGACGGTGGTGTGTTACCTTATGTTGATGAAGCTGCTGGTTGTCAGGTGAATCTTATCAGCCAGTAGCTCCAACAGCTTCACTCCATCGTACAAGCTCAGGGGACTACGAACAAAAAACATTATTATCCAATCATGTTTCGTAAATGTCTCACTTGCTGCTCTTTACTGGCAATTATTATGACAATTAGTGATTTTACATATCCACTTCTTCACAGCCTTTGGCATGAGGATATTTATTCTACTCATTTATTTGCAATAAACAGAAAGTTGACTTTGAATGCGCGCTGACCTCCGGTTGGTGACTATGTACCCATACTCCTCCTTGGCTCCTGTACCCTCAACCAGTTTTGGCCCCTGCTCCTTCGAGCCTTGACCGGCTTCTGCAGGCGCGGCCTGCGGAGGCTGGGAGGCGGAAGGGAGGAGTCCGGCACTCTCGACTGGAGGTGTAGCTGGGACTGAGGAGAAGGTGGGGGCATGAGGGGCCACGGGAGGACCAGGAGCAGTGGCGGGCTTCCCCGGCTTTTGGGACAAACTGTTTGTTTTCAATAGCTGCATCTAAGGGGAATTAATAGACGACCTATCAGTGAAAATAAAGGTGAACGGTTGCTTCTTGTGAACACTGCTGACCAGGAATGCTGAACCTACCTCGTTGAGGGAGATGAGGTCTTTCTCAATTGGATCTGTGTTAAGAAAGATAAATAACTGTTTTTAAATTGTACAGTAAATCAAAAATGACACAGAAATGATTTCCACCATCTCACCAACAGACTTCACTGTTACGGATTGGTTGTAGCATGAAAAGTGAAGGTAACACTGCAGTAGTCGGTTTCTAATTTTTTAAATGATTGAAAGACTACCTGTTTTCTCTTGGGTTGGCATCAGCTGCAGAATGAGGGCCAGCTTGTAGAGCTGCTCTTGACTCAGCTCTCTGGGGTCAACTCCGTACTTCTTCAGGACTCCTGACATCCTCTGGAGAAGGCCATCTAACACAGGATGGCAAAGTCAGCGTTATCTTTCCGCTTTCCAATTGTTCTTTGTTTTTTTTAAGATTTTCATGGACACGGTGTAAGTACTCTCCTGCTTAATCTGCTAAAAAAGATGAAGAGTTGTTTTCTCACCGTTGTTTCCAGACACAGTGCTGATACGCGGAGGAACTTTTTTATTCTGCTGTGTTTGCTGTCTGCCTGCAGTACCGAGTCTCTCCTCCAGGGTGTAGTCTTCCACGTAGTCCACTGGTATCGCCAGCTCCAGGTCTTCATAGTAAGGAAGTCCTGCTCATTTCATCATAGTTCATGATGGTAAAGAGAATTGATTGCTTATGTTGTTGTTATTGTTGTTTAAGAATTATCTTCCAAAAAGCTTTCACAGTATTTTCTTTTGTTTACACAAACATTGAGTGTAATATTTAACGAAGCAGCTTTAATCCTGTGTCGTCTTTTGGAAAACAGAACGTGCTGCTCACCTGCACGAGACATGGGGGAGCCCCCCCGTTGGCGATAGGCAGGCTGTGCAGACGCCAGGTACTGAGACAAGGCTTCCTGTAGCAGCTGTCTGTCACGCTCTTGATCTCTTTGATTGGCCTGGGACCTTGATGAAGGGCGGACATAACCAGCTCCGGCTCCAATGAGTGACCTCTCTATGTCATCTTGATATCTATGCTGGAATCCAGAGAAGTACGCGGATTGAGCATTGTGCCCAGAATTTAGATTTAGATTGTTTCCTAATATCTTTATTTATTTTTCTTTTCTTTAACAATACTTTAATCATTTTCAATGCAGGTTTACAATGTATTTATCACCGTTGTGCAGTTTTAGTCTGTTATGAAATATTGTTAGCTTTGATTAGTTATGGATTTCATGCACACACACTCGTGGTGTACCTGGTGGTATGTGTATGGGTCCATTGAGGCTGTCTGCATGCGGAGTGAGGACTGAGGAGGCTCGACTATCATATAGTCCAGATAGTTGCCACCAGGAGGTGCGGATCCCGATTTAGAACCATGTTGGTGGGGGATGTTCTGTTTGGATCTGGTGACACAGAGACAATCAAAGAGGTTACTGAGATAAATATACAGGGCTTGGGGGGAGGTAGGGAGGAAAGTCCAGGTCCAGCGGTAAACAAATGGTGACTACAAGGGTGAAATAAATGATTGTCTCTGTCCTTTGACTCATTTTCATTGTGTGACGTGTGCAATCCTCACTGTGGATCCCTGTAGCTGGAGGGCACTGACTGAGACGAGTGAGAAGACGAGGAAGAAGGGTTCGGCCTGGAGTGGTGGGTCGAATGGGGGACTCTTTTCAGCTCCTTCGATAAAATATATTGGGTGATGTCATTTTGCCAGGAAAGACCTGTGCGCGCGCACACACACACACACACACACACACACACACACACGTAGAGCAATTAAAGCAGTTGACAGAGCAAGGTGTGTGTGAAAGCAAAGGAGATTTGCTGAAATCAATATTTTTTCTAATGGATGTAGTTTGAAGTTCTTGTATAATTAATGGATGTCTGCCTGTATATTATACTGTACTACGTTAGTACTTGCGTGTTAAAACGCTAAACTAAGATGGACACACCGTCAGCATGTTAGCATGAGCTGACATTAGCATTTAGCTCAAGGCACATCTGTGGAAGGTATAATGGTCCAGGTCTGATAATGCAATAGAAAATAGAATGTAATTCTCAGGTGAAAGTTTGACCCCCAAAAGAAATCACATCTCACCTCCTAGCATGAGCTGTTTGAGGACTTCCTGCATCCTTTTCAGAACAGGAACTGTGACCTGGTACTGGACCAGGTCCTGCTTAGAGGTACGACACTGACCAAACAGCCCATCTGAAATGAACACAAACACAATGTAAGAATTTGAACTCTTATTTTGACAATATCCTCTTTAAAATTTCACGTTAAATTGATTTCCACCCCGAAATTGGTGATTCTTCGATAGCGGAAGTAAAACAAGCTTTTCCAATTCTGACAAATCAAAATGGCTGCCGTGAAGGAGGCTTACAGGAAAGTGAGCAAATGTAACAATGCCCTGCAGTCAATGACGCTTGTATTTTCATTGAGATTTAGCTTTAACTGCACATGTTTTCCCCCACAAATATGTCAGTGATGTCGTTCTTGAAGTACAGTGCAGTAATTTGTATGTGCAGAATTCATATGTAGCCCACAGCAGTGAGTCATAGTTTAGAAGTTCAGCCCACACACTTACAACCTTCGTCACTGCTTTTGACGAGGTTCTGTCAGAAAGTGTGCTTTCTAAAAATATTAGGTAACCTGCAGGAATCCTCATGGCAACAACAAGAAAAGTGTTATTTGCTGCAAACAGTTTTCATAACCCGAATGAATGGAATGAATCAACGTTTTAATCATTAGAAGTACATGAAGACACAAACATGAATAAATCAACCCGTATAATTTCAAGCTTCAACTCATCAACTCAAGCTTCAAATGTCACACCTTTCGAAATATGTAATATATATATATATATATATATATATGTTCGAAATGTCGATATTTTCAGACATAAGCCTCAATGAAACGTAGCACCAAACAGGAATGCAAGCGGTTCATACTGGACAATGTCTGACCCACTTTAGGGAGGTTTTCTGGAGGTTAAACAATAATGTTGGATAATGAGAATCTGAAATTCCTACTTAATATAAGGATTCCATTACCCACGTTCCATCGGGACTCTGAAGTCTATATGAGTGCAAGTGAAGATATTCATGTAGGAAAAAAGACTCTGAGTGTGATGTGATGGGAATGAAGACAAAGCGGAGCAGACTACGTATTATGTGGCGCATTGATGAGTCACCACACCTCACTGGCCAAATCTCACTAGAGCCGACCTGCCCCGGTGAGACGTCAGCCTAAAACAAGCGAGTACGCATTCACATGTTCCTTTAGACACGACACTGTTTAGGGAACAGTACGGCTTATTTTTTCACTACCCGATGCGTGAAGAGCGAGTCGACTGATTTACTGTATTTCCAAGTTGTCTCTCTGCAAAGAGACAGAATATTAAAACTAATTCGTGCCTCCTTCCCCGACAAAACTCGATGATGACGTGATGTCCCACAGGATGTTGCATCCTGGCAGGGAAACGCACTGTTGGAAGGTAAAGAACCACAGCAGCTCTCATCCCCTGGTTGTGAACGGACTGATGACAGAGGGAAGAGGAACAGCAAACTGCGGGGCGCGACTGGGTTGGGACTATTTCTGGAGATATGCCTCTTGTGCAGGGCGCATACTGCAGTATTCAGTGTTGGGCAGTCGATGTATGTTACATCGAAGAAATGGTTTGTCTCAAATGTATTATTTAAAATAAGGGCTCCAAGTAATTATTCAAATCATTATTTGTTGTTTTTTTATCTTAATTTTGTGTTTTAGATGATCCACCAAACCTTGGAGGCTGCCCAGAAGGGTGTTTCACATCAACCTGTACTGTATCATCCACTTAATCAACACCTCAAGAAGCTGCTTCTAGACGAGGTCAAGGTGCCACATCTGTGCACAGCGCCACTCCGGTGACCTCACGCCTTTTAGCGCTGGCCTCACACTCTATCCGACTCCACGGGCTTACAGGGGAGAAGCCTGAAACGGCATCATCGTGACCTTGGTCCATGTTTAAATGACCCTAAGTGGCACCACTGATGACAAACACCTCCATCGCTCAATGTCTTTGAGAATAATGAACAAAGGGGGAAGAGCCCCACGTCTCCAACACTGCACTATTTCTACCAAATGTTTAGAAACTGTGCTGTGACGAGGACACGAATAAACTACTGAAGGTAACGAGAAGATGCTGTGCATTGCAGCTCACCAAGACACGATCCATTCTCCCCACGCCGAGAGGCAGGCAGCAGCAGGCAAGCAGAAAGAGAGGGACTTTAACTCTAATGGACCTTTTTAGACAAATGATTCCTCAGAGGCCGATTGCTCGATGCACCACCACCTTTTCAAAGCCTTAGAAGACACAACTAAACAAGGGAGCACCTCTGACGATATTGTTGAGGGGAAATCAATCAGAATATTACCGATTCAAATGATTTATTAGCTAATTATTTAGCTCAATTAAAGGTCCAAATTAGCTGATCATGTTTTCATTTGTTTGAGCTCTGCTAGAAGGCAAACTTTTTCCTTTTCAGCAGAGGCCTGCTGCTTTGTGCAGGCAATCAGTCTCACTCAACAGAGAGAGCTCATTCACATTGGTACTGATTCAACTCTTCAGCAAACAAGCCTGCAGCAAAAACATTGGATTAATGAAGCAGTCCAGTGAACACCTGCAATATAACTACAAATAAACACAGAACGATCCCCGAGATTTATTCTTCACGTACGTCTATTCTCTGTGTACCGTTTCAAAGCTAGCTCCTGTTTTTTTTTTTTTTTTTTTACAATTTAATCAATATTCCATTAGCATTTGAATATTTTATCTTTTCTCTTTAACGCCTTGGACATCAAACATGTCACTCAAAATCCTAAAATCGTTTCTTTACATACAGATCACAGTGATAAATTGTGCAATGGAATAATTGGTTGTTTCCTATTGATTTCTTTCCTGTTCCTCTCATGCAGTCAAACCCACCGTGAACCATAAACTCAAACCAGCAGCTTTGTACTCCTTATGTGTTGAACCGGGGAGATCATATGTTGACACTGTGATGTTTACACTGTCTGTGATATTACACGCATCCCCTACAAACTCCAAATACAGGTAAATTTGTAGTAATTCTTTGTCTGAAAAACAAATACAAATTGATTGCAGTTAACTTTCAATCGTGGGCTCTCAAAGAGGGATAAATCAGAGCGACTGACAGAGAGACCGATCAGAGTAAGTAGTCGTTATTTTCCTCTCAGTCGAGCATGAATGCAGCCCTGCGTCTGCTCTCCAGCTGCAAGCACACGCTAAAAACTCATTTTGTATTCCGTCCAATGGCTGTTCATGTGCGTAAGTGCAATTTCCACAGAGAAGTGCGTAAGTGTGCGTCAGTGACTCACTGCTGTATTGCCACAACAACTGTGGGGGTGTCAACCTCACGATGATGTCAGTGTTGCCATGGAGACGGGGGAGCCAGGGAGGGGCTTAGATGAAGACGAGGAAAGGCAGAGGGGCAGGTGACGGCGAGAGACGGACACATGGGGCTGAGACAGGAAAAAAATGTACTCACCATCTGAGCAGAACTGATCCCATGAGCACAGCTGCCTCTCAAACAGGCAACCTGAGTCAAAGGACAGAGAGGGACAACAGTTACTGCAGTCCAAATCCTCCTGCCTGACATTAAAGAAACACAACAAAGTGAGCTAAACCCTGGCCTACTCGTTATAACCAGCCTCAAATGGTTACTTAAAACAGACACAAGTCACTTGTATTCAAATTCACCTGACTTATCGTGCACGATACCTTTATATGATCACATGAGGACATTATGTCAGGCTTTGATATACAGGATATAAAATACTAAACTATACTTATAGGACAAGATTATTGTCGGGCAAGACTTATTGTTGAGTGGTTTGTAATTGTAACTGTCACTAGTATTTTTTATTTGCAACTCATTGTTAGCCGCTCCACTTATTTAAGGGTAGGACCTCGTTGCAGTGTGCGTCGGAGAAAGTGGCGGACGACACGGATTGTTTTCTTCTTACGTTCCCTTTTAACCACACACGTCTCTTTTCACCCCTATTTGCCAAAAGAAAAATTCCTTTTTTGTTGTTCTTTGCGTGCTCATAAATGGTATAAAATCGGTGTTTGCAGAATGAGAGGAAGTCAGAGATAATTACAAATCAAATGCAAGAGATCGCAAGTGGGTATCCGTTTGGCAGAAAGGTGAATTGAATGGATAGAAAAACTTGATTACTATTTCCTTAACATTTAGATGAAGTGACGCACAACCCACACAGCGTTTTCAGTGACTCACTCACTTTTTTTAGGAGAAGCACACACACACTGCATACATGGCGCAAGTGAGTATCTTGCATGTCTCGGATTTTTTACTTTATAATTTTCAACTTTGAGGATATTTTTAATGACAAATGCGACATTTGATTTCTGTAATTCTTAATTTCACCTCCTGGAAGAAAACTTAAAATTTGGTCACTTCTTAAAAAACACTTATAACTGGTTTGGTAACGTTTTGCAAAACGGCACACCCTTTATTACAAAGGCCATGGGCTCTATATGTGGAGGGTTGAGTTAACCTTTATGTGTGCAGCTGAAATAATGAGCTGTCTGAGTAATTTGCACACAGCGGCTGCCAGAGGAACCAACGTAGATAAGACATTCTGCGTAAATATCATTCTCAGCCACCAAATACAGACTGGTTGTCCAGGAAGGGACATCTGGTGGTGTTTGGTCAATAAAGCAGCACTGAGCTAAAACTAACACACAAATAGCAAAAATACTTCCACTGATGGTTTATGATTTATTTTATAGGAATTGAAAACTGGTTTCCATTTTTGGATCTGGTGTTATTTTCTTGTGCACAATGTGATGAATGCCCAATTCAACTTGGACTTTTAATTTTAAAAGCTCTAATTTAAACGTCGTACTGCGTATGTGACCACGGGCAGTCGCACACAGATGGATGGCTGCTGGAGTGGACAGATGGATGGATGCATGTGTGAAAGTAGAGCGAAGCTCAGAGGCGTTAGTGGATGGACAAAGGGAAGCAACAGTTCTTCATGGTTTCTCTCCATGGTGCTGAAATGGAAAACGGCTTCGCGTTGAGCTGCCCATTGTTCTTCATGTGTTTGTTTTCATGCTGTTTTAGTAAAACAATTTTCTCAATGATATCTGAATTTAAATGCCAGGTATATTATGGCTACCTTGCTAACAAACTTGAAAACGAACTGCAATTAATTGTCATTAAGATATATTTGGGTAATTGCATTAAAATAATTCCTAATAATTATAAAATCTTTTGGGAAGCACAACTTGTTGCACGTATCACTAACAAATTATGACAGTTTATCGTGCCAATCTACCAAAATTAAAATGAACTAATTGTATTAATGAAATGGCTCCAGCTGTCATTCTTGTTTCTATTAAGAGTCACTGCCACTGCCCTTTGCAAGGTTGACACTTTTCAGACCTCACTAAGTACACATTTTTTTAAATGTAGGAAACAATTAGCTTGTTTTCATTCTTTCATTTATTTTTAATCAATAGAATATGCAACTTTCGATATATATCATTAAAAATACAAGTGTGACTCGTAGATATAGTAGTTTTGATATTAATGCACTGCGTGTTAATCTATCTTTCCTCCCAAAACGGATTTGGTGGCTTCCCTCTTCTCTTCTCGGACAACAGACAAACAAATATTGCTAATAACAGCATGAGCAGTGACGGTGGCATGAAACATAATTCTCTGAAAGGTTGAAAAATAAAAAAAACACACCACACTGAGGTTTTCTCTTGTTTTTCCTCACTCTCCATCCCTCTTCCGCCTCACTCTAATCTCATTATCAGCCTCTATATTTACCCACATACATCATCTCCATGTGGCAAATCATTTACAGGGCGCTTTGGAAAGCAGGACACATGAATAAAGATGTTCCCAGATCCGGAATATTACAGGGGCATGATGCCACAAGTGAAGTACCCCGATCACCGTACATTAATTATCTACTCATCGTGTACCTGATGGAGCATTTTCCGATAAGGACGCTTCCACCCTCGGCACCATCTCCACCGTCTCCTTACCGTATTTGTCTGAGGTTGCCGGTTGGCACAGCGCGGTGAAAAGCAGCAGAGCTCGCCATGGCTTGAGGTGTTGCATGATCCTCTGGAGCCTCCGTGCAGCGCAGAGGATGCGGAGAGAAAGATGCGTCGGTCCCTCCTTCAAACCCCCATCGCTGTCAGACGAGTCGCAGGTTCCACAGCTTCACATCGCGCCCACGGGGGAAAAAACATATGAACGAACGGCTGAAACTAACTAATTCCACGGTGGCAAGGCAGGGTTGTGAAAGGGATGGGAGGGTGGGCACAGGGGGGAGGGGATGTGCACGCGCAATCTAATATCGATACACCGCTGCTCCACTGCGGAAATAACGCAAGCTTCGACCTGGAGAAGAAACAGCTCTCTGAGATCCAAGGGATCGACCCGCAGCTACGTCATCACGGCCCGGCCAGTGTCATCTTCCACCCGTAACCTAAACAAGACGTCACGAGCTTATTACTCATAACGGCGCGCGCACACACAGCAAGGGGGGGGGGGGGGGGGGGGGGGGGGGCGTAGCCTACAGGTGAGCACGGGTTGGCCAAATCTCACATGTCTAATTTTGTTGATATTTTATGGATTCATTAAAAAAGCAAAAACTGACACCGTTGATAGCTGTTTTTAGGATTTGGCTCAGATTTGCATCTGATATGAACACAAGTTTTCATTTGGTGATGTAATGAAAACGTGCTACACAATAAAAACACGTTTTTTTTTTTTATTTCATAAATGAACTTTAACACCATATTAGAAGAATGGCAACAAGATCAGTCCCAACGGGAGCTTACACTTGCATAGTCTCCTCAGCCTCGGTGGTACGTTATGAATAACGTACCAATAACGTACCATACTGCAGTATGCGCCCTGCACAAGAGGCATATCTCCAGAAATAGTCCCAACCCAGTCGCGCCCCGCAATTTGCTGTACCTCCTACCTGTGGTGCGATGCTTTGTTAATTATCCTAATTAATCCTTTCTGATTGGAAATGAGTCGGACATTAAGGCCACTTTCACTAATGAAGTGGTGTCACAGGAGTCCATGTTGTCCAGTTGTCCTCTTGCTCCCTCTGGTGTCTTCCAAATAAAAGTAGCTCTCTGTATGTAGCGACACGAGGCGTGATGTATAGGAGAGGGCAGTTTAAATATTATAATGTTGCCAGACAACGCCATCCTGGGAATTTCACCCAGGGAATTGTTTTAAATCTTCAACCAAACAAAACTAAGGGGAGGCACTCAGGTTCGTTGCAAATGAGGCAGAGACGCAATTTACAGTACAAAATGTAATTTTATTAAATTCACGGTTTAAAAACAACGGTAAAAACTTCTTCACTCTGGGACAAGCAACGGGGGAACCAATCAGGGCTGAGACTTACGATGATGGACTGTCCAAAGAAAAGGAGACCCAAGGAGCACCACACGTGAAACAACTAAAAGTGAAGCAAACTCAAACATGCAAAAACATAACATAAGAGGGACACCACCACCTGGGACACCAATCCACCACCGCAGACTCAGCACCTATGGGTGGGGGAGATGAGGGCAACGGGTTTAAAATAAAATAAACTAAACCAGAAAGAAAATAATTAAATTTAACCAAAGACTATACTAATAAAACACCGACAAACAGCTTAACCAAAGCTTAACGAAATCACAAAATAACAAATTGACAAACAGACAAATAACAAAGTACGGCCTGCCTCTCCCTGGCTCTCGTACACAGTTAAAATATGTCTTGACCCAGTAGGAGGCCCACAGCGAAACATTCAAAAATGAGCAATGTGGGGAGGCCAACGACGACGCAGACCCAAGCAAGGTGGGTTTAGCAAAAGGCGAAGTGAACTTAGCCAAAGGCAAAGCAAAGCAGACCCAAACAGGGTTAATTTAACCAAAGAAAAGAAAAGCAGAGCAAAGCAGGGTTAATTTAACCAAGACAAGGCAAAGCAGCAGTGGTCTCTGGCAGGTTAGCGGGTGTACAGCTGATGGTCAATGATCCTTTGCCCTGCAGAGGAAAACAGACATGAAAGCCTTACTATGGCTGGAGGAGGGAGCTAAAGCCACTGCACTACATACCGGTCAGGACGCTTCAGCCAATCAGCGTGGGTCTGAGGGATCGACGCTACCATGACAATTACAAGCGTGGACATTGAGTGCATCAGGTGGAGAATAGTGATTGTGTGGATTCAACACTACTGTCATGGGCAGATCTGTCCTTATATGTAACAGGGGAAGAAGTCTGCATATTACAGCAGCATCCCAGAGATTAATACGACTAAAAAATACAGGTAGTTATGATATAAATGATGAATCTTGTCTGAACATCAACAAAAAATGAAGATCTTTTTTGATTCAAGCAAACTAACTGACTGCTCAATGAAAGAACGGATTCTGGAATCTGGCCCTCATTCCTGCAGTTATGCAATCCTTGGCATATCACAAGCAGCATCCAATGAATGTCTCGTCGCTTCAGCTTCCAAGAGGTTAGATGCACAGTACAAGTAAGGTTCCAATTGAAGCCTTTCTCTCCAGCATGAGTCATAAATCATGTTACTTGATTTGACCAATTGTGGACACATTCTCTTGTCTCTTGGCTTTTGATGTAACATCTCTGGTAGACTTCAAATAGATTTGGAACAAGTTCCCCCTGCATGTCTACATGTGTATTCTGGTTTCCATGTTACATGCTCGAATCCAATCACAAATTGAAAACATACGCACACACAAACACACGCGCACACGCGCACTGCCTGTGTCGATCTCTCTGTCTTCCTCACCCACACTTCCATGGGTTCCACCGCGTGTCCCTTCAGTGCGACTGCTCAACTCAACGGTATGTGTGTACGCCTGTTTGGTTGGTTGCTGGGAAACCTGCACACAGTCTATGAAAGATGAAACCAGCAGAACAACCTTCAGACATACTATTTAAATCAAATTAAAACATCAAACCATTTTTACCATTTTTACTATTTATCTCTACAATACTATCACGCATATCGCATCCCGCAGGTGGCAGATGTATTACGCCTGTGAAAGTATTTCAAATAGTTTTTTCAACCTTACACTAATCAAATCATTAAAGAAGTGTCTCTGTGATGTGATTTGTGTAATTGAATCAGAAATATGCCTCTATATCTTTGTGTTTAGCATCCAGGGGTTGAAATAAGGATACTCACAGATTTACCATCATGACATCGACACTGCTTGGCTCGTGACAGACACGGAATTCCAAACATGGTGAATGAGAAATAAAGATGACTGATTATAGAACAAACTGGCACAACTATGTCTCTGCGAAATCTCGAGTATCTTTTAGGACAAGAAATGTAACAACATGGCAGCAGGCAGGTTGAATGCAGTAATATCTAATTTTGAAAAAGAGAATAATTTCTCTAAGATATCTTATAGAATCCAGGCAATGCAACCACATAGAGATCTGTAGTGTACAACAAATATCTCTTTATTATTGTGTTGAATTATTCCCAAAAAAGAATAATGGCATGGCACCGTAGGGTTGGGCTGCCATTAACTGTTGATATTCTTAGACATGGTGCATGCGTCTGTCTGTATGTGTTAACGGTTTTCCCGTCATGCCGGACTCTGGAGGCTAAATTTAAGGGTGTCTCGCTTGGCCACAGATCAGGTATCACTCTTGTGTCGGGGGTTGCTAGGCAACTCGTAACTCATTTTCTGTGTTGAGCGGATGACTTGCCGTTTAAGAGGGAAACTCCGGGATGACAGTTAGGGTAGTATTATAGTACAACACAGTCGAGTCACATCATGTTCATATCAGAGTCATTCGATATCCAATCACGTCAGATCAGATCATCTGCAGAAGCAAAAAGAAGGAGTGAAGTCACGATGAGTCCTGGAATCCCGGTGCCACAAGGGACAGAGAGAACTTCTGATAATGAGCAACATGTTTAAAGATAGTAGCATGAAGCTATTCCAGTTTGCTTTCTAAATGTAGAAATATTCTATTCTGACTTTCAACAGTATTGTTCGTACGACATTTGTTTCTTTTGATACTTGAAATCGGGGTTCGGTTGTCAGCGGTATCTTTGGACACGTCGGTAAAAGCAGCATCATTATTGTTCGCCTTGTTGACGAGGTCTGCTTTTTAACTTCACCCCATCGGGCCCCATGTGAAGTGGGCCACCAAGTGCAAATGCTTAAAATAGAGCTGACAGCACCAGCAGCTGATACACACACTGGTCTGTGAAATACAAATACCTGCACGGCCACACAAAAATGTCGTCGTATTCTGCATAAATGAGATAAAAACACGGTTAGGCAGTCAATAGGTTGGTAAAATGATCAATGCATCTTAAGAGTTTACCTACATGTCTGCTGGCCTTCCCAGACTGGTGTCACGTGGTTTCATGGACACCCTGAGAGCTTTTGACCTCACGTACATCCATCCAGGACCCCACACACTCAGAAGGTCAAACTTTCGACCTGGTTATTTACAGTGTTCTCTGCCCTGACAACTGCCCCGGCTGAGGGTATCTGTGTGTCAGATCACGAAGCTGCTTTGTTTAATGTGGTTCCATTCTTTTCTTCACAAGCTACTCACGCTTCCCCTGTCTGCCACCGGGTTTTTAGGTTTCTGTCTGCAAGCGAGCTTTTACCTTTTTAATCTGACTATAATCACTTAAAGGTTTAGAGGAGCCGCCCCCTCTGAAACACACAATGTCAAATAATTCACGCGTTCATCTTTTCACGACACGACTACTGGATGTGCCAATGAATACGATGGTATAAATGTTGAAATGTTGAAGTAGTGCTTTGCTTATTTGGACAGATTTGTCCACCCACATGGAGGCTGTGTGAGTCCTATGGAGAGCACTTATAACAAAATGGAGTGGCGTGAGTGACCTTCCCAGCAGCACCTCAGTCAGTCAACCCATACTGCTGCTAACCAAGGGCAAACATATAACTCTATTGTAGCTCCGTAGCTACTTGCAGGGTAATCCTGTCACTCAAAAACGATCCAAGATGAGTCCTATTGTGAGGCATTGTGTCAACTACTACTTGTTATGAGGTGGAAAACACAGTCTGCCGTTTTCTTTAACCCCATAAAACTTCCATATACTGAATTATAGCAAGTATGCCTGCTATTTCAGAAATGTCAAGCTATTTTAAACTGACAAAAAATGTCTCTTTTTCTATTTCAGGACGCCGACATATAGACAGTCGTTCCCCGGTGGATTCTTTCCCCTCTGAATATAGTATACAGATAATTTTCATGAATCAATTCTACTAATACAACTGCAGAGACTCACTCACATACTTACTCACTCAATCATGCATCTATCCAACTACCCACATACAGACACGCACACAGAAGGGCACCGCCCTTTCCGATAGTTGAAACCCGAACCCTTGGACAGCTGAATTCAGTGTACGTGGGGGGAGGCATGAGGCAGAAATAAGGGCCAGATAGGGGGATGAGATACGGAGTAAAGTCCTGAAAATTAAGGAAATGTCCAGACATTTCAAGTAAAATGATTGTCAAAAAGATAATCCAAGTAATATTATATATCACAAAAAGGATTGCATTTTTGATTGCAATAATAAACAGCCAATTCAGCTAAAGTTTCACCTTCACCAAAGCACTATATTATTAACTTTCTTTCAAAAGTACCCTCGTAGTCTTACCAAAGAGGCACCATTAACGCTCATTGACTGATGATCAGATGAAAGTATCTTGGAGTAGGAATGGGACAACTCTCTCTGCCAACACATGAATGCGTCTCCATTTTATTTTTATTCTCTGAAGCCATCGTCCACAATGCCGGTGACAATGATTGGGATCTTTGCTCGGGTTGATGCCTGGATTCTAAAAACGTGCAGTGAGGGTTTATTCAAAGGAACATTCGGTTTAGGTGAAGCGAAGGGGTGGAGCTGGACGCTGTGGGCTTGCAGACGGGCGAGAGTGGTCGGGGTGAGAGTGGGTGTGGCAAATCTACAAATAGCTGCGCTGGGCGTTGGATATTTCTTCACTTCACTTAGTTGCCCAGTGCGACAGTTGGGTCACAGCACCTCCATCAGAAACCAACAGATAGCCAAACAGTCAACCAGCCATGAGCAAGTCTTATTCCGCTTCGGCCCAGACGGCCTCCTCGTACCGCCGCACCTTCGGCTCTGGCATCGGGTCGACCCCGATGTCCTCCCACTTCTCCTCTGGGGCCGGTGGCCGCAGCTCCTCAGCAAGCCACAGGTCCTCCAGAGTCTATGAAGTTAAGAACAATGCTAGTCCCTCTTATTCTTCATACCGGGTGTCCTCTGGTTCCGGGGCAGGAGGGTTCGGCTCCTCCTCGGCCGTGCGCACCTATTCTGGCGAGAAACTCGACTTCAACCTGGCCGACGCCATGAACCAGGACTTCCTCAACACAAGGACCAACGAGAAGGCCGAGCTCCAGCACCTCAACGACCGCTTCGCCAGCTACATCGAGAAGGTGCGTTTCTTGGAGCAGCAGAATGGAGCGCTGATGGTGGAGATTGAGCAGCTGAAGGGCCGCGAGGGGCACGGCCGCGTGGCTGAAATGTACGAGGAGGAAATGAGGGAGCTGAGGAAGCAGATAGAAGTCCTCTCCAACCAGCGCGCCCGCGTGGAGGTCGACAGAGACAACCTGGCCGATGACCTGCAGAAGCTGAAGCTCAGGTAGGGTAAAGGACGGCTGAGTGAGCAGACGGACCGGTGTACCAGTGGACGGACAATAAAGAGTGTCAAAGAATGAGGGGAATAAGGGCGGAAGGAAGTGTGCATTTTGACGGTATGTTCTAGAAAGCTGCGTGAGGAAAAGGCTGAGAACGGAACAATGGTCTCGGTCACAATGAACTCCTGTTATTGGGTAGTAAAAATCTCTTGTCTTCTTCAGGGGCCTCCAACTTTTGGGGCCTGCGATGAGCAGTTTAACCACATAGTGTCCGCTTTTCATAAAATACTGTATGTTTTTTAATGTTTATCATGAATTGACCCCTTTAATTTCTTGTGACCCCTTTGGGGGGGTCTCGACCCCCAGGTTGGTAACTACCTGTCTACAAAACAGGGTGATTCATGGCTGTATGTTGAAATAAAAGAGAAAATGGTGAGAAATGGAAAGCAGGGGAAGGGGGTAGAGGCCATTAGAGGCATTCAAGAGGAAGGAATGAAGCTGAGACTAACACAGTTTTATTCAAGCAGAAAGAGAAGGAGACCAAAAAAGTTTTTAAAAAATCCTAAGCAAACAACATCCCTCAATACGACGTGTTTGTAGAACATTCGCTTTTCACTCTCTTTCCATCGGCCATTTACAAATTGTCTCCCGCCGCATTGAGTGAAGCTCGACAAAGCACCTGCTGCTCTCACTGAGATCAAAATACAGAGTTCCCCTCCCTGGTAACAGCTAGAATGCAGGCACGCACACACGCACACACACACACACACACTCACTCACTCACTCACTCACTCACTCACTCACTCACTCACTCACTCACTCACTCACTCACGTGAAAACAGCAAATAGACAAATACACACACAGACAACAGGATCCTGCATTTAACCCAGTGCACGTACCCACACAGTGATTGAAGACATCTTTTAAAAGCCCTTTTTCAGTTTGCGTACGCATACTTTACATGCATGCGTTTCCTTCTAGATTTTCCAGTAGTTCTGGGCGCAAAATGAAATGCTGATTTTAGTAACAGCTCCACCGAGGTTGCACCTCTCTGTCTGACTCTGAAAGTGTGACAGCAGCTGCATCACAGCTTTAGGACTCAAAAAGCGAATCAGTTTATGATATTCTGAGCCGAAACAGAAAAAGGCACAGACGGCTGGAAGAATGCGAGGTGTAAGTAGTTTATCTCTCATGTAACGATCGCTGGGGAAGAATGCTCTGCAAGACACAGCTATTTTGTTTGTGTATACTTGTGTTTTAACCCTGGTTGTCCTTGTTCTTTCCAGACTGCAGGAGGAGATCCACCAGAAGGAAGAGGCTGAGAACAATCTGTCTGCGTTCAGAGGCGTATGTCCAGTATTTCCATTGAAATAGATTCATATCTGAGTGAATCGCACTTACACATCAAACATTTTATTTATATATATACCTTTTTGTTTTCCTTCACCTTTTGGATCTCTTCTGTTGCTTCTGTGTTTTTTTCAGGACGTTGACAATGCCACTCTGGCCAGGCTGGACCTGGAGAGACGCATTGAGAGCCTGCAAGAGGAGGTTGCCTTCCTCAAGAAGATCCATGAAGAGGTCTGTTGATATGTCTATGAAGTGTGCAGGACCACCACACCTGCAGTATGTCTACGTACAATGCATGTCAGGAGTGTGGTGTGTGCTGTATCCCATAACGGCTCCGTGTGTAACATTATATATATTTGAGCCTCTGTGGGAATGCAGCTCTTCAAAGGGATACGGCAAAGACACGGGTGAACGTAAATGCTAAATGTGCATTGGACACATTTGTGCACATTGACCCGCAGACATCAAGGCACATACCGAGATACACACCCGGACATATGGCAGCACAGTTGAGTTCCCTCTGGGTCATTTTGTCATCTCTGCCACAGCGTTGACCTCTCAGAAATGCTGAACTGCCAACTGGTGGAAGAGCATGGAGCATGTCAGCTGTTGTGTGTGTGTCTGTGTGTGTGCGTGTAAGCGAGTGAGATAGACAGCGAGAAAGAATGCGTGCATGTGAACAGATGCCAAGCTTTTTATATCAGTTGGTTCAACTAGAAGACAGCTGAGTAGGACCAAAGCTAGTTTTACAATCTTAACTAGTGCTATTTTTTTGATATTTCTGATATTGTTTTTAATGCACTACCAGACTGTTTTCATTACCTTTATATTAATATATAATGTTATTGATGTGGGATTCCAAATTTGATTTTTTTCACTAACTTAAATTAGTTTGTTTTTCTTAATTTGCTCCCCATCCTGCATTTTGTAATAATTACTTTCTAATTTTGTTTATATAACATCTAACATGCATTTATCCTCTCGTCCCCTCGCAGGAGATCCGTGAGCTGCAGAGCCAGATGCAGGACACACAGGTGCAAGTCCAGATGGACATGTCTAAGCCCGACCTGACTTCAGCTCTGAGGGACATCCGTGTGCAGTATGAGGGCATCGCCGCCAAGAACATCGCAGAGGCTGAAGACTGGTACAAGTCCAAGGTAGAGCATGAGCACACACACACACACACACACACACACACACACACACACACAGTTCAGCTGTGGTATCGTTAAAACCTCGTCCCGTCTCTCCTCAGGTGTCTGATCTGAACCAGGCTGTGAATAAGAACAATGATGCGCTGCGTCAGTCCAAGCAGGAGACCATGGAGTACAGGCACCAGATACAGTCCTTCACCTGTGAGATCGACTCACTCAAGGGCACTGTGAGTGTTGCCTGCTGTCCTTCTCAGTTATGTTCACATTATTAGTCTTCCTAGAGTTCAATGTTGTACCTCATGCCCCCCGTTCCCCTGTAGAACGAGTCTCTGCTGCGCCAGATGAGAGACATGGAGGAACGTACGGCCCGCGAGGCTTCTGGTTACCAGGATAGTATCACACGGCTGGAGGAAGACATCGCTAAGATGAAGGTAATTAGCCCTGTGATCTTACACGCCCTCTGCCATTCATTAATCCGGATTATGGACGGTGAGTAATGAGCTTGCCGTGGAGTTTGTTTTAGCAGATAATCGAAATCGTTTTGTATTCATTTTGAAGGACGATATGGCTCGTCACCTGAGAGAGTACCAGGACCTCCTCAACGTGAAGATGGCACTGGATATTGAAATCGCCACCTACCGCAAGCTGCTGGAGGGAGAGGAGAGCAGGTGTGTGCTCTTCACATTCGGTCGTGGATGAAACTAGACAGCAAACATTTTGACTTATCTCTTCCCGTCTAACGTTTTCATTTAACGTCTTTGCATTTTCGTTTTTCCCTCCACTTACTTGCTGGTGATATTAAGTCTGTGTTTTTCTCCTTCAGGATCACTACCACCGGGCCCGTCCAGTCTGCCTTTTCCTCTATTGGATTCAGAGGTAGAAGCAACAGTAGATACGATTTTATTACCCACAAAAGAAAAGACTAATTATAGCTTGCTACTTTATATGGTGGGTGATATTTGAGGCCATCACAAGTTGCTTTTCTGCAGTGACACATTGTAACCACCGTGTGGTGCTATACGACCTAGCAAAAACCTTCATGCCTTTTGATGCACAGGGGCGATCATCAACAAGCCGCACACTAAATAATCACACAACTTAGCCCATTAACTTGATGTATCAATAGAGCAAATGTGCAATCCATCATTGCACACGAGTCCCATTGAGCCACTTTGCGGCTGATTCATTGAATACAGTGAGTAGTAATTAGAGATGATGTAACAGGTGCAGTGAGTGCAGGTGAATATGAGTTAAGAATATTTATAATAATAAGAATAAGAATATTTAACTTTTAATTTGCAGTCATACTGGCGGCAACAGATGGTTTCATGGCAGTTCGATTCATATGCGAGTTCATTTATAATGTTTCCAAAACCTAAATAATTAAAACAATACTGAGTTTTTTTTGACCAAATTAACTCTTGTGTAGGTTCAGCAAAAGGTTACCGCGTGAGTTCATGAAGTAGTAAACGAGCTGTATGAATGCATCGTTTCAGAGACCAGTCCGGAGTCCCAGCATCAGCGCTCCTCAGAGGTCCACTCCAAGAAGACGGTTCTCATCAAGACCATAGAGACCCGCGATGGAGAGGTGGGAGCACGCACTGCAACACACAGTATATGCTGCGATACCCAACACGCCCGTAGCCCAATACACCGTGAAAACATTTTGCAGTGATATTCTGTAGCTATTAAGAGGTGACAACTCAACAGTTTTCATTTTTGTATATTTTTATCTAGAGGACGTTTTCTATGAGCCAGGGCGCCAGTGCCCGGTCTGTAAGTCTGCTTCCAGCATCCCGCCATCATCTGTTCACTGCGGGCTGAAGCCAACTACCAGATTTTAGATCTGTGCCTAAAGCGATGACAGAATGGATCCGACAAAGAGTTCAAAGCGATATGTGTTGAAGTCAAAACTGCAAAACCATTTCTGCTGTCTAACTCCCTGAAATCTTGGTGGTTTGAGCCGACTCGCTTATAGATGCATTAGTGAGCCTCAACACTCCTCACCGGCTTCCTTTAAGAAGCTTCCCTTTCACTGTCCATCCCCGCGCACAGCACCGCAGCACGACTCCGAAACCCTGCTTCACCTTAGAAAGGAAATCTTGCCGCGTGTTATCTGCAACACTACAGACCTTAAAATGTAAATAATGATTGTTTTTCTTCTGTTTCTCTTCAGGTGGTCAGCGAGTCCACACAGCATCAGCAGGACATCATGTAAACCGGACGAGGACACTTTGGAAACACTATATAATCAATCAATAAGAAAGAATGAATATTTTCCTGCAATGGTTTATAAAATGAATGCAGAATATTTAAGCAGATTGGGATGATAACCAAAATGAAATAAGCAAATCCAACCAGTATACATCTTTAGACGTTGTACTATAAACATGTTTAACTGGACAGATGCTCAGTCACTGTCTTTGGACTGCTTTTAAAATATGCTCATTCCAAGATATGTGATTTGTTCATGTTTAGTTTCCTTCCCTCAAAAAACACCTGAATGTGTTATTTCAGGTCTGCAAAAATAATCTGACGGGGAGAATAGAGTTTCAAATGAACAACAAGGCTTTGTCGAGGCCCAGGGAGGCTTTCAGAGTGCACGACAGATCGATGGGCCTCAAACACCAGAGTCAAACGTAATACTGTCACAATCACTTTTCAACGCAAATATTCCAAAGTCCTTCTGCGCAAACGCACAAGGATATAACAAGGCTTTTATTTGTGTAACTGATTTAAGGAAGGCGAGCCGTTGTGTCGTAGACACCCGATGACAAAGGAGGTGTTTGAAGCTGGAGTTAAAAAGCACGTGCTGGTTGTTTGTTTGTACGAGTATGGGCGGCCATGAAACTGAAATAAAGACGTTCGTTACCACCGTTTGTCATTTGAAATCAGCCAGTTTCAAAAGAAGACACAAGAAATCACTTTGCTCTTTGTGCCACCATACATGGCACATTATTGTGTAAGAGTCTCCCTTTTAAATGGACTCATTAGTATTCCTCAGAGAGCGCACACGCCTTTGCGTTGGTTCCTCTATGGACTGCGCCTACCCACTGCATTCATCATCTGACGGGAGCTGTTCGAGCTTTCTCAAAAGATAATAGCTTCCTCAGCCAAGCGCAACCGTTTCCCGTTCACACTTACCTCACTTTTATTAAGAACACCGGAGTTGCTTCCCCGTTGAAATGATTAGTAACCGCACTGATCTGGGTGAAAGGAATAGTGAACAATGGCTCGTCAACGAGCTCGCTTGACCTCGGTTTCATGAAAAGGCAGCAGATTAGCTCGGCGTCAATAATTACGCAGCCCCTGCAGTTTGTGTCTGAAGTCTCTGAACTGAAAATGTCAGCAAAGATGACAAAAAAAACAACAACAACAAAACGGGTATAGGGGAAGAGAGCGAAAAGAAAAACACAGCGAGGGAAGACAACAAACAAACCTACAAGCTGGAGAGCGAGACTGAGAAAAACAAACGAGAGAGACAGCGTAGAAATGTAAAGAAAAGGTTTTTCAGATACAAAGGAAAAAAGAGGGACGAGGCTAAACGAAGACACGGAGAGAAAGAGAATGAGAGGCAGTCATCTAAAGCTCTTGAGCCATGTTGATCAGGACTTTCTGCCTTTGTCACGGTTTCCTCTCATATGCTGCCAATGCTGTTTGCTTCCCCTTCATCATAGGAAGAACAGCAGCCTGTTGCTCTTCCATAAGCTTTGAATAAGTGTATACGTTGAGGAATACAGGAGTAAAAAAGAAAAGATGTCAAACGCGGCTCCTTTGTTGTGCTGCTCGAAGACGTCATATTATATCCAGTTTTCTGAACATCGACTCTGATGTGAATGAAAGGCCCACATCTGCCTCTACATGCAACTGCAAACGCTCTGACTCTCTAAGGCTCGATGGCACAGCACACCTAACCATTGTAACTTCACTCAACGCCACTCAATAGGTCACCTAGGTTAGGAGAGTGCACACAACAGAAAACCTGTTTGAGGTAGTGGTGCACATGGTTTTTTTTTGTTGATATGCTTCAGTAAATATTTGTTATTTCTACCCACGAATGTACCTCGAACATCAATCACTATGTAGGAACAGTGGAGACAAAAAAAATGCATTAGATTGTAGAATCACAATGTTTATCATATTGTAGGTCCATATAAATTCATGCTATCAATAATAATAATGACAGGGTTATTAATAATAATAATGAAATAAACAGGGTGGTAAGAAAACAAATTGGCGTCTCCGCTTGCCATTTGGAGCAATTGTTGAATTAGCGATGGCTCCTGATAATCCGTTGCGGCTGTTCTTCAACATCACACATTGAAACGACAAGATGAAAAGGATACAAGTGCATCCACCACCCAGACAAATTAAACCAATAGGACATTAACGACAATGAAACACAGGTCCAATCTGCAGGATAGATGACAGAAGTGTTCATGGTATCAACATGAAAGTTAAAGAAAGTTGCACATTTGAAAATTATTTACAGTTCAATATCTACAAGTGTTTCTTCAACAGATATTCAGTAGTGACCACAAAATATTAAAATGAATAATAAAAAAAGAGTCTAAAATGTTAGATAGATTGAGTAGAATAGAGTGAAACCCTAAAAGAAGACCGAACTGGGACCGAAGTGCGAGCACAACCACAAATAACACCTGTACACTCACTACTGCAAAATATTGCTGGCATAACAATGATACAGCAGAATAGAAGGGTGACTCAGCAAAATGCATTTCAAGAGCAGGGGAAAAAGAAGAGTGGAGAAGATGCTGGCAGAAGAGTCTTATTTCATCACTCGGTGTTGGATTGTGTTTTGTGGGACCAACAAATTCAAAACGTAATTCTGAGGTTTTCACACGACAACAGTGACACGCTGAAACACCGACATAAAGGAGACGGTTACACGGGGATTCTCATGCAGTAATGGACCCAGGTGAGAAGGATTGGTCCTGGTGCCTGGTTCGGATATTCAGTATTCAAGAACACTACTGTGGAATCTTTTTGTTCATTTAACTCTCATGGATTCTCCCAAAATTGCTACATTGGCAGTGTTGGTGTTTATCGTAGCTTACTTCCAAAGAGGTTTAAATAAAACAAGAAGCAGTTCCTTTTTACTGAAAATACGTCTTTTTACAAATCCAACTCTCCGGATGTTTGGCACAACAACATTAATGTCTGGGAACACGTTTGGCTTCAAAAGCCTCCCACACGCAAATGCATGTAACACACAAACATATGCACACAAAAACAGCAAGTCTATAAAAAAAAATCTGGTCCAGCAGTAAACATCAACAGCAGGGCGCAAATGATTTCATGTTTCTTCATTTACATGAGATTATCTCCCTCCTCCTCGTCCTTTTCATCAGTACACACGACATTCAAACTATAACATTTACATATACGAGTATGCCGGTTCTCCAACGTGAACCAGCATACATGCGAGAAAAGAAGACAAGTGAAACAGCTTCGTCCACGAATCCCCCTCTACTCCTCTACTGCCGGTGTGTGGTGCAATCCATCACTTACCACAGGGCTTCTGTGTGCGCGCACACACACACACACACACACAGTAGGTTTAACTTCTTCACTGCCGGGTATATTCCCCGATTTACACTCTGAATTTTAAACGTCTTATTCCTGGATGGCAAGTATCAGATGGCAGTTCCTTCTGTGTGCGCTTCAACATCATATTGAGAGAGCTGACGAATAAATTAAAAAAGTCAAATTTTCCTGGATAAGAAGAGGAAGAGTGACGCGTGAGCTTTCACGTCAACATTAGATAATTACATACAGTAGCTTTCGAAGAAAAGAAGGGGAACTGCGTCCGTGTCTCTAGAAAGGAGAATGACGAGATGGAAGCACATTCAAAAGGAAGAATGGCATAAATGTAGGCGATGACATGGAGCGCTTATGGCTGAAATAACAGAACATTGGACTTAGGTTTTAACTCTGCACACCTGAAATAAGTTCCTCTCCCACCGTTTGAAGCGGCAGAAGACTTGCGTTGGCATTTCTGGATTCACAGGCTGTCAGTGAAGATAACGCGGTGTCCACCTCCCGTCACACGCTGACCTTTCAGTGGAGAAAATGATGAAAAAGAGCTGCCTTGCTGTTTCAGTCTTCAGCTGTGTTTTCTGTTGTTGTTTTTCTGCCACATTCCTCCTCTGAGCGCTCTTAATGGGATCCTTCAAGCTAAACGTTGACTCCTTAATTTCCCTTGAACTAAAGATGCCGCCGAGGGTTAAGTGAAGACTGTGCCACCTTGAGTCCACAGATGCCTTGAGATGTTTTTTTTCTGCTCCATTATTCCCAATGTCCTCCAGAACCAAATTTAAAAACCGTGTTTTAAGCCTAATACAGTAAGTGATGACTGCGTTTGACATTTGACCAAGCGTACAGTTCTTGCTCCATCTAAAAGAAGAGGTTGCTGCTCTTGTGTGTTGAGAGTTGTAACCAACACAACAGAACTACACTGGTCACAAAAAAAAGGAGGAGAAAACCAGCGTGCGACTCACCACCTCCTGATACAGTTGACACACGGGGTTTAGGTTTTGATAACCTTAACAGTGACAAAGAGGTTCGAAGTGACCTCGTGTAGCTGTGTGCGAGGTCGGGGCGACGCGTGTTCATTTTCCATGTCTCAGATGTGGACCGGGGGTCCGCTGGGAGCCGTGAGGGGCACTCGAGAGCCGCAGTCGTAGTCGAGTTCTGCCATGCGGGAGCGGCTCATCATGCGGCTGCTGGAGTAGGCTCGTCTGTCCGTCTGTCGGTCCCTGAAGCTCTTGATGTAGCTCTGCAGACGGACAGATTACACGGGGTTGAGGTGTGATGGATAATGACGGTAAAGTGCTCAGACATTGTACACTTCTGTACAACAACTACTGGTGAAGGAGAGTTCAATTTTTTGCTTTCTCTCCCAGAGAATAATTAAATATCCATACCGTCCTCATGCCTGTCAGGTCAAAATGAAGATGTTGTTAGCGTCATACAGATCCAATCTGCATGCTAAGGTTAGATAATTGTCCGCACGCTCCAGTTCCTTATGGAACGTACTGACATGAGTCAAGAAAGTTTCCCAAAAATGTCAAATCTTTAAAGGTGTAGCATTGAATTAGTCAAATATAGATTAGAACTAGGGACATTTTTTTTTTCAAAAAAGGAAAACAGATGAAAAAAGGATCACCGGTTTTTCTTCCCACACACATTATTCTAGAGGTGTTTTGCACACAGCTGCTGCATTTTACTGATTACTGAAGTATTTTGCACATGAAATAGAACCATCATTTTTTTTTACGAGGAAGATTATTCCATTACTGCTTGAAATATGTCATTTTAACCGACGTAGCCCTTAACCCAGCTCCCTTTCATCTCATAAATGCGGATTCGTTGCATCTCACCGGGGACAGAACGTCTCCATCAAAGCGCCTTTTGGAGTTGGCCTTGCGTTGGTGGCCCGGCTCGGTCTGAGGTGGAGGGGCTTTGGGTGGCTGGGTGCTCTGGGCTTGGTGATGCGGGTGGGACGCCGCAGGGTGACGGTACTGCTGGTGCTGGTGGTGGTGGTGGTGGTGATGGGTGTGGGCTTTCTGCTTGTGGTTGGTCTTCTGGTTCTCTCGTTTCTTCTTCTTTTTGTTCTCCTTCTCCTTTTTCAGCCTCTCTTCCCGCTGTCGGATCCGCATCAACTGAACTCTCCGTTGCTGTCGACTCAGAACCACTGGACACAAAAAGGGGGGAGCACATGTATAATTATGAGAGAGAGCGAGAGGATGATGCAGATTGAACAATGCAGCTTTTATGGTAAGACAAACCAAAAGGCTGCACAAAGAAAAAGGATTCATTTCCCTTATAGTCTGTTCAGTCCAGGCAGATCATTTTCCTCGCAGCATGCGAGTGAGTTTAGTGTTATTTTCAATCACTTCCTAGAAAAGGACGCCCAGAATCCATTCGGTCTCGCTGCCCATTGATTATCCATCTCGTTCTTTTCAGTCATGCATGTTTTGATGTAGCCGTTTAATATGCAGTAGTGCCGGAGAAATATTTCACGTGCAACAACAGCGCCGAATCTAATGAAGCAAAGATAAACACTATGTGTCACAGTTAAAGTGCGAGTGGGTCGGCGTGGAAGTGTTATAAGGTCTATTGTGGTTTCTTTGTGCGGGGTGGACAGCTAACTAGGCACCATCTGCCATCAGCGAAAAGGCTTTCTTTTGCCCGCCCCCCCCCCAAATCCCCCCGGCCCCTGTGTGTGTGTGTGTGTGTGTGTGTGTGTCTTCTTTTACATATGTCTGTGTAAGAACTAATGTCAGTTTTAGACATTTTAGCCAGTCCCAACATCATTAAACGAGTGTTTCGGAGTTTAGTTTGAGAATGAATAATGAATTATTATTATTAAGTATTAAGTGCACCAATGCCCCAAAAAATTAAAAATTGTGCCATCTTTGATCATTCCTGCTTCCTACTCCATCAGCTGACCAGACAGATGCTTTTCCTCACTGATTACACTTTGGTGCCCCGTTAAACGTTGTGCCCCAGTTTATTACCCACTCCTACCCTTCCCCCAGTACACCTGCTCCCAACGTCCCATCCCTCCCCGCCTCACCCCCCCACCCAGCTCCCCTCCCCATCCTTCTTTGTGTTTCTAAACAATGCTTTCCATCATTACAGAAAAGCTCAGACAAGTGTCGATACATTAAGGATTCATGCTGTATAGGTAAATTGTGTTTGGCTTCTGAGTGACGCAATGGAGGCTCTTATTGACCTGGATCTCATCACAAAACAGGACTAACTACTTTACCATTGATTCCTAGAGCCTCTACCTGATTATTCTTCCCAAACACAGGCTATAATATATATTTACGGCAATGAGGTTATGACATAAATGCAGTGTTTGGTTGTCTTTGCTCTCCTTTTAGTTTTATTTCCTACAGTTTTTGGACAATACTGTGCATGGTGTATTTCATTTTTAAGTCTCTTTCCCCCACACATGTAGGTCATTTGTCAAAACAGCACTTTCTCTGGAAGCCCCGCCAGCCTGCTGTCTAATCCCATTATTTGAGCCCATGTGTGACTTTTTCTAAGAGACTGTTTAACTCTGCATGTCGCACACCAGCAAAGATCAAGTGTCAGAGTTTAATTGTGTGCAGTAAGTGAGCGAGCGGCTATATTTCTGCCTCTGCGCGAGGCCGTTTAAGCGCATGAGCTCTGTGCATCGAGTGCCGCATTTGCACCGCGTGTGATTGGTGTGTGTGCGCGAGTGTGATCTTGCCATCTGTGTTGTGGTCGCTTTCAGAACAGATTAAGGATGCGTCTTTTAAAAAGGCACATTCAGCCGATAACACCGATTGCTGTATTCAGACACACACACGCACACACAGTGTTCCCTGTCCTCACAATGGTAATTTCTTAAGCTGCCGATTAAAAGGTAGGATAGATTTGTCCGTCTTGATAAAATGTCACCAGCTCGTACGGCCCTTTGTGAGATCAATACTGAAAAAAAGGCTTTGGCCTCGCTCCGCGTATTTGGCATTCTCAGAGAGCAACTAAGATTTAAGTGCAAATGAAATCTATGAACACGATGAAAATATTTCAAAACTAAGTTCAATTCATATTTAATCAAACATCCCTTGCTCCAAAATTCAACTGCACAGTTCCCAGTGCTGGGACACAGCAGCAACCGTCGTGCTTTTCTAATTCTATTTAAAAGTATTTAAGCTTGAAATGCCTCATTGACAAAAATCTCCTTAACACGAAGGTGATGACCAAGAAAGGGAGCAGCCAATTAAACGGTTTCAGTCAAATAACGCGTCTCCATACCAAAAATAAGATCCCATCCTGGATCACGCAGAGGAAAGCTCAGTTAAACTCCTGCAAATCACTTAGGAGACACCAGCTCCCCCGGACCAAAAATCAATCTGCAACAAGTTCCAAGCCGCAGGAGCAGCAGACCTGAAAGCACCTTTCCCCGTTTCACGAAGGACGTTTGGCAAGTGGAGCCTTGTGGATACTTTACCCAGCAGAGACAGTCGCAGCGCTTTCCAGATGGATCAATATAAGCAGTTATGAAGGAAGCCAATTGAGAATTGCCTTATCAATAAGGACGTGTCGGTGAGTCAGATGGACGACACAAGATAGATGGTGAGGGAGGTAACGAAGCTCGCGGATGCATGTATACAGCGTCTAGAGGGGGGAGGCGTTGGGAAGACGCAGGCAAATGTAAGACGTCAATCGCAGTCGCAAAAGCAGCAGCGGCTAGTTTCTAATTCCCTCACAAAAAAACAAAAAACGCTGATTTTTCTCTGAAATAAAAAGGCAGCCTCAACTTTAACTTTCTGAATCTGATTTTCAAAAACCACAGAAAGTCGTCAATCAGGAGTCTTAGATATTTATAGGGGGATTCAGCCACAGCCACATTGCCTGGGAACGTAATAATGGGAGGATGGTCGGGTGGCTTTCTCATTTGGACTTGTGACAGCTCGTGCCTGTGGTCTGCCTCGCCATAAAGCCAGAGCGGACCCAGCGAGTTGAGCGCCAGCTCTCTCGGATCAGCAGTTTAATCCATCAATCCTTCGTGTGGGAGCGGGAGCCCCGTCGGACCGTAGTCTTACTCTAGCAGTAATTCATAAGATGCTTGTTTGTGTGCAATTCCATTTATGCATTTGATTTGATTCCGTTTTTATATAAAATCCCTTAAGGATAAGATTAAAGGCACGTTGTATAAAGACACATTTTTTTCCAAACTGCTCTGTAAGTGTCCTTTTTTCATTGCTTCGCCCTGTTGTCAATAATGTGACAACTACACATCCTTACCTAGTATCCGATGGCTAATGCAGAGGAAGCGGTGGACGTTTGAAAAGGAAAACCAACAGACACGGCAAAGTAGTCTTGCTGCAACACGGCCCTTCGACCACAATAACATCAAGTTATTGAGACATCTCAAGTTAGCTGTTGAAGGCCCGTGTGAAGCAGCGTCGCTCACCCTCCGTGTGGGAGAATCCCTCGGCGGTCACTTTCCATTGGATCAGCACTCCGAGGAGGGCCAACACAGGCCACACCCCCAAGATGATCCACGTAAACCAGCACACTGGCTTCTTTGGCGCCACCTGAAAAAAAGCATTTAGAATATTAGATGAATAATTTCACTTTAATAAAACCAATCATTCGAGCAAAATAACTAGTTTCTCACTATGCGAGAATTCCCGCATGGAAAAGTAAAATATCCATATGAAAGTTAACTTTAAAAGTTTGGAGTAGTATTGCGCGTAGTCAAATAAAACTAACAAACAAATGAGAAGGGATACACCTGAACAAATGAAAAGAGGCCTGATAGGTAGATATATTTTGGAAATGTGATTATGGTTGAAAATTTGATCAGGGGAGTGTTACAAATCAAATACACACTGTGAGGAATTGAATTAAGGACCTAAATAATTCAATGGGGGAAGTGAATAAATTAAGATGCTTCAATAAAGGGCACTGAACTGTCTGACAAGTATGCAAAGGTCTTAAATCATATGCTTTGCCGATATATATTTCCTACAGATAAATTAATCACTTTCCTTAAGGTTTCTTTTTTTCCGTTTTTTTCCTTTAATTCACTCGCACACACGCACACCCTGCCACTCCAGAGTTTCTCAGAGAGAACGCACAGAGGAGCCTACCCGCAGTCTCTCGTAGACGTAGTGCACCAAGGCGAACAGCTCTATGAAGTAGTCCACGGTGACGGTGATCACCGCAGAGCCGAAGGTGGCGGTGGAGAGGGTGACGAAACAGCGCTGCCATTGGAGAGTGAGGACGGCGAACAGCGTCCCGGAACCCAGGAGGATACCCAGAGGAACCCACACTGTTCTGGGGTGGTAGAACTCCTCCATGGCCTTTGTGAGAGAGGGGAGGTCACATTTTACCCCGGAAGTTATAGTCTTAGTTTTTATGCCGCCCGCCATTTCACGGTGGCTTGACATTCACAAATGAATATGTAGATCTAAACGAAGCACAACAACAATGTGTTTCCTCACCACCAGTGAAGCCACTCCTACCAGCAGGCCCAGCAGGAGGCCCACCATGAACAGCCCCACGCTGCGGACCAACATGGTCACCAGGCCACACAGGGTGCCGATCCCCAGGCCGATGCCCACCGATGCCTCCACGCTCAGCTGAGTGTCCATCACCCTCTCCTTGTAGCACAGCATGAAGATGACCACCGAGCCGAACATCAGGCCGGTGAGGAACAACACGGCCTTAAAGCATCGATAGCCTGCAGGAGGAGTTGGGAAGCAAGACATCTGTGGTTGGAACCGTAGACGTGCATGTTTGTAGATACATCGACAGCCGCCATTGTGACTGATGTCCATGCATCCGGCAGATCCCACCAATCACAAGGCTGTCCTGTTTACTTCCTTTCTGGTCCAATTTAGGATGGTAGCAGACATTAAATTGTTTTTAGAAATGGTTTATGACTGATATATAAAGGATTTATAAAATTATACATTGACTGGTAGCTTTCCTGATTATATTCAAAGGTTTTCTCAATGTGGCTGACTGGGCATGGATTGCTTTTTTAGGTTCTTGAAGATAAAGGCTGAGATCTTATCTAAACAGAGGACAGCGGGCTGATGCACAAATAAGAGCAGAACAAACAGCAGCCTGCCTGTGGTGGGTGAGGGGGGGGGGAGGTTCTTCATTATGAGCAGATAGAACAGTTTCTAGAAGCCTTCATGAAACTGCTTTAAAATATAATAATGGTCGTATTACAACAGGTCATCTACATTCATTAGTCAACATGGCGGCTGCAAAGAACAGCTGCTCTCCTTCTTTTCTATTTTCTGGTTGGCACAGTCCGTCCCGTCCCCGTCCAGTGCCTTTGCGTTCTTTTGTTTTGTTTGTAAATCTCTCACCAGTTATTCCCCATCGTTATCTTCTTGATTACAACAAACTGCAACGTATTATTAAAAGCTCAATTTATCAAGAGTCACAATCTCATGGCCCTGGCTTTTGTGTTTATTAATATTTACGTCTCGTTTTCCATTTGCTCCATAACTCCTTCCTTCATCGTCTGTCTGGACGGGGGGGGGGGGGGGGGGGGGGACATCCGATTGTTATCTGTGTGTAATCAGGCATTGCACAGCTGAGCCAGACAAGACTCTTCCTCTCAGCCAACACACTGGCCCTGCTCCTCTCTGGTGACCATACGATGCACACAGCTTTCTCTACTTCCTTCGGCTCAATCCTGTGTGTTTTCCTTGGTATCTCGTGGCCACCGGGCCCAAAAAGGTAAGGAGTAAAAGCTGTCATTTTCCCGTCAGTCTCTATCAATCAATTAATATATTTGGAAATATCGTGCCTCTTTTTGATTAATATTTAGCTTCTGTTTTCTGTGCTTTGACCAGTCGTTCTCTCCTCCCCCACTGTTACAACCTTCTACTCCCTCTTATGTCTCTTGTTGGTTCCCTTACTTTTCTACCGGCGTTTGAGCCTTCATCCCATCTGTTCAATCTGGTTTATCAAGCTCTTGGATGTCTTCCTTTCGCTATTCAGCCTTATCCATCGCATCATTATTGATCCAGCTTTGATGTTGTTTTGGGGATCAGATACATGACAGCTAATCCTTTCTGCTGGAGACGTTGGAATTAATACCAAACTCTACAATTCCATCAGTAGGGGGATTTAATTTCAGTCTGCAGAAATGTATTTCATATGTGTGTGTTTGGAGTTTCTGAACAATATGCATTGTGTCTTGTCTGCATGACAGTGTTTTATTGCCACTGAGGTGAAAATGCACCTCTTTATCTTATGCTGTCAGACAAACAGAAAGAGATGGTGCAGGACGGAGGTGCAGTTTTGGAAGAAAAGTGATGCCATTCCAGTCGGAAACACAACCCCCTTCATTTTGTGGAAGCATGTATGAAACAAATTTGACAAACGGTGTGATTCTCTAAATTTAGCCTAGTACAGGAGACTAAAACAGGACCACCGTTAGCTTGCTAACAAAGCTGATAAAGTACATTTAAAGTGATAAAGTTGTCTTTTACATTTATTCTCCAAAAGCATCTGAATCTGACAAGTAAAGTTAAAGTAACATAGAAAAGAAGATTTGAAGGAATATTATCTTGAGTCCTTCCAAACAGCCGCAGCAATATTTCAAATCTTTGCCACTGCCTCTGTAACCAGAACATTGCTGCAATAAATGAGCAGACAGACATGGAAACACACCCAGAGCAATATTGAAATGAGTTGAATCTTTGTAAAAATAAGATTCATGGAATATTTTTAACGTAATTTTAACGTTTTAGTCATTATTTGAGCACGTTTGTGGGAATTAGCCAGTTCCTACTCAAGGGGAAATATAATTAGTGTTTGAGAATTTGTTGCAATGGAAACTCCATTAGGACAAATCTCTCTGCCTCTCTCTAATTATTTATTGATCGCACATTCCTGTAATTACTTTAGAACAAAACTCATTAGGATGAGCCCTTAGTTTGTGTGGTGCAATCCAACACACATCACACAAATAGAGCAGTGAGTAAAGTGTGAGTCCTGGTATTCAGTGGCCCACAGAACAAACAAAAAACTCTAGGCCTGATGTTGTGGATTGATTCCACAACTACGTCAACTTTTCTTTTCTTTTTTTTCCAGCAGTGCAGCTGTAACAATTAGTTGAAAGAAAAAGGAACACGTCTCTGAATAGGAAGCACAATAACGTTTTTTTTTTCTGTAACGGCAGGCATTCCAATTTCAGTTATCCTGCTGATGACAGCAATTTTGGGGAGTGTGTAGAGGAAAAGATATTCAGGGATTGGACGGAAATATAAGAAACCATCCAAATACGCTGCCACAATAGCTTAGTCTGTAGAAATGAGATTGCGATATTGATTAACATTGCCAGGAACAAGAACCCCTCTGTGTACCGCTTTTAAATCAATAACAGCAAAGAGCAGCACAGCGGAATTAACTGGAAATAAGATTTCAGGACTCTTTGGCGATATGTTGTACTTTCCAATTATTTGCCGGAACGTAAACATATGAAGTTTTATTGGCAGATTTTTACTGTTGAGCTGTTTCCTTCGTCTCTATCCTTACAGCTACTGTGTAATGTTCATAAACTAGAATATAATCACTAATGACGGGGTCGTAATGGCGCAGGGGTTAGAGAAGGTGTGCTGGGAAGCACAAGGTTGTTGGTTCGATTCCAGGCTGCCTGATATTCCATGTTAAAGTGTCTCTGAGCAAGACACCTAACCCCTAATTGCTCCCCGGGCAAAAATATGAAAAAGCCATGGGTTTAAACCGAATGTAAGTCACTTTGGATAAAAGCTCTTTTGTGAAAAAGTAGTTAAATTGCAAAATCACCGAACTTGTTTTTAAATTATTCTCTTAGGCTAATGTTAAAGGAATAGTACAATACAGTGGGCAATATGTTTATTGCTTTCACAGTTGGATGAGAAAATAGTGTTATTATATATATATAAAATGTTATTTAGCTAAGGAAACAGAGTTTAAGAAAACTGGCTGCAGTAATTGGGACAAAACCTCCACAATTCCATTGTATGGGTTAAACAAAAATCATACAATGTGTTAAATAATTAGCTTTTGATGTGCTATTTGCTATTTCCCCCCGAAGCTGCATCTTCAACATGCCTTTCAGTAACCAGCACACAAGCAAAGCGTTGACTACGTCCCCACTTACCAAAGAAGCAGTAGATGATTCCAAAGAGGCAGCACATGGAGCAGACCACCGAGGGAACAATCTCATATCTCCTCTCAATCTCCTGGTCACACCTCAGGCTCCCCTCAGCCAAACCCAGCAGTTGGTCGGTGGAAGTCATGGTGACCGCAGTGGACGGTGGGGAGGTGAGAGGGGGGGGGCACGGGTTTTGGAGTGGCGGGGGATGTGAAAGGAGGAGCGGATCAGTGGGTCTCACCCATTGAGACGTGTTTACCTGCAAACGTGGGGCACAGAAAGAAAGCGGTTGGAGAGAGGGCAGGAGTAGGACGAGACAAGGAGATGGGAGGGAGAGATGATTGATTGCTCACTTTAAGAGTTCAGCTGTGAGCGCTGACAGAGCAGCGAGCATGCATTGGCGTTTTGAAGAAAAGAAATCACAGTATATCACAGCTTAACGACTCCATGCAAATGAAATGTCTGCATTATTTATTCCTGCCACAAAGCTTAATTTGGATAACAAGCGAAAGTGATCCCTGACCACTACTTTAATCACCCACTTGAAAGAATACAAGATGAGAGTATTCGCTCACTGTTGTTGTTGTTGTGTTAAACTAAAAGGATGCTCCCTCCTAACTTGGTACACAATTGTGCTCCACTATTCACCCTGTATCATGTTTTGCTATTGTTAAGAAACACTCGTCGGAGACATAATTATTAGAGTGGTACATGTATTGATTGCTCATGCTGCAAATGCTGAATATGGTGCATGGTCTGTGAGCATTAGTGCAACATATGTAAGAGGTTATGATCAATAAACTAAACCACCAGCTGGACTGCAATGTTATCAAGCAAACCACTCAACTTCCAACACTCAGCGAGGATCTTTTGGGGTGGACAATTTTCTGAAATCCAACTTCTATATACCAATGACAATGTAAAGGAGATACTGTTGGATTGTATGTTTAAGTGAAAAAACAACAATAAAAACTTAATCCATGAGCAACCACAGCCTCTTCTGGCTTTCAGCACTACAGGATTTCGAGAAACAAAAGTTGGGATGAAAAGGCAAAACTTACAGGAGGAAAAAGCAGACATTGTATTCATTGAGCATAAAACATTCATTTTAAAGTGGTTATATTGCTCCAGCTATTGAACTGTAATCAAACTGTGGCACTGACTACACTTTATTTTAATTTTTGAATGATATTTTGCTGCTACACTGTTTGTTGTTTATGAGTTGTAACTGTTTTTCTTAATTTATTTTTGTACCCAGAGTGTAACTTTTTTTGTGTCTTTGTCAGATTTTCTGGTAAACAACACAGTTCCATGTTGATAACTCCATTCTTGATCGATCTGCTTGTGTCCTTTGGGTCGCCTGAAGACCCAAGCGGATCAATTAGGAGTGAGCTGCCGAAACACCAATCCGCCCCTTTTTCTTAAGGGTTGAGGGCTTATGTTGGCGGAAAATGTGCCCTGGATTTCCTTGGTTTTGGTAGTTTTTTACTATAAATATAGTAAAAGTTAGGAACATCCTCTGAGAGGCTCAAATTTCAGTATTTAACTATAAATCCTATTTATTTCATGAAAAAAACACTATACTACATATTTTATGCAGCCAATTACAGTAATTCATGCAAAGGTCCAGTCTTCACCCAAGTCTTTCCTTTTCTCTGTTCCACGTTTGACTCTATCTGCAGACTTGAGATGTGATGTTCCTTCAGTCTGGATCCATTACATTTGTCTGATTGTCTCCCTCAGGTAACTGTCGCTGCCATGTCAGAGCACCGATGACACAAACACACCCCCGCTCTCCGTCTCCCGTGTTTACTATTGCATACACGTACACAAACATTCTCACGCACACTCACCGGCCAGGCCGCACAGAGGTAATCATTATTGACCGTATTGTGGGTGCAGATGCTCTGTGCGGCGCTCACACATACACACACACACGCTTCAGTAGCCATGGTGATGTTTAGCAAATGAACTCCTCTGGAGAACTAAACAGTCAAACCCCCGAAATCCTTTTTTCCCTCAGCATGACGTGCTGTGTGCTTTGGAGAAAACACAACTACACAGAAGTGGGATTTTAGAAGGGGTCCCAGATCGTCACATTCTCTGCAGTGGTCAGGATGAGCTGACGTGCAACTACAATGTACTGAGCATCCCAGTGTGGAACGCTAAACCAAGAGCAACTAAGTGGTGAGCCGATTTGAATTTGAACGGTAGCTTTATTGTTTAAAACAAGCACAAAATCTGTACTGCAGGAAAAAAAAAAGTGCACTTACATAAGGGAGAAAGTCACCAATTGCACACACAACATCCGTCAAGGCCGAGCTGCATTCTTATTAAATAACCAATTGCATAATAATAACTAACAACATGGAAACGGATGAGAAAAGTATCCTGGAAAACAGTTTCTCAATAAATGATAGCTTCACATTTCCAGGTGCCATTTAGACATCTAAATGTCAGCTTCTGTAATTGCTTTTAAGCCCGAGGCGCAGCGCGTTTCATCAGATCCCTTTCCCTGTCAGCAACACCCACCTGAGCCGATGCCTCTGGGTCTCCCTGTCACTGCTTATACACAATTAAAAGCATTAACGCGGATTAGGATGAACTATAAACTAGTCTCAAACATTTTAATGCCACATTGTAAATGATCCTCGCATTGGGAGATGTCGGGAGCGCACGAGTCAGACCGTAACGACAGCTGATTAGCATTCATAAGTAGTCTTTAGTGGCAACCAGGTTAGCTAAATGGCATTACATGTCCCGAATGGCTGAAGTGAGAAAGTTTATAGAAACAACTTGACTTCTACAGCATATATTATAATATATCTTCAACTGCAAATTCAGACAAAAAACCTGCACTAGTTTGCATTTCATGCAAATAGGGGGGAAGATCCTTGAAAAGTAATTGGAGGAATTTGGGTCCATAATTGCCTGTTTTGTGAAGACAGATTCTAAGGAAGAAACAGATTGTGAAGTTTCACCACAGGCAGCCTAACTCAGGAGGAAGATTAAACTGAAAACGCACGTTGCTGACTATGAAGAATAATCTTCAAAGCTGCCTTCTCTCTCTCCTTCCCTTTCTTAACAATACAAATTCAATCGAGACATCCACAAGGATTTTTTGCACTTCTGAGCAATTTTAATATTTTAGACATTATGGAATTTTGAGCTCCACTGGTGATTTGGACGTTACGGTGTGGAAGATGTTTAACACTGCGGTGTTTTGTTTCTTCTTGTTTGTTTTTTTGGTCCGTCCCCACGGCATCCAAAACAGCACAGCAGAGAAAAATGAATTTCCTTGTCCGACAGAGCCCCATAAATTGTTGGAGGAAGTGTGCTTTGTTACACGGCTATGCGCTTTGCGTGATGTTATCGATATACCCACGGTCACAAGGAGAAAAGCAATTTAATAAACGTCAGAATTACATAGTGTGAGGAGAGCAGTAGAAAGTCTCAGAACGTCAGTGTTGCCACAGAACATATTATAAGTCAGGAGCACGACTCTTCCAAGGTAATGCTGATTTTAATGCGTGGAGATTTCCATTGTGACCCAACGCCGCCTCTGCTAACTGCTACACTGGCAGAGAGGACGACTTGAAAGTCGAAAGTAGCCCACAAATAAGGTCAGACCAAGCAGGAAGGGAAAAAAAACCAACATATTATGCAACAATGTCACGTCTTGTCTGTTGCTATAACAACCAGCAGCGGTACAAGGACCATGCAAATGGGAAGCGGGGCTCGTCTCCATGGGAAAGTGCATGTTAAGAGCCAATCCGTGATGGTTTCTTTGAGGATGTTGGAAGCGGACGGTCCTGACCTCTGACCCTATTCAGCCGTTGCCTCTTTATATTTCACCAACATTTTAGGGCATCCACTGAAAAGCCAAAACCTTGGAGGGATCCAAAATATAAAGTCTACAGAAACCCATGTAGGTTTACAAAATAATCACAGCCATATATTTATTTATATATATATATATATATATATATATATATGAAACTAGATATGTCAAAATGTGGACACAGCTCAGTTTTACCATTTGATTCTCTGTGTGATGGAAATAGTCCTATTGCAGCGACACAGGTGTGCTGAAAACAGGGTTTCATTTTCAATCGGCTCCACTTGAGCACGGTCATGTAAACTCTGCAGTGAAACCAACATCTAAAGGCTGTTTCAAAGCCCCACTCCCCCCCCCGCTGACAAATTGGGACCACTGAATCAACTCACAGCCCCTCTGATGCAAACCAATGTTCACGTGATGATCTGCTCAGACGTACCTTTGCTCGCATGCCTCCATCAGCCAGACAGGCCAATAACGTTAGGTTACATATCAAAACCACTGGCAGTGTAATATCCTTTGTTGATTTGTTCTCTGCTGGAGTTTTTCCTCCCACTTCTCTTCTCCTCAGATGAGATGACGGTCTGAGGTCACAGATCACAGCTGTAATAAGGGTTTTACAGTGTCTTCTGCCGGACGCCAGCTTGCACTCCTGCCTGGATAGCACACATGTGCTGCCAATCACCGTGCAGTGGGCCTCCCCCTTTCACCTCGACGAGTGGGCTCACTGTTATTAATATATAAACTGATGAAAACAGTGGATTTTAAGAATGCTAAATTCTCTGAATGACTCTAATGTCTAGAGTACCTGATTATGTTATTGAACGCTAGATATCATTAAAAAAATAATAATAATAATATTGATACACAAATATCAGACTTTATTCTGCAGGAATTCACAGGATTGTGAAGATGAGTGAAGTTGTCTCTTCTTTCACTGTTGAATTTGTGTTTTAGAGCTTTTCCTCTCTGCTGAGGGATAAACTATATTTTCTAATCTGATATGGGCATACTGACAAAAAAAAAAAGACGAAGGGTTTGAAAAGTGTTTGTTGCTTGTGTGCGTGTCTGTGTGTGTGAGAATATGTGTGTCAGCATGCATCTTTCAGAGGTCCCACACTGAGTGGTAGCGTGAGAGCGTCACCAGAACGGGGACACGCTGCTCTCCGGGGATTGGAAGGGTCGGACCGGGAAGGAAAGAAAGACACGCAAGCAAATAAAGATGCGTAGAAGAGAAAGATAGAGGCTGCTGCCAAAGTCTCTGGACTAGGAAACTGAAAAAAATGGGACACTTTAATAAGTGTTTCATTTTTTTCTGTCACAACACACACAAAGTTAACTACAAATTCTCTCCGCGTTAAGAATCTCTTTTCGAAAGTGTGCTTGCAGAGAACGGCAAAGTTCAAATGAATATTTCCTCAAGGATGGTGAGTAAGATTCTATAATAATAATGCAAATGTTTTTTTCCTCTCCTGCAACCTTACGGTTCACCTTAAAAGGCACAATGTTATAAAAAGAGATAAGTTAAATCCACCCCATTATATGGATGTTTGTATAATGTTTGGAGCAAAAATAAAAAATAATTTAATTGTTCATTATATCATTCAGCAGCACAATTTCCTGGATAAATTCCATTCATCCAGGGTTTTGACATATTTGATATCTGACTCAATCCCAACACGGCAGCTGTGAACTAAATTTTCAAAATCCGCCCTCCTTTCAACAAACAAACACATGGTGTTTTTTCTCCGGATAATAAAGAGACCTCCCTCTGAACAGCATCTATATGAGGGTTTAAATTAACACGTTGATATCCTAATTCATGACATTAAGTGCACTCAGATCAATATATTGGACCAAATATTACATCACAGCTTTAACTAATGTCACCGCTATTTTTAGATTGCATTACTTGCGTGAGGATAAATTACAGTTCTACTTAGAGACGGGGATGTGGTTCAGTAGGCTAAAGCAGGATGGATATTTAGCCCAAGTTTGTCCGAGATCAAACATTTAAGAGGTAATCTTGCTAAGGGTATTATTGAGATTCCATGCTGTTCGCCTGGCCAGGTTAATCTGCCGACATGATCCCTGGATTGTAGAGAGACAAACCTTCTATCCTATGAATCACATCCACATTTGAATGGTTGGACAGGTTAAACGTGACCACATCAATATTTGAATTCGAAGCCCTCGTCTTGCCCTTGGAGCGGGTTACTTTTTTGGCTAATATCTATCCTTAACCCAACCGATTTGGAGTAAACAAAAGAGCGCCAACGGCATCCATGTGCACGTGACACAAAGTATCGGTGTCTCTGATGTCACTGTTACTAACAGGATAACTGTGTTTCCGTCCGGCCCATCTGTCACTGGGGAGACGACTACAGCGTGTGTGTGTGTGTGTGTGTCTGTGTGTATATCTGTTACAAGAAGGGTGTGTTGTTGAGAAAGCAAAAAAACACATAGAGTTTGAATCTGCTTAAGATTCTCTGGGATGAATGAAATATAACAAGAGTCCTATCAAGCATCTGTTCACACGCACATCTGCTGCAGAGACACTGTGGGATGAATCCACTGTGCAATAACTGTTATTCCACAAACCGTTGAGGTGTAACATAAAACCATTTCAGTTCCATCATTATTAATATTACGTGTTGTGTTTGTTCATAAGTGAAGAAAGCCTGAAGAAAGAATAACAACAAATGTACACTGCGGACCTTTGTTATGCGCAGGAGGATGTTCCTTCCTGTGGTGATGGCAACCAACATGTGTGCGGTTTAAAATGTTTAAAATACTATGAAGCTTTTTCATCCACATTCGTTTATAGAGTAAAACATTCAAACGCTGTTTCTAATATAAGGAGATCTGTATTCATTTTATTGGGATCATTTCAAATCGTATATTTGGCTTTGAATTTGTACGGGTTTAGTTTAATAGAAATGAAGCATTATTTTCAGCTTATGAAGTAAACAATGAAGTAATTCATCGACAAAATTGTCGTGAGCACATTTCTATGGAGGCCAAACGGTGCAGTTACACTGAAGTAGCTTCCTGTTCAGTTGGCATAGTAACGAGAAAGGAGCAGATAACCTTGTTTTATTTATAAGTGTCGCATCTTTGATTAACTGGACTGCTTAGCGGAACCTAATGTGTGAAAGCAGCATCCTTATCTCAATGTAATTTAGTTTTACAGACTTCAGAAGCCTTTTTTTTTAGATGGCCCTTGCCTGTTGTTGACTTTCTACGTTGTGTTTTCAAATCAATTTTCCCTGTTTGTTTGTGTCTTTTGATATATCCGAAGGTCTGTGATACTTGGTTAAAAAAAATAGAAAGAAATACAAATGTGCTCCAGAACTTTAAAAAAACGCAGCATAGCAACACATTCACACCGTGCAGGTCCTTTGATAAATGAACCACTGAAATATTATTAGTATTATTCTCCATAAGAGTTATTGATTGCCTTTAAAGGCCTTTTCAGTGCCACATGAGGGGAATAATGGGCAGTATTTTACTGCTTAAAAAGGAAGCTATTATCAACAACAGTTTAACTACTTTTCATGCATGCCAGCATTTAAATTTCTTTTCTCGTAAACGTAAAATGACACTTAACAGGAGGACGCTTACAGGGAAACAATCTCGGCCTTGGTCATCTTGTTGCCAGTGGCGTTAGGTTTAAAAGGCAGGGAGGGGATTTGTATGGGCGCTGTTCATTTCCCCCCCCTCACACCCCCTCGTGAGCTACGACCACATTAAGATGTCTGAGTGACCTTTAGGGCGATCTTTGCACTTTCCCTCCCACAAACGCACTTACAAAAACACCATAATGAGAACCAGAGACGTTCAAGACATAATACCTTTATCTCTGACCCTTCCCTCACACAATCCCCTTTCATCTCTCTAATAATCCATCCACACACGCATTAAGCAAACTACTCATTACGGGGAAAAAACAAAAGTATCAAGTGAAGACGTTTCTCTTGATGCTTTTGCTTTAGCCCTTCATGAGTAGTTTGCTGTGCAGTGGTCTCAGCTGTATCTTCAGATGCCTGCAAGTGAGAGGGACTCTGCATTGACCCCCCCCCCCCCCCCCCCCCCCACCCCCCTCTGCCCTATAAGCCCTGGTCACTGCCTGTGGCCTGAAGGTGAGGTGACAACAGAGTAAAGAGGCTTTAATCAGATTACAGCTCACTCTCTGTCTTTCACCGTCTCTCCGTCCCGCGGTATTCATCTCACTGCTGCTTTCAGCGTCTTTGCCTTATCCGCTTGCTGAGCACAAGATGTACTCGAGGCCCAGCGTTAAAATTGTCTTCACTCCCACATGGATCCTTTTGTCATTTTCTAAATATCCCCCATGAGCGGATGGTGACAGCAGATCGAAATAGCGTTGGAAATGCATGATATGAACGACTTTCAGAGCCATTTCTTTTCAAAAGGTATTCAGGTAACCGAGGTTCAAATCTACTTGGTGCACAGATGAAAACATAATGTCTTTCAAAACCATTATGCCTCTGTTTCCTAAATAATCCTCTTCATGCTGCTTGATTAAGGCGTTTCTCCTTACAGGGATCTGTTGAAGAATAACATCTTCCTTGAGTGCATGAGGGAGCTACAACCACCTGAGATGAAAGACGTACTTATACGGTATTTTACTTATGTTAAAGTATAAATTCTAGAATGCACAGATGCTCAAATTGCGGCGGTTTTTGCTTGGGTTTTTAAAATCAATTACAATCTGCAAAGCTCTCAAAGAACATATCGGTTACATAGAAATAAGGATTTCATCTAATAAACCCTTCCAGCAGCAGCAAACACACCGTGCATTTAGTTTGTGGTTGTGTACAAACAGGATAAGAGGCTGTGGCGCATATAGGAACACACAAACACGTACTGGGTAGAAGTCCTCGCTTTGTATCGTTCACTTTTCCCGTAGCCGTGCTGCTCACAGCTCCCTCGCCCTGCAGACACGCACTGAATCACGCGGTGAGATACAATTAATGGATTAGTCTTTGCAGTCAACACATACGGTTCATATGTGCTTTAGACAAAATGCCTTTGCACACACCAGCCAACACGCACACGCATCCGTCAGCTGCTGTATGCGTCCAGGACATAAAGATGCAGGCGGATGAGGAAGATGCTCGTGGACGGCGTCGAGAGACTCCACACACACACACACACACACACACACACACACACACACACACAGGACTTTGCCGAAAGGCTTTTTTTGCACGCTGTGAGTCAGATCTGGTTGAAACTAATGGCTCCCAACCAGACGCTGTCCTCATTACACTGACCCCCCCATCCTGATCACCATATATAAGGCTCAAATCATTAGATGTTCTGACTTTATACTGGTGAGCTGCACAACAAAATAAATCTAAGCGGTGCAAGTTACCAGTGTGTGTGTGTGTGTGTGTGTGCACATGAGTATGCCAGAGGGAGAGACAGCCCTGTGGTGTATTAATTGGATTAGGATCAACTTTACCCTTTCTGTTCCCCTAATCGTTTCCTCTCCCCTTTCTGTTCCCCGCATCGCTTTCTCCACCCAAATCTTCTTTGGGGAGATTTCTCTCATTGCAGGGGAATTCTTTCAGTTTGTTTGTGTCTGTATTCGTCTCAGTTAGTCTGCTCCATCCGTCATTACTCATAACTCTGCCTCTTCCACCTTTTCACCTTATTGTTCTATTCGTTGCTCTGGTTTAGTCCCGTTTATATTCAAAGTGCTTCTGCACTCTTTCTTTGTCCGCCCTCTGAAACCTCCCATCCATCCTTCTCTTTAATGTACAACAAAACCACCGAGGCCTGTTGCAGATGAGCTCTGTCAGACAGAGAAGCCTCTGCACACGTTTCATGCTGGTCTGGAGTCTTTTTGGCTTGTGCTCACTGTACTTACATAACGCATCAAACACGGCACAGTTACGTAGCAGCGGAAGCCTCTCTGTTGACCATCCCCCGCCATCTATCAAAGGCTTTCTATCTTAGACGCATTTTAATTGAGATCAAAATACCAGGAGGCGAGGCCATAGTTCAAGGTTACTTGAGAACACATATTGGTTTCACCTCCGCGCTGGAATTAATTTAGTCAAAAATTAGGTTTAAAAGTTCAGGTCTGAGTCCTTTTGAACACCTGTCCTAGAAAGGATTTGTCACACCGTGGAAAAAATATCATCGCAGCGGCAGACTTTGTGAATTCTGGTCACACTTCGACTCCGAGTCCGTCACTTTGGGCGAAGTCGACGGTCCACCCGGCACCATACGGGGGGGAACTGTTTTTAAAGGCCCGTTAAAAAGGCCTTTACGTCCAATATCCGGCATCTTATTTAAAACACAAAACGAACCAATCATTACATTTCACTAACATTTTAGTGCAGTATGGAGAGCAGCCATCAATCAAATATTCAGGAATAACAATTGTTAACCGGAATAACTGTACTGACCATAGTTGGAATTTTACTTAATAAGTATTGAATCTGGCTGGAAATTTGATGACTGCACTACATTGGAAACGAAAGTGCACGTTGAACACTTTGAATGAGCTCAATGCCTCTTGTAACACAGCGCTGCTTTGTGACCCTAATTTGCTCCAGTGAAGCGGCACAGTTGCCAGGAGTGAAAAAGCTTCGTTCCCACCGGGTTGAATTTAAATATGTGATCCTGAAAACGCACGCTCGGCCACACTTTATGTAATTCATGCTTCTTCCCCATGACGACGTTTCTCTGTATCCACCATGCATGTACTGCACCACCTTTCTATCAATCATTAAATCTCATGAGATATGCGGTTCAATGATGTCCTTTTGCCTTTTTAATGGACTATATCAACAGATGCTTATTCTCTGCAACTAAAGGAAATAAGAGGGTAATCATGCGCTTTATGCTGTTCTTCGCGTTTCTTGTAATTTGCATAATTGCTGATATATTCAAGTATGTATACGTGTAATGTTTGTAAAAAATAACATTTATTTTTGGGGGGGGGTTTGTGTGTCCCCTTATTGCACCTCATGGAGAGCTCTTCACAAACTCACATCTAGTACATTAAAAGCACTTAATGATATGGGGCATACGTACTCTTTTTTTTCTGTCAAATGGTTTACTTTTTTTACCATTTAAGAATTACGCGATGTTGCACCACGGAATAAAATAGTTCAAGCCGTGCCATTTGCAGGGCAGTACAGAGTAAAAGACCCTTGCATGTTTAACAAAAGGACAGAAAATAAAATGCCTGCACAGTAAGCCAAGCAGGCGTAATTCCCATAATCACTTCTTCTTTGCTAAAGCAAACTGCTAATTACGAAGATGTTTCATGTGCCATCACCAGACCCCGAAGAAGAGAGGAGGTGGAGGAGTGAGGTGGGCGGCTGATAGACCGATGGATAAATGCTGTAGACTAGTGATGGATGGGTACAGTAGAGTGATGTGCAGACCCCGGGTGGGTTCTAGGTGCACGTGACATTGCCTCCCACTGTTTACACGCTGTCCAAACCAATTATGCAGACGGGTATCCAACTCACAGTTTAGTCTCTTCAATTATTAAACCGCCACACATCATGAAGGATTCATCTGGATGTCACTGATATGAGACCCTGAAGCGGTCTGGAAGTGCCCGTTGCAGCACCAAATGCTCCGTGAAGAACAAAAAAGAGGGAGAACCATAGGAGGAGATAGTCCTCCATGTGCACAATGCTTTTTTGTTTGTTCAAAGGCAATTACAGTGATGGGGCGTTAGGGGAGAGGGCAACATAATAAGCACCCGAGGACCGCTTCCACAGAGAGAGAGAGAGAGAGAGAGAGAGAGAGATGGAGTTCGTTTAAGGTGTTGGGTGGAAAAAAACAGAACAAAACGTTACACTTTTGTCCTGGTAATTAGGACTCATTAGTACATGCGTGCGGGGACACAACAGGGAACAAAGAGAACTCACCTCAGCAAACGCAACATATCAGCGTCTGTTTCCTTTGTCGTCGACGTCGTCCAGACGAGAGAGAGGAATATATATATATATATATATATATATATATATATATATATATATATATATATATATATATATATATATATATATATATATATATATATGTATGATTGAAAAACCCAACACTATGGTCCCAGTGAACCACCGGGCTCAAACACACACACACACGCGCGCGCACACACACACACACACACACACACACACACACACACACACACACACACACACACACACACACAAACAGACTGCGAGCAACTCCAGGAAAGCCCGAAGCTAAAAAAAAAACCGAAACAATGCTGAACTCCTTGTGGTTCTGTCTGTCCCCACTCTCTGCCCGGCCTTCGGCCGTCCGGACCACGGGCACCTCGTGGAAGATCCAACGCCGATAACGGCCCGCTGCTGCGACGGGGACCGGAGACGCTGCCTTGCGGTGCCTCAGTCCGTGTTTACATCGCGCTCATCCCCGCTGACTCGACCAGTGTGGCGCTTCCTTTGTGCTCGCGAGCCTCGCTCACTGAGGGGGGGGGGCGGGTTAAACCATTCCCGCAGCAGGGAGGGGGGGAGAGAGAGAGAGCGGGAGGGGGTGGGGGGATTCAGTGGATACGGGAACGAATGGGCTCGGTGACTCGTGGCCAAATGTTGTTGTTGTCGACAGTGAAGAGACGCCGAGGAAAGATGGGGGGGCGCGGGGGGGTTCAGTGTCATTACGATCCGATGGCAATAAGGGAAAAGATTTAGAAAAACATGCTACATTATGCAACAGACACATCATTATTACATCCAGTATATAGTACAGTACAGTGTTGTGTGTGTGTGTGTGTGTGGGGGGGCGGTTACTTCCTTCAGCACCACTGTGAGTTCAGGACCCTGGAGAGCTCTCGGACAGAACCAGCCACCTGTATAAATAGGGCTTTAGTTTATTTCAATCATACATATGAAAGCAAATGTGTTATTAGGACAAACGCATTGGGTCGTTGTTTAGCAGGCGAAGGCTGTCACACTGGATTCGGAACCGCCTGATCTGTGTGATGTTGGAATAAATCCACCTTCTCTACGCGTTCAGAGCCGCAGTACTTTTGTGGCCGTGGAGCGAAGAACAGACAGATTTTAATAAGTGAAAGAATTTACTCAGCGCTCTCTGCGTTACGCTTGTTTGTGAATATGATACATCGACAGCGCCACCTCCTGGATGGAACGTTGTAGCGACACGTTTCCTTCACCGGATAAAACCCGTAGATGTGGTTCATTGCATCCTTAGTGCTTCACAAGTAGCCGTCATACACACACTTTACTGTTAACAGCTATTTAAGTCATTTTTCTCACTTAGGGTCAATTTGGGATATTTTCAAGCAATTATTTCTAATCCCCGGTGCACTGCCCTTTGTTTATGTTCAAAACGTGCTTTTTTTGCTTATTCTCTTGACTGCATTGCTGCATTTCAGTGATCTATGATGTTAAAACAACATCAGACGGGTATTTGCAATCAGGCGACGTTTCAATGTTTTGTTGATCTTTGTTGATGTGAGAAAAAAAAACGGACAGTAAAGTGCAGCATTCCGTTCCAAACCTTTTATAAGGTGCGTGTATCTTTACCACTCGGTGCCTCCTCGCACAGGCTCCTGCGTGGACGCGCAGCAGCATCTGTGCCTTTAAGAGCCTCTCTGACAGCATCCTCTTCTGGCACGGACGCGCACTCGGCTGCTCAACATTTGGGAATACAGGTTAGCATCCTGCACACACACATCCCCCTAAATACACACAACAACGCCACGCGATTACATTTATCTCCATTTGTTTCTCCGCTGGACGTTGATGCATTTGCCTCGACGGTCGCCGATCTTTATTGCTCTCGTTTCCTTCCTTCCTTCCCTCCTCCCTTCCTCCCTCGCATCCAAAGACAGATCTGCGCTACAAGATGGCTGAGTTGAATTTGGGGAAGGGGCTGACCGCGGGGAAAGTGGCCAGCAACGTTCAGAAAAAGCTAACGAGAGCCCAAGAAAAGGTAAGAGTCGCTCGCCAGCGGGTTAATGGGGGGAGGGAGGACGCTGTTGGGGAGGGAGGAGAGGGAGGAGAGGGTGATCATCCAGGCCTGCGAGCCGCGAGGCAGCGGCGCCACATCCGTCCTCCACCGGGGGGAAGTGTCGCATCACGACATCATAATAAACATGTGCAGGGATGCCGACGGCCTATTGGGGGATGGGGACCCCCCCCCCCCTCTTCGATCACGTCGTTATCCTACTCAATGTCATTCAGCGGGCACGTGCATGTTGCACTACTCATCATTCAGCCGATGACAGATGTGTTTCTGGCATTACATTACATTACGTTTCCGGTAATTCAATGAGTGTTTGTCACGTGAATGGTATAACTGCAGAAACACTCATTCACAGACTCACTGACATGTTCACAGTGCTGTGATGATTATTAGTACCCACGCTGAAATAGATAAAGGCCTAGCCTGCGTTCATGAAACCTGCGCGCTGTGCGTGGAAAAACAGATAGGGGGCGCTATTTGTCAGTCACAGTGCATCATAAACTAAATCCAGTGTCGTTTTAGTCTTTGTGAATACTACTGTGTTGACAATATGTCAGACTATATTACTTTATATTGAAATAATGCAATCAATCCATGTATGCATTTCTGCCAATGTGAAGTAGCTCTTATCTATTTCCTATCATCGTAGATTAAACAGTATTTGCTGAATGTGCGTTCCGATTTCTCTTATATATTGCCTTTACACAGAATTGCTCTCGCAACCAGTTAATTTTACTCATGAATGCAGAGAGATCATGTTTAAAATAAAGCAAGTGAAAATAAAACAGTGTTCACGCCTTCTGGGGAACATCTTCCGCCTTCTGTTCTGTTCCTGAATAAAATGAACTGCTAACCTTTGGAATGACCAGTAATATCATGATATGTTGGACGAACAGGTTCTTCAGAAGCTTGGCAAAGCCGATGAGACCAAAGATGTTGCTTTTGAGGAAGGAGTGATCAACTTTAACAAACAATATGTGAGTAAAGTCCAATGAATGACACCATGCCAGAAGCATACTTTTTTAATTTTCCCGGACATCAATAATGCTAGTGACTGATTATTGCACGGTTAAAAAAGATTATAGCTTGGCAGACACAAGTCACATATGTAGTTGTTGTACTTGTTAGTTTTGGGTTCTAAGCTCCATGTTTTATGTTTCGCCATGCAGGCCGAAGGCAGCAAACTGCAAAGGGACCTTAGAGCATACCTGGAGGCCGTGAAAGGTGACAGATTCACACTTGCACGTCCAAAGTTGTACGTGTTAACACACAGTGGTAGACGTGTAAGAGCACACGATAAACTGCAGGTATCAACTGATGTTTCTGATGTGTTTTTTTTTATAGCCATGCACGAGTCCTCCAAGAACGTGCAGGCCTGCTTAGCTGACATGTATGAACCCGAGTGGTACGGCAAGGACGAAGTGGATTCCATTGTGGAGGTCAGAAACCCTTTTCATGAATGAGTTTTTAATGCTGACACGGCCTGCTTGTGTGGGAGTTTTCGGACAAACTGTGGTTTACATATAGAGGTCAGAACCACTTCATTTCATAGGTCGCATATTAGTTGATTAGTTGAGTGCGTGTGTGTGTGTGTGCTTGGCTCATGATTTGCTAATGCATCCCAGAAGCTGTTCTTTGTAGTTTCTGAGATGCTGTGTCCTATTGGCAGAATTGGCCAAATCCTACATTCAAATCTCTTGTGAGGGATGTTGATTAGCTCTTTTGAGTTTCCTCTGACTGCATTAAGTATATCACTCTTGAAGATGCTTTTGATTTAATGGCTGCTAGCTGGCAACGAAATGTGGCAATCAGTTAAAAAGGTTTTCACTTTATTCTCAATTTAGATTTAAGATCATGAGCCAAGGAGTTAACTCGGGAGTGGTGGAGTAATTGCGTCTGGGAAGCAGCAAAAGTTGCAATAAAAACAAGAATCACAAGGAATTTGTAAGCATGACTCATGTGTAGTGTTGTTGTGTTCATCCCTGCTGTAGGACTGCGATGTGCTTTGGACTGATTACCACCAAAAGTTGGTCGATAATGCCCTCATCTCCATGGATACCTACCTGGGCCAGTTCCCTGATATCAAGGTGTGTATTGTGGTATCAAGGATGTCAAGTTCACATTTAGAAGATGAAGGTGGGGTAAATCCCTGAAGGTTGAGGCACCGAATATGACAAATAATCGCTCCCTTTTCGTCCAGTCGCGTATAGCTAAGAGGGACAGGAAGCTCGTGGATTATGACAGTGCCAGGCACAACTATGCCACCACACACAAGACCAAGAAAAAGGATGGGAGCATCAAAATTACCAAGGTAAAAAAAACACAGTTCAAAATATTTGGACCCAAAAACGGTTGTATTCTGATTAGGACGTAATCCTTGTATGGATACATGATGTGTTTTATTTGTTGTATTCTCACTCTCTCCTTCAGCCCTCCTCTTTGTTGGAGAGGGCCACTCCAGGCTGGGCCCAGGGCATATTGTCTGCACACAACGTCGCTCAGAGCAGTCTATCCAGAAACCAGGTACGAAATAACAATTTTTCTGCACTTAATATGGAACAATGATAAGATGTCACATGAGATGGAGCATTTCCTCGCATTCTCTTTCTGCCCGTCTTCACTGTCACTTGCTGCTGTCGAAGGTTTAACTAAAGCCAAACCAAAATGTTCAGCTATTCATCGACTTAAACAGCTTGTGTTAACACATTATGTGTGTGTGTGTGTGTGTGTGTGTGTGTGTGTGTGTGTGTTTCAGGCTGAGGATGAGTTGGAGAGAGCGCAGAAGGTATTTGAGGAGATTAATATTGACTTGCAAGAGGAATTACCTTCACTCTGGAACAGGTGTGTACTTGTTTGTGTGTGTGTATGTGTGTGTGTGTGTGTGTGTGTGTGTGTGCGTGTGGACATGATGTCCGAATGTTGGAAGGAGGCTGTTATCACGTTTCCGATACATCCACGCTACATTGCATGCCATCAAGCGGGTGTTTCATTAAGTCAGGGCTGCAATGAAGTCAATACTTTCTCTTCTCTGTCCTCTCTAGTCGTGTTGGATTTTACGTCAGCACCTTCCAGAGTTTGGCTGGTTTCGAGGAAAAGTTTCACAAGGAAATTGGCCGGGTGAGTGTTGCGTGTGGACCTCAATTAATGAGGAATTTAGATAAAGAGGAGACAAAACAAATCAATATACAGTGTCAGCTAATAGTTGATTGGACATATAGACAATGACGATTTAAACCTCATTAATCTAAATCTAAAAGAAAAAAACATCCTGCTGCCATTTAGCATTATTTCTTTGAAATGCAGGATGTAGTTCATTTATTTTTCATTTTCACCCGGAAATTGGGTTTTAACTGACTAGAATGCACATCGATTGTACCAGAACAATGCAGGATGATGATGAGGTATAATACCAACATGCCTTCTCCCCCTCTGCAGTTGGATCAGGACTTGTACGACATCTTGGAGAAATTGGAGGATACAGACATGCAGCAAACAACTGGGTTAGTTTCAATACATATACACATTAAAGATGTTAAGATGAGATAAAGACGAACACAACTGTTGTACACTACTCAAAAGAACCGGGACGTGTTGTTGATATTCCACTCAGGCCAAAATCGTGTAACATTGATCTTAAATAGACTTTAAAAACTTCGGCATTACTTTAAAATGCCTCTGAATCGATCATTGCGATTGGTTATTTTCAACTGCAAAGAACATACTTTCTTTTTTGTTTAATCACTTAAGAGCACATCATTCATTGTCCTTGACGAATGCAGTGTGCCACATCATGAACTAAAAAGGCAGTAAATTAACCGAGAAGTTCATTAGACAGGGTATTTTCCTCATGAGTTTGCAGATATTTACGGTCACAGAAATATGCCACTCGTTGATTACGACACCAATGATCAGAAATGTAAGTCTTTAGCTACTGGAACAGAAGAACGCAGGCTCGCATTAACCTGAACCCCACTTTCAGGAAAACAGGTCCCAGCGGCGCCTCATCGTCAGGAACAAATAGGAGGTAACCGTGGTGACGCAACTCTTGTCTGTCCGTCCAACTGACCCCGTCTGTCCAGCCATCTGTCTGTCAGTCCGTCTGCGGGCTGGGGAGATTTAAGGAAGAGATTGTGCTCGTGGGAGTGAATTCATAGACAAACCGATAAGAGAGCTTTTTCTCCCAGAGCTGCAGATGTATTTTAAGAGTTGAGCAAAACTTCATGCTTAATACTCCACCAGGCGAGATGGTTACATTGCAGTACAACCCAAAGCGTGAGGTACTTAGTGGAATAATGTTTATGGATTCATCAGGGGGACATAAATTAGCCCCTGTTATTCCACTTCTGTGTGTAATCTACGCAGTTGTCTAACTTAGTTATTTGCCTCGCTGGTGCATAAACAATTGTACCAAAACAGTATATTAACAAAAACCTGCTGACACACAGTTAAAGCTGAAGCTATCTGCCTCCTCCACTTTCGTGCTTGTTGATGTAGCACAGTTTTTGAAGAATGACCTCTTTCTTCCACTCATAAAATCAATTTACAACATTTGAGGTTTTCCAATCTGCAAAATTTCCTCAGATACGGGGCTGCTTTTGTCGCCTTTAGAAAATCTTCTCTTTTAAAGTGAATTCCTCTGTCACTTCCTCACATATGAGGATTGACTGGAGGCGCGGACAAAGTGCTTGCATGGGATGGAGAGACGGAAAAGAAGAGTAGTAAAGGAAGACTCACTTTTCTTGCATGACAGCTCTTGGCCTCTTGTAGAGCATGCCTCAGAACTCCTTTAGCTGCACTTTATATCCATTGACCTTTCACACACATTGTTTGCCATTCCTCTTGCTGTCTCTGTAACACGTCTGTATCTCGGTCTTGCCCTCCATCTGTCTCTCTCTCGTTCACTCAGTGCGAGTGTAAAAGAAGCGTCCAACCACAGTCTCAGGCCGGCAGGACCACCACCAATCCCCAAATCTCCCTCCAAGGTTAGACACAATCTCGCTGTCTCTGCGTTTACAATTTCTTCTGCATTGTGACTCCCTGAGGAATAATGAAAGTAATACTGTCTTGTTACATCTGCTCTCACCCTGCTATGAAATGTTAAGATGTCTGCTATATTGAGTATGAGTTTGTCCTCCAATAACATTTGAATAAACACATTTGTATTCAGTTTTTTTTAAGAAAGACTGAAGGTATAATTATTTTATTCATTTTTAGTCTTGAATTCATATTGACTTATATTGACCTTCCTCCTCTGTTCTAGCTAAGGCCTGCTATGCCTCCTCCACCCAAGGTGACCCCATCTAAGGAGATGAAAACCGAGAACATCGTCAGCCTGTTTGACGCTGCAGCTACTCCTGATATCAACGTCACCTCCCCGACAGAGGTTAGTGAGCCCTCTACCTTTCCTCTCTCCTGCACTGGTCCGAGTCTTTAAGTATTCCTTTGTCTGGCCCGTCCCTCTTCCAACTTCTATTCTATTCTATCTTATTCTATTCTATTGTGTTCCATTCTGTTCCATTGTGTTCCTTATTGTGCCCAGTTAGCCAGTGAGCCCTCCTGTTGTTATCAGTTCGACAGTCCTGCAGAGAGCACCTTGTTGGACATGGAGCTGGACTCTTTCAGTGCACCAACCAAAGCCTCCACAGTCGCACAGGTCGATGATTCATGGCATGAACATAGAGATCAAAGAGAGACCCCTCGGCATGGTTTGGGGTGTTACCTGCTCTGCTCCTTTCCAATTTACCTAAACTAGAGGTGGATGATGGCATGATGATCTGTAGAAGCCTGCTTTTAGTGACCACTACTTCCTGCTTCAGCACTACACACAGAGAAAAAGAGAAAAGCCCTGCTCCGCTTCTACGTCTTTCTCTTCAGAACTGTGCAGCAGAATCTTGTTCAGGAAACTCCCATAACACAGGGTTTCGCTTACTTTATCCGTGACCTCAATCCTGGGGGCATAGTTTAGACTGTAAAGGTTGTTAATGTTATTTTCTTTAGTCTGTAGTTAGGTGAGTTACCAGACAATACTTCAACATTAACAGAAAAAATACTTAATTTGAAAATATTGGATTATGCTTTGTTGTAAAATATGTTTTAGTATTTTTCTGAGGGACGATCTGGACGCCTGTGGAATTAAATGGTAGAGACCCAAAGATCATAAACTGACAGGTGTGTCTAAATTACAAACTAAATTACTACAGAAGTTTAATTGTTTAATTGTGCCTGACAAATTGGCGCAGCAGTTCAATATGTAGCCTTATTTAAAGTATTGTTTAAATGTTTACTTTGTATGACCTGGTTAGCAAAAAACAGATTCTTAGAGCAAAAAAAGAAAGTGATGGACCAGGGGCGTCTTCTTTAGTACATCTAAATAAAGTCAGCTTCTCTCAAACTTGATTGACGTGCCAACAGCTGTCACTCAGAGGATTTGCGCTTCATCCTTTGTGTCTCGATACTCTGCTGCAAGTGGCATTTTACGTCGTCAGGGGGAATTGTGGATTCTCGATTTGGATATGAAATCATTTGAGACTGATTACCTGATTAAAGGAATCAATAGAATACATATCTGTGTTTCCCTGTGCATCTTTCTCCTACATTCCACTCACAATGCCAAAACACATGAGAGTTGTCACCTCTTCAGGCTGCAGGACTTTATACGTGATGCCTGTACTTCTTCTGCTAAAGAACTACTGCGATGTGCTTGTAGGTTTAGAGCATGAGCAATGAACAAAAACTCTAAAAATACATTTTTAAACAGCGTAGTTCTCCCTTCTCATTCTTTTTCCTCTTATCCCAACAGCCTGCAAACTGGGACTCATGGGTAAGTTATTCTCAATGTAATACGTCATCCAATGTGTAAACATATCATGATCATTGCCATTATGATCATTATGAACCATCGATGTGTTTGTTATTACTTTTACTAAACCAGCCTTTATAAAAGCTCTACCTATATGCTGGGTAGGGACTTTTATAACGGCCATTACTGCATATTAACAAGCTCTTCCATAAACAAATCTCTTTCATTTGTCCATCCCAAATCTGTTTGTGTGTTGTCTTTGCGTCTGCAGTGCTTGATGTGATAACACTAAACACTGAAAGGATTGTTGTACAACACATATAGAGCTTTGGAACGAGCGTGGGTCAATTCAGTATCGAAGTGACATTTTACACTGTTATATAGATTAAATAAATATGCAACCCTCTCTTCAGAGGCCTATCTTTGTATGCACAGTATCATGATGATAAACAGCACAGGCTTCAGTAGACTGAAAACCCCGTTGGGTTGATTGTACAATACCACTAACATTCAGCAAAGATTATAAAGTTGCATACTTTTAACAATTAATATAAGTCTAAATGGAAATGGAAATTAAAAATCCCATCTTTGTGAAATGATTTTTTTACTGAATCCACCACCTTTATTCCTATTTCCCTCCTATCCCTGTATGTTTCAACGTTGCACAGACAGAACATGTAACCTTCACATGTCAGCCCCATGTGACACACAGGGAACAGTTTTGTCCTGAAAGTCGAGTGAAGTTGCTCATGTTTTCAGTGGATCGTTTCACGGAAACGAGAACGAGAGCCAGTGGGCAACTTCACAAAGCCTTGCTTGCAACTTGGCATTCCGACCATTTAAATAACCCTTTGTTCATCCCTATCGCTGTAAGAGAGATGTGTCTCAGCCTGAGGCACAACAGTGATGGCTCAGAAGGGAACGACACTTCTACTCTTACAAAGCTTCCTTCCTCTTTCTCCATCTGAACATAAACTATGCTCGTGACCTACACGCAGAAGATCCAGCATCTATTTTCTGATGGGAAAAGGCTGAGTTTTGCGTTCCCGCCTTCCGCCGCCACCCTTCCTTATTTTCATGTGTATTTTTTCATAATCTGAACCTTCCCTGTAAAGGTTCCTCCCTCTACATCAATCTTCTTGGGTCTTATGATGATGATGGTGATGATGATGACTTGCTGCTGAACTCCTCCCATCCCAACCGATGTCCATGGGCATATTTATTGGCCCGTTTCCACAAATATTTAGCAAAACTCCATTTTCCCTTAAATCCTCCAACTAGGTTTTTATCTAAATAATGATTGATACGTTCCCTCAAATAGCCACAGTGGTGCTGTGGCTTAAATGCTGACGCTCATTGCTCACACTGACATTGCTAACTGATGACTAGTAGGTGAAGTGCTCGACATACTAACATCGGCCAACAGCCCCAAACATAAACTACAGCAGAAGACTCAATCTCATTTTGTAGATCTTCAGTAGTAATTAAAAAAAAAAGTTTGGTTCCGATGATAGAGCGAAAGGAAAAATCAGATGATTGCCAAAGTTATTACAATTCAATCTTTATCAGAGAGTGGGGAGGACATTACACTCTGTGGCAATGCTGTACAATTTTTGGTCGCACAACTCACATCAAAGCGACCTAGATTGATTAAAAGCACTTAGGAAAGGATAAAAAAAAGCATATAAAACACCTGTATGGTCCTTGAACTCACTTACCTTTTAAAAGTAATTCATTATCCACTGTTCTCATAATACAACCAGTGACTCTTCAATGTCTCCTTTAATTGCCTAATCCCTTGTCCAACAAAAATATTTTATTTTCCCGTAGCCCACTGACTTGTTTGTACAACTCACACATTCCCAAATGTCCTTTTGTCCGTTGTGATCCTAAGCCCTTAAATCTGGCCTTAAGTATCTCTCGTCCCTCGCCTTGGTTTCCCCTAAAATTTCCTCCACCATTTAGTTTATGAGTCCCATATTACCCCAAAAGGTAAAATATCTCTTTTTACCTCTGACTCCTTGAAACGTGACCCTTGCCCCTCAGCATGAGGACAGTGGTGCCCAGGAAGAGGACACCGACCAGAACTATGACCCTGTGGCTGCTGCCACGGATGCCTGGGGCGATGATGGTTCACAGCCTGTCCGCTATGACCCCATAGCAGCTGCCACAGAGGGCTGGGGTGATGATGGAACCCTGCCGGTTCGCTATGACCCTGTGGCCCCGGCTCAGGAAGGAGGGGGGGGTGACGATGAGGGCCAGCGGGCTCATTGCGATCCCGAGGGCGATGCCCAGGAGGACTGGGCCGACGACGGGGTCCAGCCCGTCACAGAGGTGCCTGCCCCTGAGGATGAAACGCCTGCAGCTGATGCTCCAGGTGAAGTGGTCGAGGTGGTCGAGGTGGTCGAGGAAGACACCACACCGGCCGATGCTACGTTGGATGATGAAGAGGGTCAGGTAACCCAAGAGAGGGGGAAAAATGGAGGGATGCATCCGGACGGAAATTGGTGGATGCATCGATTTTTGAGGAGATTTGAGCATGAGGTACTGGAAACAAACAGAAGATAGGGAGAATATATTATGAATGAAAGATGACCGAGTTTATCTTGAGACGGAAAGATTTAAGATGCATTTGGACGAGCAGCTTGGATGCATCGACCGTGGTTCAAAGGGCAAAGCTGGAAATGATTTGCTGAGGGAAAGTGTGTAGACATCTGCTTCTCAACACACAGTCACTACCAAAGAGAAATACACACACATAGTATGCCGTGCAGAAGCTTTACCTGTATGGGAACTGTGCATTAGTGGCCATACTTACTATCTATTCAACATGCTTACTCTAATAGCCATGACTTTGCTATCTAGTTTGTGCACTTTGTCTTCTCGTTTGTCTTTGTCTTGTCTGTCTGCTCTTCTTTATTTCATTCGTCCATCTTATTATTTCAATCTTTCATTTGTCTCATTCTCTGACCTCTCTTTGTTATTATTCTGTCCCTCTGCTCCCAGGGTGAGTCTGCAGCAGCTGCTGCAACACCTGAAGAAGAAGCACCAACAGAGGAGGTACCTGCTGGTCGAGCTGCTATAACATGCAACAACGTAGTCTTTATTTTAATATAACAATGTTATATTGTATTTCCTACTAATATATTATGAATAGTAATAGTAGACATTTCTATCATATCAAGAGCTTGCAGAAGCTTAAAATGTTCCATCATGTTTAAGGTGAATATATATCATCTTGTTTCTTCAAATCTTTTAGAGAAAATACATTCAAATGTATTCCGTTTCTTGGCTAATTCAATTCCAGTCTTTTAGAGACAATTCTACAGGCAAATGATTGTTTTTATTACTATCATTTATTCATTATTGTTATTATCTTTTGTATAATACTTGTACTTGGATAATAACCAGGACTAAATTATGTTTCTTTGAAATATTTTTGAAAAATCACTTTGCTGCTCATGTCAATAAATAGAGCTTGTGTATTCTCAGACGCCTGAAGTACAAACAGAATCAACAGAGGCATCATCAGAGCCCGAAAAAATGCCACCTGGCTTCTTGTTTAAGGTAAAGCAGGAGACAGCAACTACTTCTTGGCCCAAACATATCTTATAATCAACCATATTGTACTTCATAAATATGAAGTTCATTCATATTATTCATGTAATATAGCTCCAGGTGATGCATGATTATGCTGCCAACGACACAGACGAACTGGAGATGAAGACTGGTGATGTGGTGCTGGTAATCTCCTTTGACAACCCCGACGAACAGGTACACACCGTTCAGGTACACACTGTTTTGAGTTTTGAACTCTCGCGTCTCAGTGACGGCCTGTTTTGTTTGCACGTCCCGGACTTTAGGATGACGGCTGGCTGATGGGGATGAAGCAGGACGACTGGCTGCAGAACAAAGAAAACGCCGCTAGAGGAGTATTCCCAGAGAATTTCACTCAAAGGCTGTGAAAGATGTGGACAAGATGTCACTTCAGCGGCCGTCATCATGTCTCTCTTCCTCTTGCCTCAATCCTTCCTTCCCTCTCTCGACTAGGACTTTGGCCATAGAAGCAGAGCTGAAATCATGCATTGCTAAGGTCTGCTACACTGTGCTAAAAGTGGATCTTGGCATTTCGCTGGATTTCTGTCAACATTTACAGATGTAGTCATTTCACAGCCGCCCCTCCTTTATTGTCCCACTTCTACTTACAAAAAATTATTAATAAGAGAATCCTGACATACAGGATATATGCAGGATTATGTGCCTCTGCAATGTCTACATTTGCGATCGCATTATTATTATATTTTATTCTTAGCGATGTCTCTTCATAAACTCGCCACGGCCTGTTTCTCCACCATAACAGGGCAAATCTGTTTTGAGACATGGGTTTGTTCATCTGTGACTGAGAGATTGAAGAAGTAAATGATTAAGACAAAGTATTCCTTCCACACGCACTCAGCGAAGGCCTGAGCCCTAAATTCTGGTTCCAATTTCTAACTGGAAACTTCTGCCCAGTCAAACTGAGAAACTACCTTTGAATGGACGAGTTGCAGAATCAGCACCTAATCAGCTAAATAGCAAAAAAATAATGTAAGTAAACAAAACTAAGTTATCCATCTCAACAACACGTCTTGAGTTTAGCCACTCACTTTTAATTCTGAGGCAGATCGCCATCTTCTCATGCTCAAGTGGGTTTTTGAAACAAATCTCTATTTTTGTCAATAGTATGTTTTAGCCACATGTGTAGCCATCAAGTGTCGTTGTTTTCTTTGGGGATGCGGGTTTCCACACCTGTGCCCATTCGCTTTTTTTCGGTAACGGAGCGGCTGGCCGGAGTGAGTCGGCGGAGCTCAAGCGTTGCGGTTTTGGTGCCAGTATCGTGCTGGTCACCGACCCACAATCACTCTGATTTCTCCTGGTTCTGCTGCTGAAACTATGCCCGTTGGACTCATCCAAACCATCTCTGATTTCTAATTTGATTACCTACTGGTGAAACATTGAACAATGGGCTCCTAGTTGTTGTATTAGTTTAGGTCCAATAGTGGTATAATAGCATGAACCTTTTGTTAAACACACAAACAACTCAACGAGAGAAGGAATTACATTTAAAAATGCTTTGTAAACACAAATATAAATACTGATCACAGAGTCTATAGAGTAGAACAATGCGAGACTTCCTCTCTGACAGTCAGGTTTTTTATTGTAGTTGGAATTTGTGTGAAGTTGTGTGAAGTGGGCATGTTAAAAAATCTTTTCATGGGATTGTCCTTTTTTTTTCATAAGGGATTCAAAATATGCATTATTCAGGCTTGCTTAAAGGCTAGCCACCAAACTACTACAATGAGACGCTGCTACTGGTAGTATAATAGGACGGCAGATATGGTTACACTTTAATGCTAATCAAATATATTATAACTGAGCCGGCCTTTTGAAAATGTGCCGAAAACAATTCCTTCTGTTTGCATTGAGACGACTTAACTCAAATGCAGAGGATTCAGAATATGCACCAGAGCAACGTCTTTTATTTTTGTATGCTGACAAGCAATGATTACAAATAGCCTAATGTAACTATGTCAACATAATTGCCAACTTACTGTAGGGTGTTATGGAGTGTTTTGTACTTCTGTCAGGTTCACTGCTCTCTACATAGCCGCTTACTGTAGGTAATTCAAAACATCTCACATTCATTCGGTCACTGACTCAGAAGACGTTTCTCATGATATTATTAACATGTAATAAGAGTGTGAGAAAATGGTTGTGTGAGATTGTATGTGTGCGTGTTTTACGGGACGTTTGGAAATCTAAATTCTTTATCTATAGGCAATTGTTGTTGGACGATATCACCACCACCACCTACCAGGGGATGTGGTTGACTGGACAAAGACAACTCTTTTTCCACTCGCTGGTATTATGGTTCCAGGTGTTATTGTGCATTTGTTGTGTATAAGTGTAATTTTGCCAAGCTGTGATGACAGATACATATTATATAAAGTCATTCATATCTGTATGTGAGGTACTGTGAGCATGCTGACTTCCCATGTGTTGTTGTGTGAACACCCTTAATTTAAGACAATGATACATGGGTCACTTTTGAGGCAGCTGGATTTTTTTAAAATTTATTTATTGTTATTTATTTGTTAACCTTAGTAGGAGATATGGTCGGCAGTTATACATGAAATGTGTTTTTTCACCATTCCCTCACAAATTTGTCATGATTACGGTTGCTCGTTTTCCATCAGCAATTGCCTCAAAATGTTGCCAAGGTATCGTGGTCCCAGCAGGCCTAACCATGATTGCATGGAGACGGGACACATGGAGAAAAGCTTCACACCACCAGACTCAGGTGGACACATTTAAAAAGAGTTTTCAGTATTTCAACCATTTGAGATGTGCATGATTAATTTCATAATTATAAAAAGGCTCGCGTGAGAACGTCACCTGCATATTTTTGGTAAACCAATCACCGTCATATTCTCATTTTTTAAAAATGTGTAAATTGGTGAGTGTTGCACCTTGGTCTGGTTTTTGGAGGCATTTGTCTATATGGATGATGGCGTCTCCTGTAATGAGCAATGGGATACAACAAAAAAAATGTTTTTCCTGTACCTAACTGAACAAAAACATTAAAGATTCTGTAGAATCTCCCCACTGCGTATTGATTACAGCGAGTGTGTTCTTTTATTTCCTGAATTCTGTTTGCGGTCCTGATGCAAGCACTGAAGCATCCACCAGGGTGAGCTGTCTTCAAGGACTAGAACCATTCTGGAAGAAAAGAAAAAGAAAAAAAAAACACTCAGCATCAAAAGGAGGGAATAGGAGTTGTTTCTGTGCGCTGCTGTCCGTGGTCCTGAAACCAACCAGCAGCCCACCCTTTGACCACGGCTGATCTCTCCCCACTCGCACTGTTGCAGCTGTTGTGATGCATCGCCTTTTACATGTACGGCTGTTTGTGTGTCAGATGGTTATCAACCCGCGACGATGTGTCTGAAAAAAGAGAACCCGGCTACCTACTTCAAGAACAAGCACAACTTTACGTGCTTTACGAGAGTAAACGCATCAGTGATTTGTAATGATCTTCTTCTAAATTCGTTGAGACAACAAAAAAACACGGAGCAATTGTGGTTTAAAAAAACAGCTTTATGTTTCAAATACAAATCCTATGCTCAGAGATTCCGAAAACAAATAAAAGTTATTATTTACTAAAAATAGATCTTTAAATAGTCTCGCCAACAATAGCTTAATATACACATGTGACACATATTTTGATAGGCATGTAGAATAATGTCTTGGAGTCTCTAGATAGCAAAGTGTGAGTCCTCATACTCAATAATTGATGACTGCATGACATTTAAGAATAATTCAATTCCTGTACAGCAGCCAATCTAGGTCTTATGTCTTGGGTGAAAGAATGAATACAAAAAATACCATACAAAGGAGAGCTATCAAGTAACTTACTATTTCAGATTAAATAGTTATTTAATATGATGCATAGCTGTTGCTTAATACAGTAGTTGAGTACAGCCTGAGTGTTGTGTATACCTTTTCTAGATACTACTGACCTGAAAATTGAAAACCTGAAACAAAGAAAAACATGTCACAAAACAAACAGCTTTTAAAAAGAATTGCGGATAAAAAAACATATGGATGTATAAAGGAACCGTATATCAGTGACTGAACGCATGTGAACCACATTGACGGGTGGCCTTTATACTCCCATGCACCTATTTCATATCAATACTTTAGTATACACACAGTGTCCATCCTCCCTCCCTGCTTTTCAATAGTTATCCAACAAAGCTCCAGATGTGAAGTCATATTGTCACAACATTGCATTTCATTTACAGAACGCCATACCTATGTATCATATTAATTCATATTTTTCAGTAAATTCATTCTAGAAAACAGGCTCTATCCAAATAAGAGATCAATGGATTTACTGCATTGATGCCTTTACATGTGATTCCATGACTGTATAAATACTGGAACATGGAGCTTTACATCACATCCTGTTCAGTCACCAGTTTTCTTCATGTGATCTCCTTTTTTCTTTCCTCCAAATGTGTTTCCTTCATTTGTTCACCTTAATCTTTTCTCTGAAGACTAATGCTCCCAAAATGTGTTACAAAAGGTGTCCTCACATGTTTAAGTTTCCTGCAACAGTATCAGTAAACCCTATTGTGAAGTCACGTTTCACTACGTTGTATTAAAGCTATTTTTGTTTCAATCACATAAATATATTGCCATGGATATTAACCTCTTTAATTAAGCGTGTGAGATACTTACTGTAGGTCTATATTTCTATTCTAGTAGAGCTGTGTTTGATTCCCTTTCCAGTCCCCCAAATATTCTGGAATGAATTAAACAAACATCGTCAGACTAATCTTCCCAGTCCCTTCTATTTGTCGCACAAACTACAAAAAGGCATTCAATGAAGTACAAAAATACCGGCAATTATGGGGAAAACTCATTTCCACTACAGAATCAATTGTCTTTGGTTGTCCCTCTGTGCTCACAGGTGCTCCTGAATACAGGTAAGCGAATCAAGTCATCAGTGTGAAACGTGCCTCCGTGGTTCCTATCTGTGTCCTTGCTCGGTCCCCCAGGGGTGGAAGTGTCCAGCGCCCAACAGTGTTTTTCCCAGCCTTTGTAGAAGACGAGGGTACCAGTGCAGGCCGTGGCTCTGCGGTTCTGAACGTCCCATCAGGCTGTAGAAGAACCTGAGCGGCGTCAGGACCCAGTGGGCCAAATGGTGATTGTCCACAGCGGCGTAGCAGGAGGCCAGCACGCCGTTCACCACTATGGACCCGTGTTGAGTTAGTGGGGCGTACAACCCAGTGCCGCCTTGTTCTTCCACAAAGGTCACGACTGAAAGTGATGCCAGTGACCCCGCTTTGCCATGTGATGTGAGCACACACTGCCCCGGCCGCACCTCACTGGCAAAAACTGTCCTCACACCCGCTTCACGGCTTTTGGCGCCCAAAGGCGTATCTTCTCTGGTCCCTCTGGTCGTCGGCTCAGTCAGCCCACCAGTGCAGTCCGTGACAAAGATCAGGTGAGCGGCCGTGACAGTGATAATAAGTCCCGTGTCGGTGCCAATGCGGCAGAAGGTCTTGGTGACGTTGGGCTGGTAGTCCAGAAAAGATGAGACCGGGCTGTAGATAAGAGGGCCGTGACCATCTGTCGTTGAAGAGGCCAAGACGTGGTCGCCGGGGCGAAGGTCCTGCATCCGCTTGGTGACGCCGCCGCTGAGGGTGACCTGGGCATCGCCTGGGAAGCAACCACCGGTTTTGGCTGCCACGGAATGTTCTGGAGAGATGAAAGGTTAGATAAATACTATTATTTCATTGAACTTAGATTTCATTTGGTCTTATTGCTTTGTTTGTTTCGGCGGTGTTGCTTTCTCGGCAATAGAGCAACCCCTCGGCAGCACTTCGACCTCCAGCGGCTGCATCTGCAGATTATTTTAGGTCACGGAGTAATCCATAATGCAGGCAAGACTTTGACACTGACTCAAGGACGTCTTTATCTCAGTGGATCAGCGGGAGATTGTTAACTTGTGTATATAACGTGAGTCATGTTCAAACTTTGTCTTTTCTGTCCGACTCTGCCTCTCTCCAAATTCTGAGAACTCTTTCACACACACAGAGCTGTTCTTACCAGCAGATTAAGATTTCTAATGTAATGTTCTTGCACTGTATATATACATCTTTATAGGGGAGGAGGGGTTCTAAATATCTAAAAATTAAAAAAAGGCGTCCCTTTTCATACAAAGTGAAGTCCCCAGATCTTCCCATCATCAGTATGACACAACTTACAACATTTTTCAAAACTCATGTCTGCTTTGTTGGAATATTGTCGTCCATTTAGGCTGTGCAAGGTGCAACGGGATATTAGCCTTAATTTGATCTTATTGGAGTACTTCTGAATAAGGTGTCCCTTTAAGACGCACTGAGACGAGGTGGCAAGAAGAGGCAGTCAGCAAGAGCTAATGGATAACCAGCTGATTGTATCACCACAGTCAGAGCACGGCCTGGGGTCAGAGAAACAGGAAAGTACACACACTCAGGCCTGGGTCGAGATATTGTTTGGATTACAGCAGAGTTTGTGTCACATGCCCAGTCTCAATGGTCCCACACAAGGAAAGAGCTTGTTTCTTGAAAACTAACCGGAAGCAAGAATAGAATTGGAATATTTGCTCGGAATGAAGAAAAAATCAGTTTGTGTGTGTGGGGGCGGTGGTGTGTGTGTGTGGGTGGGGGGGTTGTCTTAAAGTAGTCTTAAGGCAGCCAAATATTTGTCCAAGGTGTGTATGTCTGTAAGCCAGAGGGCTGCGGGGAAGGAGGGCTCGAACTGGGAGGTGATAAGACTTAGATAAGAGATCTGAGAGAAACCTACTGAAGGAAAAGCAACAGCAAAACAAAGGGAGAGTTAATCATCTCACAGCTTACTAACCTCAATGGACTGCTAGAATGTAGTTTGGCATCAAATAACTGGTGGTACCAGACATGGGTAAATGGGTTTCCAAAATGTCTCAAAAGTTAGAACGGCTCGAAGTGGAATGCGGTCAAGTATTGTTTGCTTAAGGACCGTATCTGATTTGCAATAAAACTTGAAAAAATGAAACCCTTTGTCACAGGACTTCAGAAATGAGAGCCATGCGTGACCTGATATATAAAGTACAGTATACGTTATTCATTGCAAATTAAATATTAGCCATTGCACTCTCCCACCCCTTACAATGGCTCTGTCTGCACATTAGAGGACAAAATATCCACAGAGGTTTACGATGCGATCAAGAAGGCAGAGTGAATAAGGCGACGAGCACAGGTGCACCTCCCTTCTTTGATTGGCTCCCAGTGGGACGCACACACACTGACACACACGTAGACTGATGATAGCGGCACTATCAAGGTAAACCATTAGTGAATCACCAACAAAGGCATCCACCTCATTAGTGGTAATGGCAGCTAGCTGCAGAGAAAACACACACAAACACACACGTCGATAACGCAGTGAAGCTCATAGACGTCTCTTACCTGACTTGACGCTGCAATGGATGTGGGCTTTGGACTGATAGTAGACCCAGTCGAATCCAGCTTCTACGGCCAGCCGGGCCAGCATGGCGTACTTATTTCTGTCCCTTTGAGAAAAAGGATCCATATTGTTAACTCCACATGCGATTCAATCACAAGGTATGACTGAATACTTTTATAAAAATAACACAAAATGCATATATTCGTCGGCTGAAAACCATACATTTGTTTCCATAAAGTCAAAAGACTTTAGAAAGAAAGTATTGTGAATGCAGGAGGAATTTAACAAATTGGTTGAGTCATTGCATTATTGATAAGTCGACCAAGTGACTTATGGACTGTGTTAACTGACTATAGGCAGACTTTAAGTGGTATTCGCGTCACATGATTGGACGTATTGCGTGACTACCTGTCAGAGGTGGTGATGTCAACAGCACGTCCTTCGTAGTGCAGCGAGTCTTCTGAATGATGACCGTCCTCATCCCAGCCCTCGGTCACTCTCAGCTTCACACCGGGCCACATGTTCATCACTGAGATGGCCAGAGAGTTTAACTTGTCTTTACAACGCTAAAAAGGTCCGCAGGGCGAGGAGAAAGACAGAAGGCAGGAGTTAGAAACGAAACATTACAAAAGGAAGATGAGTGAGGCCTGTTTCCATCCCAGCCACGTCGTCCCTACAGCGTAGCCCGCAGAAGGCAAACCGCAGGCCCATCACACGTGACGAGGTCGTACCTCTTCTCTAACACGCAGTCGAAACACACACAAAGAAATGTGAACACAAGCTATGATTGTGTAAAGCACACACAACCATCCAGGTGTGCTTGGGCTGATTTCACAGTCGTCCAGTTACTTTGCGTAAGAGGATCTCAAGATCTGGGGATCGACTGTCTCCAATGTAACAAATCTGATTACAAGCAGTTTATTGTCGGCGGGTTCGATAATCATATCCATGTATTAACTGATGAAATAGTCAGCTATTCAATTAATCAGACCAAAAGTCCAAAAAGATTTAGCAGATTTGGATTTTGAAAAACTGCACATATTAACAATGATTCAGACCGTTTAAACTAAATAGGTCTAAGTTCGGTAGTGAAGCAAATTCTTCAAGGCAGACCTAAGAATGTCTAGCAGCAGCATCCAGAGTTGAAACGCAGGGTCGAGTCAATGAAATCAATCATTTTGGTTTAAACATTTAACTGACAGCAAACACTCTGCAGACAATTGAATGCAAGCGGGTCTCAGTCTATAAGGTCTAATCTGGTTTGAAGTAATCCAGTTCTTGACAGTTCTTCACCATGTGTGTACATTCTGGTCTGTATGTTCCACATATGTGCAGCATGTTCTGCAGACCTGCCCTCCCATCCCATGCCTCTCCTCACCTGGGTCATGAGCCTGTCGGCGCCCGTGTCCTCCTCATCTTTGAAGATGATATCCGTGTTGTAATTGGGTGTCAGCTCTTTGAAGCGCTCCGAGTTGCGCGTTATTTTGCCCTCGGGTCTCCCGCTGGCTCCGAGGGTCTTCTCGGCGACGTTGGGGCTAAATTGTTTGTAAGCCAGCGGGATGAGCTTCTTCGGGGGCCGCCTCTTGCCGTACCCCCTCCCCGGCCCGCAGCCCTCCGAGGCAGGTGCGAGGAGGAGGAGGAGGAGGAGGACCGTGGCACACAGAGAGGCGGTGAGGAGGTGGAAGGGGATCCGCATCGCCCCGGGGGGGTTGGTTGGCTGGGGCGGGAGGGAGCAGAGGTGTCTTCAGTTCCTCTCCGGCTCGGTCCCCGACTCCATCGTCCCGTGACAGTCACGATATCACGTCGGATAAAAAGGAACTCGGCGCGGCAGCTCCGGGCACCATGAGGACCCCGAAAAGTTTTTAGCAGAAGACAAAAAAAAAAAAAAAAAAGGACCCAAAATTGAGAAACCTTCCTCCCCTCCGCCTTGCAGAATCAACAGCAATTGTGCAGGCTGTAAAGTCCGTGTATTTAAACAAACAGGTTCAAAGTCGATGTGGTGGGTGAGAGAGTCACAGAGGGAGGGAGAGCTTGTTGCTGATATCCAAGTTGCAGTGTTGTGGTTTCTCTCCCTCTCGTTCTTTTGCCCTGGGAACCCTCGGTCACGTCCTGCCGCTGTTTTGCTCCGGTGCCCTTCTCCCGGGATCGAAGGCTCCTTCTCTGCACATGCAGCCGGCGTGCAACGAGCTGCAGCTTTCCAGTAGAATTGAAGGGATTTGAGTGATCCAAAACGATCTGCTGCCACTTGAGACCGCACCCTGCCAGTCCTGCCCTCCTCTCTCACATTGAGGCAGGCGAGCAGCAAACACAAGCTTTGCCCTTTTTATTGCGGCAACTTTATTTCTAGTTGTAGTATTTGCCCTTGAAAGCCCTGTTTTCCCCCAACTGTAAACAACAGGCAATCAAAATCAATTAAATCCTTCAATTTCCTGGATTATGCAGCCACTAATGTGTTTTTTCCCCTGAGCTGCATTTAAAACAAGATCAAGCGTCATTGGTTCACTGGCTGGAGTTGGATGTTTGGCAGGTGGACTGGATGAAGCATTACAGCAAACTGACCATCGCACAGATAATTTGACTTTCTGACTGACTGGCTTCATCTATGATTGACTGGCTGTCAGTTAGTCTTTAGACAATTGTCCTATTTAATCAACACGATTAATCACTTCCTGCCGGTGTCCTTAAATAGACCAATTACTTCATTTTACAACTTTTGGCTGGGTAGCTGGCTGCTGGTTATGTGTTACACACACACACACACACACACACACACACACAAACACACATGCACATGCACATTCAAGCACACCAGAGAACCAAACCCCTCCAAATTAGCTCTTCAAATATTTGCCAGTCGAAAATCAGTGGTCTCACCCCTGTTTCTCAGGGAAGGCTCCTTTGAATGAACTGAACTGTAATGCTGAGGGTTTCCACAATTTGTGTTTTATTATTTGTGAGGGTAAACACCATAAAGTATTTCTGCCGCCCCACCGCGTTTCATGTCTCTTAATGGAACAGAGAAAAGCAAAGAGAAGGATTCACACAGCAAACAGCCATGTATAGCTGTGTTGATCTTTAGCTGAAATAGAACATCAACTGAGTTCTGTGTAAATTCATAAGACCTTTCCTGGTACAGAGCATACAGCGCCAGTTTAAAGAAATCAACAGTTGTCATATAGAGGTGTCAGTGTTAAACTGAATGTTTCCAGCTGCTCTGAAAACGATCCCTCAAGAGGAATTTCCCCCGTTCTCTTTGTTAATATATATTTTTCAAATGTTCAGAGTTTTTAGAAATATTTGTATTAGCTTTCTTGTAGAGTCAGATAAGAAGATCAATACCTCTGTTATCCCAGTTCAGGAAGTCTAGGACTGCAGCCACCAGTTGGTGAGCTTATGGCACTAAGCCTGGAAGCAGAGGGTTAGTAATTAACGGCTTATATTTTAGTAGTTTAATCTGTGCAAACACTGATTTGTTATTTTTCAGGGGGCTAGGTGGGAGAAGTAACCTCTTGTAGTGTTTGTTGGCCTGGCAACCATACGGACCGTAAGGAAGTTGCTGCTCATAGGGAAGAAACAGTCCAACAAATTGGCCCCCTTTTACACTGCTGGTGAACGCCAGGCCTTTTGTTTCCTCTCTGGTCTAAATCTCAGATAAGCTAACCAGCTGCCAGTTGCGGTAGCTTCATAATTACTGCATGGACATGAGAGTGAAATGCATCCTTTGATCTATCTCTGCAGAGAGAGAGTAATCTTATTTTTCAAATCGCAAACTTTCCAGTTAAGCGTTGGTGGTTCGACCTCTATCTACGTCGCCCTTTTAACAATACATGTTCTTGAGCAGGACACTGAAGGCCAAACTGCGACCGATGAGCAGACTCGTGCCTTGGCATCCAGATGTTGGTATTCTAGGCATTGTGTGCATGACCATGTGACTTCTGTGACCGTAACTTCCACACGTGTACACAGGTTTGTGTGTGAATGCATTGGCAGAAATCTAAACTTAAAATTGTGTGCGTAGCCATTTTGCACAAGCACGTGTTTTTCTGTAACTATCAACATTTTGTGGCCGCGTGTGAGTGTGCGTGTGTGTCTCATCCTTTTTTATTTTGAAGATCATAAATACGGGCGTGGCTCCAGGCCGGCCCACTTACTGTCTGTTCAGCGTGGCTGTCGACAATGCTTCAGAAGTGGTCAGGTTCTCCCCTCAATCCCTCCCTTCATCCATCCGTCCTTCAGTTCCTTTTTGCCTCAAGAAAAGACACCGCGGCCTTTCAAGCAGACAACAATCTGATCAGACCAAACCAGTGTGGAGCCTCACACCCCGTATTTAGTATTTATCAACCTTTCATGTTCTTGCCCTGTTTCCCTCAGCCTCTTTGTGCAGTCCGGGTCCGAAAGACACAAAATAGAACACAAATCCAGGCATGCGTGCGCAGTACACATGCTAACAGATACACACACATACACCGAGCCAACCGAGCACCAGTCCCTCGCTCATTGATGTTTGTTAAAGTTATTAATTTTCTCTGTGAAATAAGAGGCCACGGTAACAGGACAGAGGGAGAATGTGTGCCAGCCCCAGAATCTCCCTCTGCTTTCATCTACTGGCACTTTGGCTCCGCGAGTCCACAGCTATAAGGGCCTTTGCATGGGCATCGGGGTTACCCACGCATACCCCGGGCCCTAACCAACAAAGGCGCCGTGCAGGGCAAGAGGAGGAAGACACAGATGAAAGGAAATGAAGAGAAAGAAACGGAGAGCATGGGAAAAGAAAGATACAGACAGAGAGATAATTACAGAGGGTGAGAAAAGTGTACAAACGGGTTAAAGAGAACATATCAATAAATTAGGATGCAAGATGTGAAATGAGGAGTTGATTAAAGAAAGAGAAATATGGGCGAAGGCTTGGATGAGTCAGAGTGAATACATGGCACATTAGCTGGTAAACAAGTGAGTTTGGTTGTTTTGCAGTCAGTGGAAGCTAGCGTGTTTGTGGCTTGTGGTGAAATGCTGTAATCGGGGTAAAAGGACGTTATGCTCAAGGTAACAACAGCTTGTGGCAGAAACCGCCATCCCTCTTCCTCCCCCTCCTCCTCCTCCTCTTTCTCCCTGTGTTCCTCCACACACTCCAGCGTCCAACCCTAAACCACAATAAACACCTAAAACTAGGTTTCAATAGAGCATAAGCGTCTGAAACTGTGTAAGTCCCATTATTCCAACACAAGGCAACGCATCTTCATTACATACATTTGTGGCAGGGAGGGCCGCGTTCAGGAGGCCGAACTAACAAGGCAGCCATTGAAAACCACAATGGCCAAAACTGTCATACAATGATACTGGTCTTAGTTAAGGCCAGTTCACTACAGGTTTTTGGGTCAGAAAGCAGGCAGAAGGAAAATAAAATAAGGGGGCTATAAAAGCGGAGCACAGGCTAAATGTGTCTCGGAGTTAGCGGACTAGGCTAGCCACAGCACGGCTAAAGCAAATAAAGGGCTGCCCAGGGAATCAGGTCCGTTTTGCTCTGACACCAAACACATATGGACGGAGAGAGGAAAGCGCACACACATGCACTTATACGTGAGAATACGCAAGTAGGTACACACACACAAATGCAGCCTAGACTAATGTGAACAGTCTCATAAAATAACACACACACTTAATTGTGCACAATCATTCATTTATAATAAAAATAGAATGGAATAAAACGGAAAATATTGAAGTTAGTTGTCTTCTTATTATGGCCATTGGAAACTATTTTGGTATATTTTTGCTAACCATGATTAAGTATACTGTCACCAACATAACAGCCTGAATACAGCTGCTACTAAGAAATAAAATCTTTAAAACCTCAGAGAGTCATTGAATGTCCTCATAATTGCACTTTTGCTATATTTATTAATTACAAGTGGAGGTTTTTTCAAAGGTTCCTCTAAAATAATATTCTTTAAATAACACTTTTGGGCTCAGTGAGACTCAGGATCAGAAAATTGAAGACTTGCTTGAAGATTGTTGACGAAGATCTGAGTCAAATTTGTATAAAGTGTCCTAATAACAAGTCTAGTAGCTGGTTAGCGCCAACAATAATGCAGTCTGGGCTCGTGCTGTACTTTCTCCACGTCAAATGAGGGATCTTTTCTCCTCCCTCTCTCCATCTCCATCTCTCTCTCTCGCCCCCTCTCTCTCTCTCTCTCTCTCTCTCTCTCCTGAGTATGTGCCACATCTGTGGACTGTGTGGTGATGTTTCTCTGCTCAGAATGGATTCACCAGCTCAAAAACGTCCTTATTATATTTATATTTTACTACACCACTAGGAAACCATGCCAGCTGGGCTGCAGGACGTTGGTAAAAAAGATGGAGAGGAAACAAAAAGGGAGGAGGGCGAGCGAGAAAGAGAGAGAAAGCGAGAGGGAGTAATGAAAGATGGGGAAAATGGAGGGATAGCGAACAACAAGCAGGCGTGCTAAACACACGTGCTAACCAAACGACAGGGATGTGTCTCTATTTGAACGGAGGGAGGGACATAGAGAGGCAGAGTTGGCGAAAAATGAAAAGGGGAGAAAGTTGAGAAATGAGCGAGGAGGAGGTCAGAGGAGGCCAAGTGGGATAACAAGAAGATTTGATTGAATCGAGGAAGAAAAGGGAACACATTTAGGCGGCAATTACCAGATGAGTATAAAGGCACAAACACTTGTCCCCCACTTATTAATTGTTGATGAAATTTACGAAAATGTGGCGTTCCATTAACACGACTGCACTAAAATATCAGAAGTGTGCTGTCCAGACTGCAGTAAGGATGTTGTACCGTCACTATGGTATATTCTGTGTAGAGGGAGAAGACAAGTTTGCAATTTAGATATTCATTTTACAAAATAACTGTTTCTATTACTGCCAATCAGAAACTTTTTTCAGCAACCATTCAGTCATCCAGTTTCCAAATATGTTTAGTTCATATCCATATAGACAAACATCTTAATCCACCTATTCATTTATACAAATCCGCATGTTGTTCCACACACTTTTTTGTTTGTGGAACCAATTTTCAAATCCTCATTCATAAATCTGACACAGACACTCGGAGCTTGTGTGCAGCTAGAAATGACAAATTGGCAACATGAGGAAGTGTTAAACAAAAGAAGAACGAGGAGTAAAGAGAGAGAGGCTGTCAATGAAAAATAATGCCAAAGAACAAAAATAGAGAGTGTGGAAGAATGAAGAGAACAGTGGAGGAAAAAGTAGTACACAAGAAATCAGCATTGATACCGGCAGCAAAGAGAGAACTGAGATGAAGGAAGCAAAAATGTGACTAAAGTAAGCAGGCGAGAAAGAGAGTAAAAGAGAGATGGATAGCCAAGAAGACTGGTACTGATCAGCAGCTCCTCCTGTGATGCGGCTTCCAGCTTCCAGCCCACCGATTGGTCAGCTGCCTAACTCAGAACATGCGTTCCCACAATCCCTCAACGCCACTTCAATCCCACCACACTGGTTCACCACTCTGCGGCTCCAAACAGTGCCTGCTGGCATGGGCAACATATCAATAAATTCATTACACATTTGTACTTAAATATTTATACTGCTGCAGTGTGTTTTGCACAGAGATGATATTTATAGTGTGTGTGTGTGTATGTGTTTGTGTCAATGTGTACTTGTATTTATAGCACGGTGTCACATCATAGCTCTGTGCTGTGGTGAGACAGCTGTCTGGGTTGGGGTGGGTGGGGGGCGTTGGCCGTTGAGCAGGGTCGGGGGCGGGCTAGGGGGGGGGGCAATGGCGAGTAACAGAGAACAAGTGTAAAGTTTGAGCAACAGGCATTTAACAGAGACGTTAAGTAGATGGAGGAGGAAGGAATGCGCTGGATGCACTGGGAGGAAGGTGAGAAACGAATGATGTGGCGCACAAGTGAGGAGGAAATAGGAAAGTTGTCCGATTTCGAATTATGAAAAGATTTTTTTAAATAACTAATAGCGATCCATATTGTTGCCATAATACCACAAGGAAATTGGAAACGGGGAAAATGAATAAATAATATTTTATTGGCACCGCCACAAATCTCCCAAAGAGTCACTTAAGCAAAGACAGGGGAATATTTATTCTATGGAGGGCAGAATCAAGGGAAATTACATGGTGTTGTATTGTTCAACTGTTTATTGAATGAAGACATTCCCATTCAGAGACCCTTTTAGATATTTCACCATTGTTCCTACAGTTACAATGGTTTTCATGAAGTCCATTCAAAACAGTAGCAAGAGACTACGTGCCATCTAGAACATGAGGGCAAAGAGGGTGAAAAGGCCACAGAGGCATTAGCGATTAAGAACAAGTCAATGGAGTTTTGTTAGAGGCCAGAGGGCATTTGTTAAAGAGTAACTCCATTGATAATGCTCGTTTTTCATGTACTTCAGTTAAGCTTGAACTATCCTTTGTGCTTTCTGTATCCACACCACTTTCGATTTCCACATAAAAAGCTCTCTTTGCGTCACATTTACCCAGAAAATTCAACTCGACAACAACCGACGCAAGAAGGAGACAACTTGCGTTCGTTTGATCCAAGCGGACTGAACATATGGAAGCTGTAACATTTGAATCCAGCAAGCTTTCATCACAACGTGTTGTGGATATGCTAAGCCAGGGAACTTTGTTAAAGGACGTCCTGTTATGGATTGTCTCTGACCCCAAGTGCACGACACCAGACACAGCTTAGGTTTAGCCGGAAAACGGCGTAGTTTATTTCACAAAATAACCAACTACGAGAAACAAACAAAAAAGGCAACTCCAAAAACTTCTCTAGTCCGTGGGCGCTCTTAGTCCAATCAAAAAATGAAAACTCACACGATACTCACAGGGAAAACAAAAACTCTGCGTAGGGAATTCCGGAAGGGTTTCCAAGAGGAGCACAGGGGAAGAACAATCAACCCTCTCTGGGGAAACACAGAGCACGAACTCACAGCGAGCCACTGGCAGATCTGCTTCTTAACCTCCCTGTGGGATGAGCTGACGAGCTGCAGCTGTGGCGATGAGCAGAGCGGCGTCAGGTGTGCGACTCTCTGGCTGGTCGAGCCCTAACACTACCCCCCCCTCCAAGGGAGCCACCCGGCGACTTGCCAGGCTTCTCGGGATGGGCTCGATAAAAGGCGGTCAGAAGCCCCGGGTCCATGATGAGCCGGCGAGATACCCAGCTACGGTCCTCCGGGCCATAGCCCTTCCAGTCCACCAGGAACTGGTACCCTCGCCCCCGACGCCGAACGTCCAACAGTCGGCGAACCCTCCACTGAGGGTGCCCATCCACGATTGTGGGTGGAGGTGGGTCCGGGGCAGGAGGCATCAGAGGACTGCAGGCGACGGGCTTAATCCTTGATACGTGGAACACAGGATGGATCCGCATAGAAGCCGGTAGTTTCAGCTTCACTGCGGCAGGACTGAGCACCTTCGTGACCTCAAAGGGGCCCACGAAACGGGGGTCCAGCTTCCTGGCGGTTGACTGCAGGGGAAGATCCTTGGCGGACAGCCAAACTCTCTGCCCGGGGTGGTATGTTGGCGCTGGGTTCCGGCGACGGTTGGCCCCCCGGCTACTACGTTCAGCCGCTTGGAGTAGAGCGGCTCTGGCGACTCCCCAGATGCGACGACATCTGTCCAGATGAGTCTGTACCGACGGAACTGCCACCTCAGGTTGTTGTGCCGAAAACAGCGGTGGCTGGTACCCCAGCGACACCTCGAAAGGGGAGAGACCTGTGGCAGAGCTGACAAGGGAGTTAATCGAGTACTCAACCCATGGGAGGAACCGACTCCAGGAGGACGGGTTCCTGGCAGCCACACAGCGGAGTGCCGTCTCCACACACTGGTTCATCCTCTCAGTCTGCCCGTTAGTCTGTGGGTGATAACCAGAAGAGAGACTGACAGAGGCGCCCAACCCCTTGAAGAATGCCCGCCATACCTGGGATATGAACTGAGGTCCTCTGTCCGAGAGCACATCCTGGGGGAGGCCATGGAGCCGGAACACATGGCTCATCAGGAGGTCCGCCGTCTCTCACGCCGAAGGGAGTTTGGGGAGGGCCACCAGGTGCACCCCCTTACTGAACCGATCTACTATTGTTAATATCACCGTCCTACCCTGAGAGGCCGGTAATCCAGACACAAAGTCCAAGGCCACGTGGGACCAGGGACGGCTAGGAACAGGGAGGGGTTGCAGCAGCCCGGCAGGTGCCTGGTGAGAGGCCTTGCTGCGGGCACAAACGGGGCAGGCCAACACAAAGTCCCTCACCTCGTTCCTCATTGTGGGCCACCAGAAACGTCGAGCTAGGAAGGTGAAGGTGCGGTGGACCCCGGGATGACAGGCAAACTGGCTGGCGTGGCCCCACTGAAGTACCCGGGGCCTGACAGATTCCGGGACGAAAAGCCTACGTGGGGGTACGCCACTCGGTGCAGGGTGGGAGCGCAGCGCCCCCCTCACGACAGTCTCGATGCCCCAGGCCACCATGCCGATCACCCGGGTCTCGGGGACGATGGGTGCCGCCTCCTCGGTGGCCAGTCCCCCCCCCGGTGTAGTCGGGACAGGGCATCCGCTTTGATGTTGCGGGAACCGGGACGATAGGTCAGGGAGAAATTGAACCGACTGAGGAAACCGGCCCAACGAGCCTGTCGCCCATTGAGACGCCTGGCCGCCCGGATGAATGTCAGGTTCTTGTGGTCTGTCCAAATGGTAAATGGCTGCTCTGCCCCCTCCAGCCAATGGCGCCACTCCCCCAGAGCAGCTACTACTGCCAGCAACTCCCGATTACCGATGTCGTAGTTCATCTCCGCGGGAAGAAAACGCCGGGAGAAGAACGCGCAGGGGTGCACCTTCTGATCTCCCACCGCCCGTTGGGAAAGGACTGCCCCCAGCCCGGTGTCCGAGGCGTCCACCTCAACAATGAACTGTCGCTTTGGGTCGGGATGGAGCAGCACTGGGGCGCTAGTGAACCTCCTCTTGAGTGACCGAAAAGCGGCGTCGGCGGCCGGGGACCAGATGAACGGCTGGGAAGAGGAGGTCAGCCTGGTGAGGGGTTCTGCCACGACGCTGTAGTTCCGTATGAACCTTCTGTAGAAGTTTGCAAATCCCAGAAAGCTCTGCAACTTCTTTCGTGACGTAGGGCTCGGCCAGTCTACCACCGCCTGGATCTTGCGGGGGTCGGCCCGCGTCTGCCCTCTCTCCACAATGAAACCCAAGTAGTCGACAGAGGCGGAGTGGAAACGGCACTTCTCAGCCTTGACAAAGAGTCTGTTCTGGAGGAGACGCTTGAGCACCCGACGAACGTGCTGGACATGCTCCTCGAGAGTCCTGGAGAACACCAGGATGTCATCGAGGTACACAACCACGAACTCATCCAGCATGTCGCGGAGCACGTCGTTCATGAGCGCCTGAAAAACCCCCGGGGCGTTGGTAAGGCCGAATGGCATTACGCGGTATTCGTAATGACCTCGGGGTGTCTTGAAGGCGGTCTTCCACTCGTCCCCCTCTCTGATCCGGACCAGGTGGTAGGCGCTCCGGAGATCCAGCTTGGAAAAGATGGCAGCCTGGGTCAGGGGCTCGAGGGTGGAGCTCATGAGGGGGAGGGGGTACCGGTTCTTGACCGTAATGTCATTTAGTTGGCGATAGTCAATGCAGGGTCGGAGACCCCCATCCTTCTTCTTCACAAAGAAGAACCCCGCTGCCACCGGTGAGGATGAAGGCCGAATGAGCCCTGCTGCCACTGACTCCGAGATGTAATCATCCATGGCGGCCTTTTCAGGAATGGACAGGCTGTACAACCGACTGCTGGGAAGGGGGGCCCCTGGGCGGAGGTCGATTGCACAGTCGTATGGCCTATGTGGAGGGAGGGACTGAGCCCGAGACTTGCTAAAAACCTCTCCCAGATCATGATATTCCCGAGGGACAGCGGAAAGGTCCGGGGAGGGGGCACGGGGAGTCGGGCGGGGTGACGGACTTGGAGCTGCCTGGAGGCACTGGGCGTGACAGGAGGCGCTCCACTCCAGAATAGTCCCAGAGGACCAGGCAATGTGTGGCTCGTGCTGCACGAACCAGGGGTACCCGAGAATCACTGGGGCCAACGGGGACTGGATGAGGTAGAATTGGCGGGTCTCTACATGGTTACCCGCCACAGTGAGGGAGACTGGGTGGGAGCATTGGGTGATGCGGGCTAGATGACGGTCGTCCAGTGCAAAGGCCTCTAAAGGCTTCTCCAGTGTCCTCAGTGGAATGTTAGCCTGGACAGCGAAACCCAAATCCAGGAAACAGTCATCCGCCCCTGAATCGAGGAGGGCCCCTACCGTAATCCGTTGATCTGCCCAAGCCAGGGTGACGCTAACCCGCCGGTTAGGTGATGCAGGACTACGGGAACACGAAAGGCGGCTCACTAGGATCTCCCGGGGTCCTGGTGAGCCTAATCCTTTTGGCCGTGTGGGACAGCCGCTGATGCGATGCCCCTTCTGGCCACAGTAGAGGCACAGCCCTCCCCTGAATCGGGCCTCCCGTTCGGCTGGGCTGATGCGCGTGCGTCCCAGCTGCATGGGCTCCTCCTCGGTCGCTGTCTGTGACGTGGAAGGCCGGACGGGACTGGGGGAAGTCGAATGGGCGACCGGGTTCCTCTCCCGTGTGCTGAAGATGTGGGGGATAGGGAGGGGTCCCCGGGGAACTCGCTCCCGCCTTCTCTCATTAAGGCGTCCATCGATGCGGATGGCGAGACTGACGAGGTTGTCGAGGGAGGCGGGCTCCTCCCGTGTAGCTAGCTGGTCCTTCACTGCCTCGCAGAGTCCCCTTCGGAAGGCAACCCGAAGGGCTGGGTCGTTCCGACCGCTTTCTGCAGCGGCCAGTCTAAAATCCACTGAGTAGTCCGCCACCGAGCCGCTGCCTTGTTGGATGCTGGCCAACCGGGCGCCGGGGTCCTTACCCCTTACTGGATGGTGGAACATCTCGCGGAGCTCGGCCACGAACTCCCTGTAGGAGTGACGGAAACTGGCACCCATGGACCAGGAAGCGGCAGCCCACTGGGCGGCCCGGCCGGTAAGCAGGTTCGTCACATATGCGACTCGGGCAGCGTCGGAGGTGTAGCGGCTGGGTTGGTGAGTAAACACCAACTCACACTGCATTATGAAGGTGGCACAAGTCTCGAAGTCACCCCCGAACGGGTGTGGGCTGGAAAGGCAGGGTTCCCAGGGTAACGAGGCAGGTTCCGCAGGGCTACTTGGGAGGGGATCCCCCGGGGGCGGGATCACTGCCCTCACCGGCGGAGGCTGGTTCGGCGGCTGGGTGGTGAGAGCCGCCGTCAATGCCCGTAGCTGTATTAGAATCTCGGCTTGCTGGGCCGCCGACGCCACCTGATGCTGAGTCAGGCTCTCCACCGAAGCTTGAAGGGGCTGGACCTGGACCTGGAGGTTCTGCACGGCAATGGCGGCCGCCTCCAGCTGGTGAGTATGATTGTCCGTCAGCTGAAGCTGTCTATCCAGGGCAGCTTCTAAACTGCCACGGTCTGTGTCGGCTGGGGTCATCATGGTGAGTTCGTACTGTTATGGATTGTCTCTGACCCCAAGTGCACGACACCAGACACAGCTTAGGTTTAGCCGGAAAACGGCGTAGTTTATTTCACAAAATAACCAACTACGAGAAACAAACAAAAAAGGCAACTCCAAAAACTTCTCTAGTCCGTGGGCGCTCTTAGTCCAATCAAAAAATGAAAACTCACACGATACTCACAGGGAAAACAAAAACTCTGCGTAGGGAATTCCGGAAGGGTTTCCAAGAGGAGCACAGGGGAAGAACAATCAACCCTCTCTGGGGAAACACAGAGCACGAACTCACAGCGAGCCACTGGCAGATCTGCTTCTTAACCTCCCTGTGGGATGAGCTGACGAGCTGCAGCTGTGGCGATGAGCAGAGCGGCGTCAGGTGTGCGACTCTCTGGCTGGTCGAGCCCTAACACGTCCCTGAAGCTGCCCCTTTGAGCCAACTCTTCATCTGTGTTTCAGAGGAAGCTGTAGCTGATCTATGAATGAAATTACTGATGGCAGATTATTGGGGTTAGCTGGATGTGTTGACCTGTCAACTGGGCATATGCTGCATGTTTACTCAGCGAGCCGGCGGTGAAGCCGTGGCGCATGCAGGACCTGTGTGTGTATTTGCAAGTGTGTGTGTTTGTGTGTGTGAAGGTGCTGAAAACCTCTGATGGATTTCCCTCATTTATACGTGTGTATTTGTAGAATATAGAAGACAGTGTGATTCTCAGAACTCTATTCCCACCTCATGAACTTTACTTTTTTCACCAAGGTCACTGCCCATCTTCTATCTCAATGTGCGAGTGCATTCATAAATAAATGTGTCCACACACTACGAGTCCTACTCCCCCTGTTCAAAAACATGTCTGTGTCACACGCATACGGAGGCCTCACTGAAAATAACACCCCAGCCAACAACGTCTTCATTTGACTTCAGTCCCCATCAACAGCCTCATTTTACCTCACCATAATTATACCTCAACCAGCCTCCATTCCGCAGCAACATCTGCGCTCCATTTTCATCAAGCAGCGCAGTGTTACATCGTCAAAGAACAAAATATCTACTTTGGAATATATTGACACATTTATATCATATTGTGCTGCCGCCTGGAAATTATAGACTTACTTTTGTTTCAATGTCACTTTACATGGAAAACAAAACTGATATTATTAGAGGCATAACTATATTTATAGTTGTAAAGCTTTAGGAACTCTACTCATGGTTGAATTTTTCTCTGATCAGAGAAATACTGATGTGATCAAGTGAGAAAGAAATTAGCATAGCTGCTGCAGCCACATGAACTTTTAGCATTTCCCAGTTTTATTTCAACAGTAAACATCCTTCAAACAACAATTTAAATGTGTTCACTTCACTTACGGTTTGTGAATGCGTCGGCTCAGGTCGGCACACTGACCTGCATGAGAGAGCAGCCGTTTTTAAATGTGTGACAGAGAACAGAGTGAGACGATGTGAGAGTGAGGGAGGTTAAAACAGAGACAGAAACCGGGGAGACAGAGACGGACAGACCGAGAAATTAGGGGCTACTGACCAGAAACTGCTCTGACTCAGACAAAGTCAACATCTTTGCTGACATCACTGACCATCAGCTCCATCATTTCAACTTAAAATGCTTTGATGGCCCGAACAACCTTCATTTGTCTGAGCCCACAAGGGTTTCACCGCTGCCAGTGAGACAGGGGTAGCCCTGTAGCCCTGTAGCCCGGTAAAAAAAAACCAGCAGGGTTATGCTACATCCAGAGAAGATTGAGTTCTTTAGATGAAATCATTTCACTGAGTTTCACTGTGCAGGAGGAGGTCGGTATCTGTAAAGGACGAGAGGTAAATGAATCCACCGACTTGGAAAGTTGTGTTCTGAATAAGAGGGCTGTAGTGTGAGATGAGAGAGGTAGACAACTGACCACAGGCGTCTTGCAGGCACCAGTCAAATATACACTAAGTTAATTAACACTTGTGAAAACCCCTTAACTTCGCTAACAATGATTCATGATAGGCTTCGAAAATATTCTGTAACGCTACATGTGGACGAATGCACGGGTCCAGATACATCTCACCTCTGTAAGTTGGTAGAAAGGCTCCTATAGCACCTTTACTAGGTATCGATCTATCTGTACGTTTAATTCTGCATTTATTGGAATAGAATGATATCCCCTCTTCCATCACAACTCTTGTTACCAGGAGGATGAGGAAGGGTTTACGGCTGTGGTTGTGTGAGGAGCGGGGAAGAAGGGCGAGGGGGGAAAAGGGGGTCCAGGTCTCAAATCAGCAGCTTCTAATCCTGACACGCTGCCGCTGCCAATTATAAGGCCTTTAAACACAACCGGTGGGAGGAAAAAACATGACCAGGGAGACCAGACTAGCGCCGGGGCGTATTTAGCAACATACAGGCAGACTGTAATTACATATATGGCCAACAGAGAGATTTAATGACTTTTTCCTCCTTCTACTGATTGACAAGGCAGAAGGGTGGAGGGGTGCAGAGGGGGAGAAAGGTGGAGAGGGGGAGGGGGGGGGGGGGTGGATAAGGCAATAACAGAGAACAGGAATGAGCCTTAGTTTTTCATTTACATGTGGAAGGAAACATTTTGGGAGTTTTTCTGAACAAGGTTTATTGAATCTGACAAAAATGCATTTAGTGTATACGATAAATCCATCTGTCAGAGACGACTGAAAATAAGTAGTAGGCAATTGTTCAAATTTGTCAAATTTCAAAGTGTGGTAATACAAGTTTAGTGAGGTTTGCAGGTGTTCAGAGACACATCTTTGTATTTTTTTTTTGTTTTGGCTTTGTTTTTAAGTATTATACTATACTTAAAATTTGAAAAATGATAAATGATTTGATAGTTTGTGCATGACAGATGAGCTTTCCTCACTGCTTCCCCAAGTCTGAGCAAGGTACTCTGGTATTTGGACAAATTCATATTTTTACCAGATGATAAATTCTAGATGCTTGCTGTAATTCATCTTGAAGATAATATGAATATTTGTGGCACATCGCATGGAAATTCATCCTTTGTGCTTGAGACCTTTCCCTCAAAACTAAAAATGTCAAAACTCATACTACACCATACAGGAAAAGTCAAGATGTCCAAAGACATTGGGATACATCGTTTGTAAAAGCATAACAATGATTGTTAACTCTGTTTGTCAACCAGCTTCCATTTTTGCTTGGAAATCAGGAATCAGGAAAGCGAGTCGCAACTTGTAAACTGGTCAGAAATTGCATTTATTGTACAGCAAATTGTCCTAGAAGCGTTCAGTCAAACTGAACGGCCCGTCAACAGTGGGGTTTCTCAGACCAACACAAACAACTATCTCAATACCTAAAATCCTTATAGTAAATTGAGGATGAGCCTATTTCTTCTGGTATTACTGTAATGGGGTTTGAAGTCTTCATATTGTCATCATCTATTTGAGACCTGCAGGAACATGATATTTTCATATGTTGTTTGTAGATGGCGTGCTGCTCTTGTTTACGCCCTTGCGAGCATCTTACATCATTACAACCGCAGCAACATAATAATAGCGTGTACTGCAGGCACACACACACACAAACAGACACACACACACACACATCATCCCATCCTTTCATCACAAACCACATTCACACTTCCCGTAAAAACCTGGCTTCTTAAACGATGGGACGGAAACCAAGATGGATCACAGCTTTACTTCCGGTGGGTTGCCACATGATAAAGAGCCCTCATATTGTTTAATTGGACTGCATTCGAGGCTATATATTTCTCTTTTTGGTTTTTAAAGGATGTGAACGAAACATCTATAAACAGATTTCCCGGTGATAGATCTCTACAACCCTTCATCTTTCCTCCAAACATCTAAAAAAGTTCACGTCTCCTGCTTTAATTTCTAGCTTCAAATCTGTGTAAATGGCCTCTCACAAAATATGATCACATTGCATAACAATAGAGATGACTGCATCATTGTATGTAACATGTGGTGGGGTGTTATTCTACAATAAAAATAAGTATTACTGTACACGGCACACTACAACTTCTCAGTTTAGTTTGTTATAGTTCGTCAACATTTTTTGGTACCACCATTTTCCAGGACAGGTTTGTGCAATGTAGCTATTGCTAGCCAAATAAGCTAGCTCTAATATTTGTTTATGCCACATCCACAAAGTTAGCCTACGACATAAGCACATCTTTTAACATTTAATACAAATTTGAACGGCTTCCCTTTACTCCTAATTCTAATACTAATACTATAACAAGTCAGCTGTATACAGTTGGAATAGGAAATCTGAACAAAAGGCCCACTGACTTTAGCTTTTAACGCTAACTCAAACAAATGGGCTATCTCATCTAAATAGTGTATTAATTAGATATTAACCCCTGATATAGAATTTTATAATGTCGGGTAGATAATCTAACTGCTTTACGGCCATCCTGGATTTACAGGAAATGTAGATGAGAACACATTTTAGTTCACTCAAGAGATTTTTGTTTTAAGTCTGCAAGCGTTGCCGCTGTACATTACATTCCTACACCTTGATCTATACAGCTTTTAAACGATCCAAACTTTCACAATTGGGTTTCAAATATGTAAACAACGCTCGTAATGAAGATTTTTCACACCAACGCCTACTATTTTGCTTTGACTCAAACAGATCTTAGACATGGATGCCAGGACAGTGTCCCTCTATGCACACACTCACACAAACACACACACTTACATACATCTTGCTCCCAGCAGATGTTTTGTCCACCGCTGCCTTCCCAGAAACCCACAAGTGAGCGTATTTTCCGCCGCAGGGTCGGGGAGCAAAACCACTGAAGAAGACCGCTGCACCCCAACATAAAACAAAACACCAGAGGAAAAAAAAAATTGTGCAGAAAACCTTTCAAAAAGGAAAGGAAAGGAAAAAAGCGAAGGATTTTCTAATCCATCCTTTATTGAGGTGGATGGTTTTCGGCAACGCAACCTTTTTTATGTGTGAGAAGCCTTGCCTGTAATTTGGGTAGCCACGGCGACTAGAGGGACTTGTAATAAAACGAGTCTCTATTCTGGGATGCTCTGTAATAATGGACGCCACCATCCACTCCTCTTGTTAGAGGTGGATGGATGGATGGATGGACAGATGGACGCGTATCATACAGAAAGACAGATGGACAGTGGTTGGTCGAGAGCACTTTGTCAGGGTTGAAGTTGGACCAATTAGGAAGGGGTCAAACCAAGGCAAGAACCTAAATATGTAGTAGATTAAGTCTTCTTAGACAAACTATTGAATGGATAAACAGGTGACATCCGTCCGAAGCTCACACTAACGTTTGACTTTCCTCAAAAACTTGCCAACCATTTTGTGATTAATACTTTGCAGGACTTCTGAGTGACCATTCCACTCTTACAAGTTCTTGTGGTTGCATTTCTGGAATCAGACACCTCTCTATAATCTCCACGCCATGTTAACAGTTGCCCATTATGCCAAGGCCATGGTTAGGAAATCACATTGGCATTTACATCCTGTCATTAGAAGTGTCTATTGCTATTGCATTGTAATTACATTTTAGTAGGTTGTTATTACACCATTTAGAAGCTGTCCGTCTTACCTCAATCTCCTCCTTAATTGGTCATGTTGGTCTGTCCCTCCCCCCTCTCCCCCCCGGGCCCGCCCACCTCTTTGACGGGACATTCCAGCGGTGTAAGCGTTTAAAGCTGGAGAGTATTACAACTGAGTCTAATATGCCACAGAATGAAAGAAATGAAGGAGGAAAAAAAGGGAGTCGAGTCAGATAATCTGGTGAAAGACAGAACTTGGGAAGAGCGGTAAAGAGAAAAAGCCTGATGGAGAAGAAATGAGAGAGGTAAAAAAGGGTGAAAAACAGTTTTCTTGTTGCATGACAGATTCCCTCCCAGCCAACCAAGGCTTTTCCTTTAATACCCAGAAGCCTTCATGTGGCTTCTCAACGATTGCACATGGGGCAAAGCTGACCACATCTTCGCCACGCTGCTTATTATACAGCATTGCTCACACTCTGCATGTGTGTTTGCATGTGTGCGTGTGTGTGTGACTAACTGCCGATATACAATAAACGTGTACACTTTTAAGTGTGCACATGTAAGCTTGTTGGGAAGCAGCATCCGTCATGCAGGGAAGCATTCAGTGAGACTTTCACATCTTAATGTGTCAACAGTCTGGCGATGGATGGGAGAGAAAACAGGAGGTAATATTTTTTCATTTGTATGGAAAAGGGCAAAAGAGGAGACACAAGCGAGGAAGATGATTTTCAACGGCACATTTATTGGTGCAAGTATTATAATTCATAAAAAAAAGGTAAATCTTGGTGATTTGCCCTCTGATGTCTCAGTTTCAATGGGTAGCTATAAGCTGTTGGCTTTGCATATTCACAATTTACATATCACAAATGTGCCATTCTGCTATAAAAGTAGACACAAGACAAGTTGTAATAATTTAAAATGTATATATTTAATGTTGGAATGAGGCATGCTAGTGTGAGGATAAATTAAGATTGTTCAAGGTCACTTATAAAATAAGTCACAATAATTTGAAGGTAACCTTTTGTGCAGAAGGTCCACCACAAGCTTGAGCAAAAGATGATTAGTACAACATCTTACTGTACCAACCCTCCTTCACTATGCACGCGCAGACAGGCTCACCCACATAAACTAAGGCCCGCTAAACACGCTGCATGGGTTTTCCACCACGGTCAAAGGCAAGAATAGATGGATGAAGGAGAGGAAATTGAAGGATGCGGACTATGACATCAAGCAAAACATGCGCTCCTTCTTACTGACCGCAGGGACTTCCTCTTTATGACCTTCGTGACCAGCCTTGTATGGAGAACACGCACACATACACACGCAAGGAAAGTGCAACTAAAACGTCCTTCAAGCCACACAGAAATATACATGAATGTATTTAAGCAATGATGTGTGCATTTCGCATGCAACAAAACATTCAAATATTAAAAGAAACTCAAAATAAAAACAACACATATAACTTTCAGGAGGAGGATAAAAGTTAGAACACCCTAAAAACAGTATAGTTACTCGTAAATGGTAGTTAAACACTCACTGCAATACTGTCCACCACTCTGTAACAGCATATGAACACTTTATTCATGTTCTTACACAGTAATGTTATTGTACGCAGCAATTCAAATTAAACATGAATTTAAATGGTGTCATTCTTCGATAACCTATTACAAAGACTTGTTGTTGAATTAAGTCAAGCACATTACAATACATTGTAACAAATATTATGACATGTCACATTAGGAAAAGCACAGGTGTAGATAATAGGATTAATGTTGCCTGAAATGCATTGATCTGCTTCCTTTCAGGGGCCCCGGTGCTGTAAATGCTCTCTTAGCGTCTCACTGTCATGGCTTACTGGGACGACAGAGCGGATCCACTGCTGATTCTGTTCGTTAAACCTGTGTGTATTCTGTCGGGACAAATCAAAGTATCGGCTGTGAAAGAGACGTGTGGTATTTATTCAAACTCATACTACAGTATTCACAACTTCGTTGTGTAATACGGGGCCCACTGATTCGGATGGTCATTCTGATGCACTGTGGGTTTCATCAGCATTCTTGGGTTTTACTGCCCTCTGCTGTTCAACGGTAAGTCAAACTTTATGAGATGTGTGGATTCTTCTTTGTATCCTTTAAATCTGCAAAGCAAAGAAGTGATGCATCAGAGCAACAGAGAATGATCAAATAAACCCGTAAACTGAGAGAGTAATCTTTTCAACAAAAGCAAGGATAGCACAGTCATATGTTTGAAAATAATTTGTAGCACAAACTATTTGCTATCTTTAGAATTGACATTTGACATGTTGATCAATATTATCAACAATACCTTGTAGTTCTTTTTGTCTTCAGGCAGTTTGACATGAATATCATGACTCAGTATAGGACACACATACCCAATTGTAGTCAGTCAGCAGCTGTAGGACAGACCTACAAAATATAGACAAGACAGTAAGAAACTCTCTCACAGACACACACACACACACACACACACACACACACTTATTGTAGCTTAGTATTCCAAAACGTGGTCATAGGGATCTTAAAGTTGACAAATGGTCTATGATAGTCCGCCAGGAAGTTGGAGGTGTGTGTGCGTGTGTGTGTTTGTGCCTGTGTGTGCAGGCCCGTGTGTGCGGACAGGAAGTGGTGGTGGCTGGTTTGAGGTCAGTGGCAGGAAAGAATGGTAAGCATGCTGTTGCTGTGACTCCGGCTGGTCATAGAAAAGACCTCTGTGTTTCCTGACATGCAGCAGCCTGAAACCACATCCAACCATTCCTCCACCATCCGGCCACGCCTCCGCCATGCGTGTCATTCACGAGAATCATTATGTTATTAAATAATCTCACCTTCATAGCTTTTTTCTTCTTGTTGGCATTTGGTTGCTTGTCCCTCTATGTATCTAGTTTTCATCCACTTACGACAACACTCTGATCAATGGCCAGTGGCATTTTTATAAAATGCTTTCTTACAAATGCTGCTCCACCCTTCTTTTTAAACGTTACACGCTGCACAACAATGTGGCCACAAGAACTAAAAGGCCGTGTTTCTGTGCTGTTGCCTAGTGTTCACATCTGGGCCCCACAGCCACGTGTCAATAGGAGAGAGACACCCAAATTATATCACTTGAATTTCATCCCTTATGACACACTCCCAAAATTGTGTTTTCAGAGAGCTATCACAAAAAGTTTAATATAATAATAGTTTGATTTGTTGAATCTAAGGTTTGATATTCAACAGTTGTTGATCAAACAAAACATTCAGTCAGACAGCGTGTTAAAGAATCATTTCCGCACACAACATACTTGATAATGCTTCAGTAGGGAAAGCAGTGTTACACATATTCTGAAAATTGAATCAATGGATCAGACATGTAGTCATTACTTTTCCAGAGTTTACGTTACAAATCCCAAATCAAAGTCCTACCAGTAGATGGCAGCCTTGTCATAGAAATTAATTAAAGAATGAAAGGCCAAAGAAGGGTGTTGGGCAGCTCCTTCCTCAACACACTGATCGGGTGTTTCCCCAACAAACTAGGTTCATAGGTGCATCTCAATATATATATATTCATTCAAATACTGAATTCTGTATTATGTTAAACTGTTGGAATAGATGTTAAATATTTAACTGTAATGATGGGTGTTTGATACCCTTTTTTGCATTGAATCATACTGGGATGTTTACTGAAACTGACTGGCTGGCCCTACCGAAAAAAAGATCCACCAGCTGCCATTGATGTGATATATTACCAAAAGGAGCTTTTTACCACACTGGGATTTTCATGATTTGCTGTTTTGATTGGAAAGAGTCACAAACATCCCCAACATATAAAATCCAACACATCAAAATGTGCTTCTGTTTGAGGATGGAGTAAATTCGACACCACCCAAAAGATGGACTCAATTTATCTGCAGCTCAAGTAAAGTGTAAAACAGTTCAAATATTTGAAGTGCTGGTTAATTTTCTTTTACCACTGACCTGCAGATTCAATGTCAATGACAATGCAGTTTATGACCTTTTTTTAACATTACCTGTCGGATTTGAAGAAACAGGCAAAATTAAGAAACGTTTTTAGAATCAAAACCTTGTGCCAAGGTTGTTTCCAGATTTTCCAGATGGGCTTGGTGCTGCTAGCTGTTACGTGCACACCCCTGCTACGTGCACACACCCGCTATGAGCACACATCTGCTACGCGCACATATCTGCTACGTACACACAGCCGCTATAAGCACATATCTGCTACTAGCACACATCAGCTACGTGCACACATCTGCTACGAGCACACATCAGCTGCTTGCTTGTGCTCAGATCATGTCCCTTCTGCACAAACACAGGAGTCACAATGGGCTCTGTAAAAACAGTAGACACATGATACAATAAACATCACACACAATATATGATGAATCATTCATTGCTGAATGTTACTTCATCCATATACTTTATTTCTTACACATTGAACCACATCATGACCTCTCAATGGTTGCAAGAGGTCTCTTTAAATGTCTCACCCAGGACAGAGGACTCTGACTAAGGAGGTGGATGTCAATAATTTGTGTCAATACTCTATGTTGTATTGTACTAGTAGTATTAGTTGACAGGTTCCTTAACTTTAACACCCAAATGCATCTTTAACACAATGGACTTAGACAGACGCAAAGACGAACACTTTCTTTTTATTTTCCACTTCCTATTTTTCAAAAACGTTCCCACTGAAAATAGAGAATCAGTTGTTGTTTTGCCGAAAAATTGACGCAACTGCTGAGCGCTGCAGATTTGGCTGCAGCCTCAGATCAGCCAAGTGAGATCATGTTGCACAACATTTATTTCATCAGACTTCACCGCTCTAGGTCTTGGTCTTATTGGAAGACTTGAGAAGCATTTACAAAAAGATCTGCCAACAGTTTCCACTGATCAGCCTGGGATTTTTAGACCACGAGTCAGGTGAACCATCTTCAAATAGACGAAGAGGATGAAATTTGGATCATTTGCATTATAAGTTGTTGATTCAAATGTGCATGTAAGCATTTACTCATTACTCCATGTTATACACTTCTTTCATTAATGTCAGTCACTTTTTTGTATCTTTATATTGTAGATTAATATTTTATTTATGTTCAAATATGTTTCTGCCATTAGACACTGCTCATAAGAATCATTTACGTAATGTGCAGGATAATTTCTGAGAAAAGTTGCTTTTGTAGATTCCTCGTTCTTTGACACATTCTCTATTTTCAGTGGGAAGGTTTAAAAAAAGAGGAAGTGGTCGTCTGTGCAAGTGCAGTGATTTAAAGACGCATTTGTGTGTTACAGTTTTTTTCAAACAAGCACTTACCCATACTTCAGAATTTTTTTCTAAACTCTTAACACAGACTCACACCTACAAGACACAATTGGCCAAATTGATAATTTTCTTCTCAAAAACACATTTTGTTAAATATATACTAACTCTTAATTTCAAAACAGAACACATCTTTCTCTGCAAACACTAACTTTACCAAAACACTGGAAATCTGACTCAAAATTAAATTATTCTGTCAAAGAATAACATTTCTTTTCACTTCACAAGATACATGTAGTCAAACGAAGTACACCAGGTTTCAAAATTCTGGCTATTGTTGACATTATAAACATTGCATAGACTTTTATGTTTCAGGTAACATGCAATCCACCATTTACGCCAAATTTATTGGTTTGGAACTGTATGCGCACATGTACAGTAATGTTCACATTCAAACGCATTCCAGTAAAAAATCAGTTATTTTTTCTTAACTGTTTACCAAAGAAGGTACAGTAGAAACAGTATAATAGAACAGAAAAGGTTTATTTTATTTTAACAAAATATCCATGAAACACACGAGCATTCTGAAAAAAACAACAACAACCAAAAGCCCAGATGAAAAGGGGGGAACTAAAAATGGCAAACAATGTATGCATCTAATTCCTGCGATCTTCAGGGTTCGGCCACATGTTTTCGTCAACATCACATCTGACATCATCTAAGGCGATGCACCTGGAATCAAACCGCTTGGCATGTCGGATCCACCCTTGGCAATCTTGAACTGTGATGTCCCTGCAGCCAGCATCCATGGCTTCAAGGAGGGACATGGTCATGTGGCTGATGGTCATAAACCTTCCACCTCCATGCAGAAAAGAACTCCTCTTCCTGCACCTGCACCTCTCTGTTACATCCCCTGTTCTGTGTATAAGTATGTGTTCTGTTTTGTGTGTGTGTGTGTGTGTGTGTGCACCTCCTTCTACATCTGCACCTCTTACTCTTCCTCTCACTGCACCTCCTGCTGCACCTCTCACTGCTCCTCTTCCTGCACCTGCACCTCCTTCTGCACCTGCATCTCCTTCTTCACCTGCACCTCTCACTGGACCTGGTCTTCTCCCTGGGCCCCTTGCTCTTCCTCGTCCAGACATTACATTTTTCTGTTTCTGTTTCCAAAAACATCACTCCTCAAAGTCCTCCTTAAATAAGCCAGACTGGAATCAGCTGTTGCTGGCCCAATTTACCCAACATAAATCAGCTGTCAATTACAGTTTTTGCCCGTTGCTTGAACACTATAGACACAGGCTTAAACAAAAGTAACATAACTTGAAGTTGTTGTAACTATACCTTAAACAAAGTGTAACCATACCTTAAACAAAAGCGCTGCTTTGCACTTTAGTTGCAATTCTGTAACACACTTGCTCCTTTTTGTAACACACGTGCTCCTAGACACTACAAACTATTTCATATATAAGACACTTAGTTCAAAAATTAAATCTCAGGGTACCATTGGGAAAACACATCTATTCAAAATACAACACACATTGGTTAATTGAAAAGACTTCGACACACAACTGAAAACACTTACTTAGCACTAAACAGCCAGCTACAAAAAGGCCCCAGTTGCAGTAATACGTTTTGAGAACTTTGCAAGCATGGAGGCAGGGAGCTAGAGGCAGAGGACGAGGAAGACAGAGACAGAGGGGAGGACGTGGTCGAAGAGGCCACACAAGGACCATTATTTTGGATGACATAAGAGCAACTTTGGTGGACCATGTCATAAACCGTGGCCTGACTATGTGGGAAGCTGGGCAGAGAGTCCATCCTACAGTAATCTAAGCCGTTTCACAGTTGCATCCATAATAAGGACATTCCGACTGGAAAACAGGTATGTCTTCAACTCTATACTCTACTCAGACTGTGGATGGCTTTTGAGTAAAGCCATCCACAATATGTATGTTTTTGTTAGAGAATCCTGGACATGGATGGAGCTGTCCAGCCACATGAATGTATTTACATCGACGAGGCTGGATTCAACCGTAGCAAAAGCAGACGACGAGGACGTAATATAATTGGCCAAAGGGCAATTTTTCACGTCCCCGGGCAGCGCGGGGGAAATATAACATTGTGTGCTGCCATAAGTCTTCGAGGGCTACTGCACCATCATGCCAAACTGGGTCCCTATAATGCGCAACACATAATCACATTTCTAGATGCACTTCATAATGCAATTGTACAAGATGGACCAGATCAGCCCAGGTTTGTTGTCGTCTGGGAGAATGTTAGTTTCCATCAGGCTGCTCTGGTCCAGAACTGGTCCACCAACCATGATCAATTTGAAGTTGTGTACTTGCCCCCTTACTCGCCATTTCTAAATCCTATAGAGGAATTTTTTTCCGCTTGGAGATGGCGCGTATATGACCGCCAACCACATGGCCGTATGCCTCTTCTGCAGGCAATGGAACAGGCCTGCGGAGACATTGAGGGGAGGTCAATCCAGGGATGCTTAGCAAGAGAAGACATCGCTTGTGATGTTGATGAGATCCTGTGGCCAGACCCCAACAGACGGCAGGATCCATAAGCCCGCTTGCGCACAATTGTGTTTTTCTGTGTTTACAGTAGTGTATTGTTTTTATTTTTGATTGAACTGAATTTACTGTACTGTAAAATATACTAATGTAATGATTTTGAATTCAGTATTTCATTTTTTGGTTGTTGTGAAAACATGCCCTCTGTGGAATTGAATAAAAACATTGAAAACAAAAGACTGCAGTTTTTTATATAAAGTAGACTAGTGTGTTGCTGCTGATCTCCAAGTGTATTCAAATGATGCATGTATGTGTCATTTTGTCATCAGAGTTACATTTTGACAAAGGAATGTTAGGTGTTGATAGTAGAGTTTCAATTTGACACAGATGTGAACGGTATATTTCCCAGTGTTGTGTCATGTTTACTTGTGTGTAGAGTTTTGGCACAATGAGCGAAATTTTACAAAATGTGTTCAAGCAACGGGCAAAAACTGTATTCAATAGTTTGTTCATTATCAGCTGAGATATATTGTTTTTGAACTGATATCATTGCAGAAACAGAGGTTTTTATACTGTATCTACGGTTTGGAATATTGTTTTTGCTATTGTGGGATGGTGTGTGTTAACATTTGTGAATACTACTAAAACAATCCATCGTTTTGTTGGGAGGTATGGCTTGTCTGTTAAGATAAATGTAAGCATTGTGGACATGTGTTCACTGACTGCATATTGTGTGAAAACGACATGAAATGTGTGAATGGTATGGCCACAGAACACCGATGCTGTGCTAATTGTGTTTAGAGTTTTGAAAATGTGACAACTGTTTGGACAAACGCTTGTTAGAGATTGGAAAAAACTGTAAACTGAAGCAAAACGTCAACTTATACTCACAGTACAAACAACCTTTCATATTCATCTAGTGTATTGACACAAATTATTGACATAATAATGTTTGGTCCTTTTTATTCAAATAATGGTTTTGTCCCAGGGACCAAAGATGAAAAGCATCCTCTACAACATACTCTCAAAATGCGTGCTATTGACGCAACTGCTGAGCGCTGCAGATTTGGCTGCAGTCTCAGATCAGCCAAGTGAGACCATGTTGCACAACATTTATTTCATCAGACTTCACCGCTCTTCCTCTCCTTTGTCCTCCACACACGCTTCCTCATATCACTTCTCTTTCCCCACCAAGGTCTTCTGTGACCCTTATTTCCAAACAAAATCAGCTTTTTACTGAAACATGGTAACGAGAGTAAATCAGGCTCGGCTTTGAGCTGAAATTGCAATTAGCTTGGATTGATAATTTTTGGATTTTCTGCTAAGATTTTCTATATTTCAAAATAATCGCTACAGAAATGTGTCATCTTTTTTATTTGAATGTGCTTTTAGCTGCTTGGAAAGCAGTGTGTTAGCATATGAAAAATATCCTGCAAATATACCGTTTTTTTGCAGTTTGTGGAGTATGAATGATAAAAGTGTGTGTGGATTTGAAAAAATGTGGTGATTGAATGCATTTCTTCTGAAAGCAATGAAAGATTATTCACAATTAGGTGCGTATACACTTGTGTGCCGCTGAATGTTTGAAGAGTTTTGAGTATTAAACAATGTTTGTTAGCAATTGAAAAGAAATGTAAGCTTTTCTCATTTCTGTATTTTCAGCAAATCTATGGAAATTATTTTCAGCTTCTACCATTTCTGTATTTTCAGCAATTTTTGAAATTGATGTCAGCTTTTCTTATGTCTATATTTTCAGCAATGTTTAGATGTTATTTCATTTCTGTATGTTGAGCAATTTTTGGAAGTTCATTTCAGCTTTTAGCATTCCAACGCATTTTCAGAAAGAAAATGCATTTTCTAGTAACGAAATTATATCTGTATGTGAAAAAGTTCAGAATTGATGTATTGTTCCCTGTTGGTAGTGTTTTTTAGGTGCGTGTGTTTTGAGTGACATGCATGTATTCCGAATGAGAATCTGTTGCAAGTGATGGTGGAACAAGCTTATTTTGACACATGTATGAAGAGTTTTGTTGGTCTGAGTGAGTTTCATAGGTTAGAGAAACTATTTGGTCAAAATCAATCTTGGTAGTGCCGACTGTGTCAAGAGTTTTGAAAGTGTGGTTTAAGTATTGAGCAATGCTTGCAATTGAAAAAATCTGTAATCCATCTTCAAAAAGAGGAAGAGGATGAAACTTGGATTATACATTTGCTAAATGTACTCTTTACTTCCTGTTATCCACTTCTTTCCTTCATGTCAATTACTTATTTTCTATCTTTATATTGTAGTTTCATATTTTATTTATGTTCAAACATTTATCACCGTTAATTTAATATTTAATATACAGGATTATTTCTGAATAAAGTTGCTTTTGCAGGTTCCTCTTTCTTTGGACACATCCGCTATTTTCAGTGGGAATGTTTTAAAAAATGTGTGTTGTATGTTGACTGGAATGGCAATAAATCACTTAGTAAGATTTGGAACCTAGTGGAGAAGTGTCTGTTCTCTGTGATATTGAAGAATCTAAAAGAGGCCAACAGTGGAGTTTGCACTGGACTACTAGTGTAGCAACGCTTCAAGGACAAACCACTGTTTGAATACAAGGTCACAGTTCATGGTGAGTCTAATAATAATACAGTTTAGTCCTTTTTATTCGCCCAAATAATGGTTTTGTCCCAGGGACCAAAGATGAAAAGCATCCATTACAACATACTCACATGAATATAAATAAGTACTTTAAAGAGGTGCACGTCCTCTGGCTCACATCCACTTGTGGTGTCCAGAGTTTGTAGATCTCACGATACCGGCATGCGCAGCCACCAGGTTCTATTTAGCACCTGCAGGACCATTATGGAGCAACATGCAGTAGCTGAAGTAACTCATCTTAAAGGGATTAATCATTTAAAGAATATAGTGGTAATACCAATTAGACAGTCTTTTAAAGAAGCTTGCAGAATAAGTTTAAATGAATAATTGTACTTTGTTACTTAGATGAACTTTTATGTGTAAATGAGCCTCCTTGACAAAGGGCAGAACTCAATCTCTCTTTACAGGTTCAGATCTCAAGCAGTCAGACAGCTCAGAGAGGAAGTTCAAAAGGAGTCTGATGACGAGCAGCTGTGTGCAAACGCCTCCGAGCTTCTTTAAATAAGAGGCCAGCTGTTAGTTTATTGTGGAGCAGAACGCAGGTTGTTGCAGCGTCTGGTCGAAGACTCCGTCATGTCTCTCTTTGTGATTCTCGCCCTGCTCGTCTGCATTGAGGCTCAAGGTAAGAAACCCACACAGCAGAGAGGTCTTTATTCTATATATTATATAGTATTAGTAATAATAGATACATAATATTTATATATGCATGTATACATGTCACACATCCAAGGAGAAGGAGTGACTCTGAAAACCTTGAGGGGAACTTAATACAAAACCTAAACTTCTTTTATATCTTTTTTAAATGACCGACATGTTTTAGACTTTTTAAAGTTTAAAAGTAAAAAAATTCTGCTTATTAATAAAACTCAACAATTATTTTTGCAAAGAATATATTTTTTCTTTTCAACACTGAGAATTAAAGACAAATCAGTACAACAATTTAAGAGATTTAAAAAAAAATGTGCCAAAATCTTATTAGTATGCTAAAATAAATGTAGCTTTATGAAGCCTTTACAATACATACACAACATGTTTGTCCAAAACAACTCACATTTTCTTATATGAACACATAAAGAAGCAGAAGAGAAAAGGATCAAAGCTAGTGAACATTCACACAAGCTTTACTCGTGTTACTCCTTCAGTCTGCAGTCTGGGGAAACAAATACTTTTTGTCTGATTTTATAAATACATTCACGACACCGGAATGATAAATTGCGTGTGTACAAGATGAAAGAAAGTCCCCAGGTTTTCTTTTGAAATGGAAATTAAACAAATAAAAACGTAAAAACAATTGTTCCACCTCCTTAGTCAGAGTCCTCTGTCCTGGGTGAGACATTTAAAGAGACTTCTTGCACCCATTGAGAGGTCATGATGAGCTGAAGGTGTGTGAACCGGTGGTTCAATGTGTATGAAATAAAGTCTATGGATGGAGTAACATTCAGCAATGAATGATTCATCATATATTGTGTGTAATGTTTATTGTATCATGTGTCTACTGTTTTTACAGAGCCCATTGTGACGCCTTTGTTTGTGCAGAAGGGACATGATCTGCTCCTGAAGTTTGATGCTGATCTTCCTGAGCAGGTTTTATTTGTTGACTGGAAATTCAATAGAACAGTCACTTTAGTAAGACTTGCTGCTAGTGGAAAAGCATTTGTCTTAACAGGGTCTGTAGACGCTCCGCAGGGAAGGTTTGAGTTTCCTGAGAAAAGATTCTTTTTGATATTGATGAATCTACAAGAGGCCGACAGTGGGGTTTATTCTGCTGTAGCAGCAACGCTTCAAGGGGACAAAGCACTAGTTGAATACCAGGTCAAAGTCCAAGGTGAGTCTGTAAACATTTCACTGATAAAGACTTTCTGCCGCCATGTTTCATAAAAACTGCACCCCCCCTCCCAGGACCAGTATCTCCAGTTGAACTGACTGACGTGGACCGAGTGGACTCCAACAGCTCAGTCACCTTTTAAACCCTTGATGATGTTCCACTGACTCCCAGCTGGTGGCAGCAACACACCAGGAGAAGAAAAGAGGCAGACGACCACAACGCAGCAAAACATGGACGCAAACAATTTAGAATTTAAAGTATTAACAAATTCAGCTTTGCAGATATTTCCTGGTGAAGTTGATTATACACAATATATCATACACACAAGACCATTTAAATATATGTTTTAATTTTTCTCATTTTGGTGGATGTCATCTTGAAGAAAATGACAAATAAATCTGTTTATGTATAATCAAGACTAACTATATCTAAGTAATTAACCTTAAGTACAATCATAAAAAAATATACTTTGCATCCTTGTCTGCTTGCATGTATGGTATTTACTTGTACACAATTCTGTTCAGCAGGTTTTGTTTTGTGTGGAAACTTAGAACTTGTTAAAGCTTCATACTTATCTTGCGTTTCAGTGATTAAAAGGTCACGTGTTCCTCTCTGGTGTACTGTCAGTTTTTACCAAAGAATCAATATGTGCTGTTATTATAGTAAAGACACTTGATATAAAATACAAAATATATACTGGAAAATATATTTTTTAAATTCTCTATTACAGTTGAAAAATATTTTATTCATTTTTTTGTCTAAAAAATAAAATGATATAACAGAAGCAGCCTGCATCATGCAGCTTAAATCTCACCAATGAGGTGAGGCCTCATAAGTCTAAAGTGTAACTGATCAAAATGAAAAGTGACATAAAGGCTCAAACGAGGTACCACAGCTGAGGCTTCCGGCAGAGACAACAACATATTTCTCACTTTTTCTACATTGATCTTAAATGTAAAAGACACAGCGGACAATGACAGAGATGACAGGACAAGGCAGGAAGTGAAGCTAACCCAGGAACACAAGAGGTAGGAAACTACAAAATAAAACAGGAAATGAACCCAAACCGTGACAGAAAGCACGTCACACTGCAGCATGAGCCATGAATAAAGCCTCTATATATTTAACATCATGTAGATACAGATCTCCATGGATTAATATGAATATGGACATAATAGAGATTCATTTGAGGATGGTTAAGTGTATTTACAAAACAATGTTTTGTAATATCACAGTGGGTTCACGAATCCAGCATGGAAACTTCCAAAACCATCATTTGATTTATGCACATTTCTGAACAATAATCTTAATCCCAAGCATTTTAAAATAATGGTTGTTGTGCTGAATTGAAAATATACCATAAATGTACCATTGTTACATTTAACCGTATTGTTGCAATTTTACATTTAATCATACAGTCAAATATTATAAGACCACCATTCGTTTAGTGAACCTTAAGCACAACGTCTGAACTGCGCATGCGTGAAGTGAACGCTCGGCTCAGCTGACAACAGCAGCCCCCCCCCTCCCCTCCTCCCCCCCGGCAGCCAGACGGCGATGGCAGACTCCGGACGTATCGATGAAGTCGCAGTGATCGGTAACACCGACGTAACTTCAACCGAATCCGAGAACAACATTATAAACACGGTCGTACTTTTTAAAATGTTCTGGGTCAAACTTATTTTTTATTATTTTTTTTAGCTTAAAAGCCAGATGTGACGCTGAGCGACAGGCCGAGCGCGCTGTTAGCTCAGCTGACGTTACGTGGAGTGCAAGTTAAGCTGTTGGTGGTTCGCAGCTAGCTAACGTTACTCTCTTTGAAACGCTGCTGTTAACGGGGCCTCAAAGCCGAATTCAGCTCACTTTATAGCCCCACAAAGTGGCAAAGCGAGCTGCTAGCAGCAACGCTAGGTCATTTGAAGCTAACTTTATAAACTTCTTGCTCTTAGCTTATAAAGCTAAGCCTCAAATTAGCTCTTAAGTTAACCAGGGAACAATTTGTCATGCAAATCCATAATTAGTTATTGTGGTTTCTAGTGAGAAGCGATAATTCCCGGAAACATAAGCAACCTTTTTTAGTATTTAGTGGTGGTTGTATCGCCTTATGACACCGCGTCATATGTTTTTTAAAGAATGGTGATAACCGTAAATCATCCCGCATCAGTTCATCTGTTTCCATAGTTGTCAGCGTGTTTGGAACATAATATAAAATATTATTTCCATTCCAGCTTTGCTTACGCAGTATTTGTTTCTTCTGTGTAGATGGTGGAAAGAGGTACGAGTCTGTTGAAAAAAATGGAGATAAATGTGGCGGAGGCCGAGAAGAGAACCGGGAAGAACACGGTGAACATGCAGGAAACGTACACGGTTTACCTCATAGAAATACGGTGGGTCACGAACTGCTGTGTGTCTTGATGCGAACAAGCAGAGTAGCCGACACTTCAGTAATAACAGCACAAAAGAAAAAGGTGTTTTTATCTTGGACGGTGTTATTTTGTTGTGTAAAAGGGGACTTTGTGTATAGAGTGGGATTTATAAGTCAGCAGGAAAACTCTTTGCCATCTTGGGAACACATCTGTGCATCTTTGGATATCCTAATATTTGACTTGCTTTAAGAGACACACACCTATTATGCTTTTAATCTCGTTAAGGGAGTCCAGGGGGCTATTGCACGAAACTAGGATAAGGGATTAAGATTCATCTTTTATTAACCTGCATTACTTGCATCACTATTGCTGTCACCAGTTTGATTGCAGTTGTTTAGATCAGTGGTCCCCAACCTGTTTTGCCTCACGGACCGTTTTCATGTCAGACAATATTTCGCGGACCGGTCAAGAAGGTCCGGCAGATAACAAACACGTGAAACTAACTGGGGGGTGTTAGTAGTCGTTGCAGGCGGGCGGACCGACCGGCCGACGTTGGGGGGTGTCCTCTGGTCTGCACCATGATGCCCATTTCTAAACCACGTTTTGGATGAGAAAGCACTGATATTGAGACGTGCTTTAAGACGTGAGAGGATGTTTCGGGACAGATCAGACCAGGGCGAAGCCGTCTCACCATCACACAGTGTGTTTGATGTGCAGTACAGAATGTAGCATGTATGAAGAAGGCAGTTTCTGCAGGTGGAACACAGTCAGTCAGTAGCTGCCCCACCCTCAATCCTTTCCATCGCAAGCCTTCCTTGGTTTAAAACAAGGGCCAATTCCTCTGCTGGTCTGAAAACTGGTGCTGGTGGCCCCTTCTTCTTAGATAAAGCCTGCAAAATGTTGCAGGCTGGTTTTTATTTTATCTTGACCTGTTGCCAGGATCTTTTTTGTCCAGTCTGGTTTGTTCTGTATGAACATTAATTGTATATTTGACACGGCTTATTGAGAACTTTCCTAGTAGGTAGATTTTTTAAAATCCTTCCGCATTCAGTCAGTCTACGATTGTCTGCCAGGCTTTTCTCTGTTTAATTACAGCTGCTGTTTTCCCTTTATTTGCATAGTAAATGCTTCACTTCCTCATACGTTTCCATAATTTGTTGCTGCTCAGCGAGTTACAAATATGCCGCGCGCGTCTTCTCCATTTCTGCATCAGTAAATCTGTGATGGATACCGTGGTCTACTTAAGAAAGCCGTGAACGTGCACTTATCCCAGCTATGTACACCTGGGTTGACTTGTCCCCCTTCTCATCCCGACTCGGCAAACGTGCAACCGATTAAGCCGCGATGAGCCGATCACACTAAGTCAAGCTAGTTATCCTGGATTTCTTTATTGTGCTTTTGTGCAATACCCCCCTGATCAATGAGCAGAATTGCTTTCTTTCATTCACTACCTTGTCAAAATGTGACTTCATTATTATTACACCGACATTTAAAGGTCTTATAATTCGAGCTAAGTAGCTTTTGTCCTCTGGTTCATAGTCGTTTAAAAGGTATTCCCAATGCCTCTAACAAGATTTGTTTTCCAGTTCCCTACTGAGTAAAAGCCAGATGTAATTATGTTGCTCATTCTGTGTTTTGAAATGGCTTTGAAGAAGAACAGTAGCCCATTTCTACGGTATTTATTCCCATTCCTCTGCCTGCAGGCCAGCTGAAACCGTTCCAGAGGGGGAGACTCCCACCGCACCTGACACTTTGTGGAGACGCTACAGTGATTTTGAGTTGCTCAGGACATACCTCCTGGTCACCCACCCCTACATCATCGTCCCTCCGCTACCAGAGAAAAGGGTGAGTCGCATGTTCTGCGGGTGGAAGGACAGTTGATTTAATCAAAAAATAAAACCTAAGGAAGGACTTTTACTGATAAAACTTCATGTGTAGTTTATTAATGAGACGAATCCCTTTATTTGTTCTCCCTTTCCCCTGGTAGTGGATGTGCTCTTTTTCTTTTCAGTTGGAATTCACAGCTCTATTTTTTTGCAGGCAGAGTTTGTGTGGCACAAACTGGCAGCTGACAACCTCGACCCAGACTTTGTTGAGCGAAGGAGAGTCGGCCTGGAGAACTTCCTGCTACGGGTTGCATCGCATCCCGTCCTTTCCAACGACAAAATCTTCTTCCTCTTCCTGACCGAGGTAGACGCGAGCCTCACTCCGCATTATGTCCCATTCAGTCCTTCTGCCACACGTACGCAGACATGCTTACTCTGCCACGCTCAGTCAAAAAGGGGGCAGAGAACGGTTCTTCTAATTGAAATGACTACACCTGGTTGATTCTCCCAAGCTTTGGAATCCTTTTGTCTTTCTTGTCACACCTTTTTAACTGAACCTTTGCCGTCATCTTGTCAATCCCGGGTGCTCAGGAGAAAGGTTGGAGGGAGGCGGTTTTGGAGACCGGTTTCCAAGACAAGGTATGAAGTTAATTGTAGTTTGTCTGCTTCGGGTTGCTGTCGGTGTTGTTTTATGATGGGCTTCATTATATCAAAAAGCCACTCATGTGCGCCGTATGCAAAATAAAACCCTGTTAACGTGTTTAACTCTATTCCCCACCAGGTTGACTCCAGAATAAAGTCTCTGAGTGCCATGTACAGAGTCAAGAACCCTGACAAGTAGGTGAAAAACCGACTTCGCTGGTTTGCCTCTAAAAACACAAAGCATAGGGGATTCATACAAAGCGGGACATTTGGTCAAATTTCTGGATCATCTGGAAATAGATTTCTAAAGAAAGTAGGAATCCAAGTTCCCCTGGTGGCATAACAGGTAGGAAGGAGTAAGATAATTAGTTAGTTTCTTGTCACACAATAGAGAAACCGTGCTCAGATGGAGTTAAACACTGTTTGACTTGGGATCCTTGTGTTGTGTTCTGCAGGCGATTCACAGAACTGAAACTCTACAGCGATGAACTGAACTCGGTCATCTCTCAGTTACTGAGGGTGCGGGCGGTGAGTTTGACATGTGCAAAAGGCGCACACACAAACACAAAATATATATTCTGTCTTTTCTAGCTTTTTTCTTTTTGCATACTGTCATGTTATTCTGCTAACCCCTGAGAAAAATTTAAATTCTTCATTTTTACTTTTTCTTTTTTTCAATTCCAAGTAGCTCACTGTGTGAGTTCTATTCTATGAGCACTACACTACCAGTGTTATTTATTCTAACCACATAATAATAATTTCTTTTATTGTTTTGTTCTTTTTACTAGAAAGTAGCGGACAGGCTGTATGGCGTTTACAAGGTCCACGGTAACTACGGCAGAGTATTCAGGTAAAGATCACCTGTTATGTTCTTGCTGCCTTTCTACATTAAGTCGTAGTTTCGGCCTAAATGAGGGAACTGCGTTTATAAAAAGTAAAGAAAAGGAAACGGATGTCCACTTCCGCTACATGAAGCGTGCATACTGATGACTCGTGCGTTAAAGGGGGTCTCAAGGTGGTTCCTCCAGTCCCCGTTTCCTTTTTGTTTTCTGCATTTTAGCTGAAATTGTATGTTTTGAGATGGTTTAGTAAATAAAATAAAGCTGTAAACGTTCATGAGAAAAGCGTGCAAATCGCTCTCCAGGCTGTATGGGCTGGACGGAGAGTTGCAGAATTACACCCTAATGTTGTGTCTCCAGCGAGTGGAGCGCTATTGAAAAAGAGATGGGGGATGGACTACAGAGTGCGGGACACCACATGGACACGTAAGTGGAATAAAGTTTCACCTCAACTACTGCTCCCTCTCACACACTCAATCGCAGCTTACGCCTAAATGTGTTTACTAAAGCAGTTCTAGACAAGTTGTTGAACCACCAAATTGAACACATTCTGAAACGGTGCTTTATTTTTCGCTTTGGTTCACCTTTGGATGTGACGTGTGCACAGGTATGCCGCATCAATAGATGACATTCTAGAGGAAGAAGAGCACTACGCAGACCAACTGAAAGAATACCTGTTCTACACTGATGCTGTCAGGTAAGTGTGTGTGTTTAAAGAAGAGGGGGAGAGAGAGACCAGTCAAAAGGAGGTCAGTCAAGCTGCTCAATGGTAATATTAGGTCATTTAGCAAATGCTCTCACTGGTTTCAATAGACCATCAGAAGAGACTACAAAATCGGCACACTTTTCTACCATTTGGTTTGAAGACATATCGTATGTGCTCAAGATGTGTCATACATCAGCCACATGTAGCTAACTGCCCGTGGAACAGAATACCCCTCCTCCTGGTTCAGGGTCTGTAGCTGTAGACACACAATCTTGTCTTTTTTTTTTTTAAGCTTTTCTAGGGGACAGATTTTCTAAATGTCAACACTGACTTTTTGTGATGCCCCCTCAATGTTTTCATTGTTCTTTCTATTCCAAACACATTTACATGTAACTGCGCGAATGCAAATGTTTTATTATATTAAATTATAGTATACGTAAACCATCTTTCAGCAGAGCCCTGCAAAGTGCAGACCTGTAGTTATCAACAAGAGCTTCTTAATTCAAAAAACATCTCTTCTGTCTTAGTCATTTGTTGTGTTGAAGTATCTGTTTTGTGTAATCTTTGTATCAAAATGCATTAATCCAATTTTGAAAATATGTCAATTTCTGAGTGTGTTTTGTGAATTCAGGTCAGTGTGTAGGAAGCATGAGCTGATCCAGTATGAGTTGGAGATGGTGGCTCAGGACCTCATCCATAAGAAACAACAGAAAGAGGATCTGACCACTGGGGTGAGGTCCTCACACGCTCGTCTATCATCTCTCACTTTCTCCCACACCAGGAATGTTCTCTATAATGACTGCATCAAATAAACACTGCATGACAAGTGAGATCAATGAACAAATTGGTATTTTTGATGAAAACTCAACGTGTGTGTGTGTGTGTGTGTGTGTTTGCAGACGGTACGCGTCTTCTCTCTGAAGGGGATGACCAGTAAACTGTTCGGCCAAGAGAGCCAGGAGCAGAGGGAGAGCAGGTTGGCCGCCCTGGATCAGAGTATCCGTGAAGGAGAGGAAACGCTCAAGGAAAAGAACACAGAGTGCCAGTAAGCTCCTCCCTCTCTTTTGTCTACCATGAAATACACAATCTCATCTCTCTTTTATTAGACACACGATCTGCCCTTATTCTATATTGTTATTGTTTCACAGGGTGGTGTGCATGGTTACACAAAAATATGTTTGCAACCAATGAAAGTGAAATTGAAAACCGTTAACAACAAAGAATTGTAAGCGTAGGTCAGAAACCTGAACTAGTTCACTTGATTTTGTGTGAATTAAACTTTGAGCGAGCTCTTGTGGAGTGTGAACCTGCACACCACCTGTAACACAAAGTCATGGATGGAGTTGCTCCCTAAAGTCAGAGTGTCGAACTACGGTATTAAGTGTGATTTTAAAAGACATCAGCCGTATTACTCGGTAATCATAAAAGCACCACATTTTGTCCCTCTCCAATGACAAAGTGACTGAGATTGGCGCGTGTCTCTGTGATTGTGCCTTCAGAGAGTTTGTGCGAACGGCCTGCGAAGACATTGAACGTTTCAAGGAACAGAAGGACAGAGACTTGCGCGAAGCACTAATTAGCTATGCCATCATGCAGATCAGCATGTGTAAGAAGGTAAGGGGCTCTTCTCCACAATGTATTTGTCTTTTTTTAAGTAAGGGACTTCATCACACTGGCAGGACTGTTGTGGTGTTGGTTCTTTAGCAGTTTGCTCTAAATCCCCTTTCCTTGTCACCCTAAAGCACACTTGTCAACTTGTACTTTGTCTCTCTCAGGGAATCCAGGTGTGGTCCAACGCCAAGGAGTGTTTCAACAAAATGTGAGCCACCGTCCAGCTAATAACTCTTACACAATCGGCAAACCGTTAAACTACAGTATTACGGAAACTGTCCATGGGATCCAAGAATACTGAGCTCACTTGGTTTCCTGAGTTGTATGATTCTGTCTCGGAAAAAAACAAGAGTTATTTAGTGGACCCACGTCTTTTTTTAAGTCCAAGTGTCTTCAACAGCACCGTACCCATGGCCATTTCATCATGTAGCTCTCCTACTACAAATGACCCACACTTCTAATACCCTTCCCTCCTTCCTTGCACCGATCATGCATCCTTATGCACTTATGCATGATAGTTGCCTATTGGGAAAAGCATTGCTGTGCAGTATATTTCAGTTACACTCCCCTTCCCAAATGTAGCAGGCCTGGACAATGACATCAAAGGGCAGGTTTTTGGGGAATCTGTGCGAGAGCTGTTGCCAGCAATTATTTCCAGAAGAATCTTTCTACCACTACTTCTTCCCTGTCTCAAATAAGAGGTTTATGATCTTGAAAGACTATTAAATAAAAGTAGAGTGGAGGTTTATCGAAACTAAGAAATCCTATTTTAAGGAAAAGAAACACGGACCACTCCCTTTTCTTCTGAAGTCAGTCTTAATGCTGTCATTAATTAATAGCTGACCAAACCGCTTCTAACCAAGTACTAGTCTGTATAGTGGAGAGCACAGCAGCGAGCCATGAGTAATAATAAAGTCACGAAAGCCTCACAAGGTTTCGATTACAGCTGAGACTCTTTTTCTGAACCTACTAAATGGAGACTTTCTTTTTTTTTCTTTCTTCTTTTTCTTGGGACATAATCATTGCATCTGATGTACTAAGTGCAACCATAAGTGCCTGACAGACAAGTTCTTGTTGCTTTCAAGCGTTATAGCCTTAATATGAACATCAGTCTCGTGAAACACTTTGTGCCCACTGTCCATCCACCTCGCCTCTTTTTCTGATGTTAATGTATTGCACTAAATAAAAGACGTGAGTTTCAGACAAGCCTCAGATCGATATTGATGAAACAATACTGACCAAAGAGTGGACATCTCTTTTGTTGGATCTTCAAATTGTTGCTTAATACATGTAATTACCCAATGATGTCGAACTTTTGCTGCCTTAATATGATGTCCACCTGAGCAGGAAGGAAACGGGCCTGTAAAAGTCGTGCAGGGGTACTTTCCTAAGCCTGCCGTCTGATAATCAGTTTACTGAAATGATGCCAAATTAAAGCTTTATGTTTTTTGTTTTTTTTTAATAAACTTGTCAATTGAGATTGTTTTCAAGTTTATGTAATCATTGTGCTAAAACACTAATAAACATATTTTGCTTTTTTAAAACTATTTTCATTGCATTTTTGTAAAAAAGACATTTAAATTAAAGCTTGGACAACATGAAACACTGTTGGTTTCACAAATATACAGATGAGAGAAGCAATTCTTTCAAGGTCGGGAACTTGGTTAAGGAAGTTGAATTTTAATGAGAATATTCTAAAAAGCCAAACCACTGATTCATCAGTGTCATTCTCCACTTAGTGTGGGAGTCAGGTGGGTGTGTGTTGACTCATGGATGCCTGTCAAGTCCCATCACGCATAAATTATGATATCACACAGGCATTTTCTTCCGTTTAGCTCCCTGACACGGGAACTATGCCACGATGTCTTCAGTTGCGGGTACGTGCATTAACGCCTAATATGATCCAGTGGAGACAAATACATGTTTTCAGCAACAAAACACTATTAAGAGTGTTCTTCAGTAATGCTTTTGATCCAGGGTCTGCTCTGAGGTCTTTCCCTTCGAATGTCATGCAAATAAAAAAAGTAAGGTGCAATTTATTAATCATGTTATAAGACAAAGGAACATGGACTGCTCCCTTCTGCTTTTCCTGAAATCTGTTTTGTGCACAGTAGCTATTTGAACCTAATTGCTTTAACTTGTCAAAAAAGGCCCTTTCAAAATGAGACACCGCTCGGACGAGCGAGACAAAGCCTGGGAGGTTTTTCTTCAAATCTGAATTAGGGATGAATGCCTCATAGAAAAGAGGAGATATGAACACAGTGAAATCGTGAACGAGTGGCGTCCCCTGCCGATCAATATCAGACAAAAAACCACTCGGTTTGGCACAGAGGAGACAAAGTGCTCGTGAGAAAACGAGGAGCCAGAGGAAAGGAAAGCAACGTGCTCTTTTTGTTCGAATCCTCCTGCTGGTTGGTTTGCATGACATCACGTGTGGTTTCCTCAATGGAACCCTGACATTAATTTAACATTATAAACAGACCAAAACCTTTCATTTCCAAATCCCGTAATTCTCTGTACTCTCTGGATACAGGCTGCCTAAATCATAGCAAATACGTTAATGAAAAAGTCTCCGGTACCACATGAGACAAACAAAAGGCGTGTATCTTGTCGGCCGTTGACCCGCTATTAAAATATATGGGACATAATGACCTTCGGGACAATTTAAAACAAGTCTTTCTCCCGAAGGGAACATCTTCCTTTGTCCTCGTGTATTTATAAAAGGACGAAGACTCGGGGACTTTCCCGCACTAAACGGGTTTGATGAAGGGATCCCTTCATCCCCAAATCCCCAAATCCGCGCCGTGGTGACCCGCGGGGATGTGATGCCTCCACGCTCCCGCCCGCCGCACGTGTTCGACACGCGAGACCCGCCCACCTTAATAAAGACCGGACCTTCTCTCCTCCGATTGCAGACAAAAGGAGAGGACGACTAATCCGCGGAGACTCCACGGGTCTGATCTGACGCGCGAGAACGCACCGACATTACGCACGCACGCACGCGCAACCCCCCCCCCCCTCCCCACCACCAGTCGCCCGCCCGCACCTCCTCCCTCCTCCCACCTCCCGGGTCCACCTGAAACGTCCGAGCCGGCTTGTCGTGCACTTCGGAGGCAGAAGAAAGAGGGTCCGAGCGCCGCTTCGATCGCAGCCAGAACGCCGTGTGCCCGTGATGTCCTACCTGTGGATCCTGCTGTTAGGGAGCCTGCTGGCGGCCGGCGCCAAGGCACAAGGTACTGATTCCATCTCCTACTAACTCAGCCATTCCTTCAGCCGGACGCCTTTGTTTGAATTCACCCACGTCTATCCATCTGTCTGTGTGTGTGTCTATCCAGCTGTCCATCAATTGATCTCTCTAACTAAATATGTATCTAAACATATATATATATATATATATATATATATATATATTATATATATTTGTTTTCTTCTTCTGTCTGCTTGGTTATCTCCATCCACTACCCCCCCCCCCCCTCCCCCCACCCCCCTACCAGTCTGCCAGTGTCTTCTGCCAGTCTGCCTGCTGCCTGCATGTCAATTCAATTCGCCTTGAGCTGAAATATGTATTTTTCTTTAAATCCATTGACTGAGTGAATAAAGTGGCACCGTGCTGCTGTACGCCTCTGCAGCCGAGACATCAGCAGTGAAATAGGTGTGCCGTGCAATGTAGCCATCTTTTTTGGACTTGAGTTTGAGCCCACAGGGGTGTGGTGGGCCCATTGTCCTCGTGCACGCATTTCCCTCCTGTTTTCTTTCTTTTCTCTCTCTCTCTCTCTCTCTCTCTCTCTCTCTCTCTTTTTCCACTTTCTACGTCACAAGTTTTTATTTGATACGTTTTGGTTCTTCATCAATTACTGTTTTTGTCCTTCTCTTCAGCCGGCCCCATGGGCCCGGCCCTTCCCCAAGGCACACGTACTGATTTCAGATCGGTCAAACGACAATAAAATTCCCAAAGAGACAAAGGAAGCATTGAGGCAAGACACTAGGAAAGATAGAGGGAAAGTAGGGGAGATGTTAGAAGAAGATAAAAGATAAACACTATGACTGATAAGAGGGAACACATCCAAGGGAGAAAGGGTGAGCGAGATAGTCACAGGAACAGTGAGTCTCGTGCTCAGTATGCAAACAAAATGTCAGTTGAACGTTGGTTGTGATCTTTTTATTATCCTAACTACCAGATAAGAACCATCCCTACACACACACACACAACTCTCATTTTCCCACCGTCACTCATATTTCTCCAACCCAAGGGATCCTGTTCAAGAGTGACGCAGGAAATCCTCCCGGGAGGGTTTCGCTCGCTCGCATGCAAGTGGTTTCACATAAAAAAAGATTGTCCCGCGAGGTCGGCTAGATGTGTGCACGTCACGGACGTTGTGCAAGCTGTGGAAGTTAAGAATAGGGAGTGTCCCGGTAACTAGATCCAGCCCCAGCTGTGGACACCACCCAACCAAAGGACTAGTTTCAGCGCCTTCGTCTTCCCCGGGGATGTCAGCATCTGCGTGTGTGTGTGTGTGTGTGTGTGTGTGTGTGTGTGAGGGTGTGGGAAATGCTTGTAATACATATGGGAGCGCTTCATTAATGTGTGTACGAGTCCGTTGTCGAGCACGTGTACGCCTTATAAGGCAGATGAAAGAAAAAATTACTGATTCATGCCAGGTGTGTGAACAGTGTGTGTGCGTGTGTGTGTGTGTGTGTGTGTGTGTGTGTGTACTTTTATTCCCTCTGTGTTTACACCTCTAACTTCCAGCACATAAAACACTCGTGAGGGTAAGTGAAATGCAGACACATTTGCACAAACTCCCCCCTCCCTCGGCTCACATGGGGGCAGTTTTGAGGTGTGCATGATTGGGGTAAACACAGCACTTTCTGTCCTACAAACGCACAATGGAGCCATACGGGACAGAACAAAACACTGTGGAGGTGCTGTTGTATCAGCTAACACACATGCACACACAGGTTACAGTGTTCTGTTACAGGGAAAGGCTTGGAGCATGCACACCAAATATGACTTAATCAGGCTCGCACAGGTCGACCTCACTCAATCTCACCACGGAAACCAGGAAAGGTAGTTCCTCTCCCTTCGCCCGTTGTCAAAATACCCCACACTCCGATTGATGCAGACCGCCGCTTTCAAAAGGGCCGCCGTGTAAAAGGTCTTTTGTTTCATAAGAAAAAGACCAATATGTTGTAAATGTCATTTACAGGGAAGAACTGTTATCAGGTGTTTCAGCCCTTTTGGATATTGAAACGGTGGCGGCAGCAGCAAGGCATCGCTGCGGCAACACCGCTTCTGTGAAGTGTTTTTAACATGAGGTGTAACGCTTTTAAGTGCAATCTTCACACTAATGGCTGTTAGAAGAACCGGACGCAAACTTGCTGAAATGGCTTTCTTATCCACAATGCCCGTGTACTTCAGTTTAGACTCAAAGGGTGCTTCATCCCACTTGTTTTTACTTGTTGTCCGGACAAACTTTTTCCCCAAAGCCGACGGAGCTCGTGTTCGTTGAGCGTATTTGCCGTGCGAGCCGCACACATCGTCCTACGTGGCTCACAGCGGGAAAGCTCATGAGCCAAAATGTTCAAACCGATCATTTAATGACCTCACTTTTTCAACTGTCTCTTTTTAAGGGTCCAATCTCAAACTTATCCCTCTATCCGATGATTTACATCTATTTAACCCTTTTTGATTGACTCCGTCGGAGAGGTTTTAATTCAACTATATGCTTTTAATGAAGAACATGTAGCACAGCTACACAGTCCGTGGAGTCCATCTGTCAAGCCACTTTACTGGTTTCCTAACAGACCACAATGTAACTGACATTATGGTGTTGTCCCCACTTGAGTAAACCGGTTTGACATCGGGGGCCTCTGTGGGCCTTTTTTGCATTTTTAACACAGCACATGCTGCTTCCAGTCGTACAATAGCGTGCAGCCATCTCAGAGAGACACCGATGACTCATCAGCCTCTAGGGAAAGCAGTGGCAGGAAGACAAACAAAGTTAAGAGTTTGGGAAGGAGCAAGAGAGAGGAAAGGGGCGAAAGAAGGAAAGAAAGAAAGAAGGGAGTGAGGTTTTGGATGTGCAACAGTCAAAGCAGGACATCGCTCAGTTGAAGCGTCAGAGGGAATTTGAACTTTTCCCTGAGTGTGAACATGTGGTTGTTTTGGACTCAAATGGGTGGAGAAAGAGTTTTAATGACTTTGTAGGCCTGCGTGTGTGTGTGTGTGTGTGCGTGTGTGTGTGTGTGTGTGTGTGTGTGATAGCAGGTGGAGATTGGGGGAAGGGCCGGGGGGGCTAGGAGGGGGTTGTGAATGAGCGTACGTTTGCGGTGAGGGTGGTTAAAGGAGGAAGTGGCAAACTGATAGATGGGAACTGAATGTTCCACTACGGCAACTGAAAGCGGGATAGTTCGATTGTCCCCCTATTAGACGAAAAGCATCGCACAAACACACGTTCTCACCAAACGCAGAGGGTCTGTTCTGACACATTAACACAGAAAGTTAAACACTGTTATTTGCAGTATTGTCCAATGTTTTACCTTTTTTGTCACAAGCCTCCTGTACACTGGCGGGACTGCCCTCGTGACTTGATTTGACAAGTTGAATGGCGTAACGCGGATGATCTTTGATGGAGAGAGTGATTTCCAACGAAGTCACAAAGGTCGTGAAGCAGAAACTCACACCCTGCTGGAGCATTTGCTCCCGGCTGAAGTCCTTTCCATTGAGCTCGCAAGGGTGTTTTATTCTTAATGGACTGTTGAGGCCGCTGGTTATCGTATATCTTTGATGCGGGATGAGGAATTAGTTTTATTGCATGTCTCAAATGTTCTTTTCCTTGCATGCGGCATGTGTAGTCATGTTTTGTTTGGTCTTATGTGTGTATGTGTGTGTGTGTGTGTACGGGAGTCAGAGTGTGACTATCAATGGTCAATTCCAGAGAATTTATTGTGTGATGCAAATACTTGAGATGTGTTAGTGCCGCTCCGCCTCAAAGATCCGCCGACTCTGAGACAATCTCACTTGGCACACCGTGCGTATACCTTGGAAACCCAATTGTCAATGAGCAAATCTTATAAAAGATCAAGAATACATTTGTCTGAGCATGTTCTTTTAAGAGAGTTGTGATACAAAGCTCTTCTTTCTGATATGTTTTCAATTTCTAGTTTTTCTAAAACTGTCTCCTTTACTGTACATTTCTTTTGCACTTTTTCAATCCGTCATACCACCATGTCTTGATGGTTATATCTCGTATTTAATTGTCGGTACCCGTATTTGTGCCCCGATGAACCAGCGTCACGGTGTTGCTGAAGTCAGCAGTTAAAGAACACCTCAGTCCGGGCGCTGATCTGCTGTTTCAGCTTCTCACATGCGACCGTGGAATGTCACATCGCATGACTCCCAACACGCACGCGAACGCCGCGCTCCTCTCGGACGCACAGAGACGTGCGTGTCAGTCACGGTCGTCTGTGGTGGAGAGCAGGGTCGACTTCCAGTCGGAGGATTGGCGGTTCGATCCCGGGTCCTGTTCACCCGCCTGTCAAATGTGTCCGGCTACTGTCAGTTGTCTCTGAAATCAATGTGCTTCAGTGGTTGTGATTTTATTGAATGTGTGTGTGTGTTTTTCCCCTCATCATTATTATTATTATATTACTTTCTTTCTTCACACATCTCTCTACGTAGAGGACGCCGCCCCAGAAGAGGATGCAGAGGCTCCCGAAGGAGGCGATGCGCCAGACGAACCCGCCGCTGACGTCAACACTGACAATTCATCCCCGGTGAAGAATGACTACTTTTGCTTACTGTTTTTTACTTAGTTCTTCCTTTTTTCAAATGGGTCCAATCTTCTCAGTAGAATTCTGCTGGTAAATCATAAAGCAACCCCTTTGGTTCCAACTCCAAACATGTTTGGTTGAATCCAAAATAGATTAGATTATATATCTATGTATTTTTAAGTTTGGGTTACTGTGACATTGCAAACCTTCTTGTCTTTTAGTCGCTGTCCTCCAAACTTTTTTAATTGCGGTTCCTGGGAAACGTGTCTCTGCGCATTCTGCATTCAACCTTGTCAAGAACATCTAGTTCTAAATCTTCAGGCAGTTGTTTGATAAGCAGAGTTGTCTCAAATAGCTGAAAAACATAGCAAGTATCATGGAGCGTTATGTTATTGGCATGAGAAGGTAGTGTGAGCTCGGCGTCTTTGCCCTTTTCAGACTGACTGTTGTGTTTCGTATTTCAGCAAAGTTGGCCAATCACTTGTGCTTAGACTGCTAACAAATAGGTGTTCTTAAAACCCCAAAGCCCGTCATCATGTGAACATCATTTCTAGAGCTATATATATATCTTGTGCTGAATGTAGGAAATACCAACCTCAGCGAGTGATTCGGAGCCCGAAGAGACTTCCACCGCTGAGGAGGCAGAAGCAGTGCCTACGCCTGTAGCCGATCAAGAGGTGGAGGCAGAGGGAGAAGTGCCGACAGAGAATGCCGTTCCTGCACCACAAGGTGATCAACAGTTGTTGTACTATGCAAATGCAAATACAAAACATTTTGTGTACAAACTACTTTTCCACCTTGCAAAACATAACCTCCCCTCTGTTTCTCTCTCCCGAAGGGCCGGCAGCTGATCCTGATCCTGAGGCGGAGGCGGAGGCCACCACCACACCACAAGGTGATCAGCCGTAATATGCAAATACCAAAAACCGTTTGTGTACAAACTACTTTTCCACCTTGCAACATGCATTCAACATCTATTAAAACAAGCATTTACTTGGATGATTAAAACATAACCTCCCCTCTGTTTCTCTCTCCCGAAGGGCCGGCAGCTGATCCTGAACCTGAGGCGGAGGCGGAGGCCACCACCACACCACAAGGTGATCAGCCGTAATATGCAAATACCAAAAACTGTTTGTGTACAAGCTACCTTTCCACCTTGCAATGTGCATTCAACATCTATTAAAACAAGCCAACACTTGGATGATTAAAACATAACCACCCCTCTGTTTTTACCTACTGAAGGGCCGGCAGCTGATCCTGATCCTGAGGCGGAGGCCGCCACCACACCACAAGGTGATCAACAGTTGTTTTTAATATTCAAATACAAATAGCAAAAGCAGTTTTGTGTGCAAGCTACTTTTCCACCTTGTAACATGCGTTGATCTATTAAAACAAGCCATCACTTGGATGATTAAAACGTAACCTCCCCTCTGTTGCTGATGCTGATATCATAGATCCAACGACTGAGGAGAAAGGTGCAACCCCTGCCCCGGAGGTCAGTAGCAGAGTTAGAAACTCTTACACAACATCTTATTCCAATTTACCCTGACAAATGTACAGTTGTCTAACCTGTGATTCATAATTGTGGATATGCTGCATATTAGATGTATATTATTCAGAAACTGCAATGCTAATGAGAAGTGAATATGACCTTCCAACGCGTTAATATTTGATGTATTCATATATAATAGATTGGAGCAGAGGCAGATCCAACTGTGGAAGATGATGAAGAAAAACCCACTGTTCCACCAGCTGTTGTGAAAAAAGTCGACCCGGAGCTTGAGGTCATGGTCCCAGAAAGTAAGTGTGCATACGGTGCACTTCCGTCATTTAAGAAGGCTAAAAGGATCCATGAGCCTCTCATGTACTCGCGAAAGGAAGAACTTCAATGTTTGTGTCCTTGTTTGTATTTAATACATAATTGCTGCATAATAGCCCCCCGAGGCACTCGCTGAAACACGCCGAGGCTTTTGGACTGCGTGTAAAATCTATTTAGTACGTCATTCTGTGTCATGCCAGAAAAGGACTGTGTGTAATTCAAAGTGTATTTCTAGTGTTTCTGTGTGGACTTTAGATGTGGATTTGACTCTGTTCTTTGTCTTTGCCAACAGCTGAGGTTGTCGCTGAGAAAAAAGCAGGTAAAAAAGATGTTTTTCTCTTTCATTAACGTGCCATGTTTCTTCATTTGAATAGGGAAGTGCATTTGAAATGCACAAAGAATAATAACCATGTGTAAAACAAGAAGAGATATAATACTCAAAATCTTCCCTCCTTAGTCACTGGAGAGGTAGTTATAATAATTATGACCGTCCTTCATCTGGAACATTTTCAGAGCCACATTATATAAACCTCGACCTTTCTGCAGCCAAGCCTCACGACTAAACAAATTACAAAGCCACACCACAATTTATTTCAGTAACCGTGGCAACAATGAATCCACAAAGAAGCCAAACTGCCGAAATTGACACTTGGGACGGATTGAAACGCGGCAGGAAGAAGAGAAGTTGAAAATTCGGTGCGTTAGTAATCATGTTTGAAGCTGTGCTCTTGATGGAGCTTTGTGTTTGAACTGACTGGATACGCTCTTGACTCCAAACAATCCAGAGCAACTGATTTTTGGCATGAAATGAATTCTCTGCTTTGTGGGCTTTTTGTTGTTGTTGTTGGTGTTGTTGTTGTTGTTATGTGCGAGAAAGAAAAGACTGTGTCTCTGTGGTCCAGTAGAGCAGAAGAGCCCATTTTAAATGGAAAATAGACCCGCGGTCAGAAAGCTGAGACTTCCTTCAGTTTGTCACGGACAACATCCTCTCGGGCACCTGCAAGGTGTTCCACGCGTATTGATCCTACTGAATGGTGGACGGCCTTTTGACAACGTAGACGCTCCAGCCTCTGATCTCGAACCAGCAGCGCGTCATTGGCATCAGCGACCTCTGACTGCGTGTGGGGGGCGTGGGGGGTTGCAAAAGACATCACACGACCCTAGATTACAGTCTAACCGTGTGTGGGTGTGTTGGCGGCGCTGGCCAGTGTCCAAGAACAGCTCTCCTCTCTAATGAGCTCACCGCTCGTGAAGGTCACACCCGTGACGCCGCCCTAACTGGTGGTGAGAAAGTGACTGAATTTACACGTCTGCCAATGCTGCTTTGACGAAAGAGCTGTGCTTGGATTAATTGAGTCCATTTTTCTTAAGGTCTTCGGGTTAACTTTAATCATCTGACTTTGGTACCATGGGCGTTTGGCACATAAACACAGGCGACAGGAAGAGATGTCGTGTTTTTGTTGGATAGATCGGATCTGGATTCTCGGCTACGCAAGACTTTGTCCTCGGAGCGCCTCACTGTTGATGATAACAAAGGCCGGCGTCTCAGGGGTTCAGTACAGCTGTTCAGTTTACGGGACAAAAGTCGAGATCCTCGACATTGTTCAAGGGTTTAAGGCACAAAAGCGGAAGGGCGCTTCACGGCTTCTTCAGTTTCACAGGCCCTGATTTTGCCATGTGGTCTTGTGACGGCATTGCTGCAGCAGCCTCTGCTCTCAAACAGCTCGCCGTCTCCACCGTAGCAATTGGAACGAAGGGGTCTGATAGCAGAGAACTGCGGGAGATACTGTGTCCCACCATGACTCTTCTGCTGTGTCTGTGCCTGATTTCAATGACCTTCAATTCCGTCAAGAGCAACTTCCGGCCTCCTCGGAGGCTTTGGTTGTTGACGTCACCCCAAAATCAACAACCGCCGTGGGTACGTGACCCCGCATGGCCTCTTGTTGCCGTGAGGCGCTGCTTGACTTGTTTTATGTTAAGGGATGCAGATGAATCCAGTGAAGCGACAGACAAAGAAGGATGAGCTCGATGTTGTTTTGTCATGAGAGGCTTCATTACTGTGAAGATTAGAGAGCGCTTGTGCTTTTCAAAACAAAGTTAATCACTATGTGATTAGTGTACGAGCAGATTATATATATTTTTCTTCCTTTTCTTTTCTCAGTTCAAACTTCCTAAAGGGATGTTGGCTTTCCTTTTGAATGGTGACCAGATGAGTCCAGTTTAAATATTGTGTATCATTTTCTATGAATGGGAAACAGATGTGCTTCTCTATTAGACGGTATAAATCCCTTAGGAAGATTATGAGGTGAGATTTTGACCCAAACAATTATCCCCCCTAAATTAGGGTTGGTATGTTTTGAGTAAGGAAACTTAAAATATCCATTTGTTATTTGTCTTCCCACATGATGGTAATCTCTCTCTCGCTCTACATCACTGTGATTTAATGGCGAGACTTCTTTTAGGTCTAAAATAATTCACCAATCCTGCCCTGCTCCGCCCAAAACTGAGTACACGGAGTCCCACGTGGCGTATAAATCACCTGGGCTTTTCCCAGAACAATATGGACTCGCGGCATGATAATATTCGTTAATCTGCGTTAACGAGTTCACAAGATCACCGTCAAAGCCTTCGGAGCAGGTAGTGTTACACGGTCCTTATCGAGCAGGGTAATCACTGCAGGACACACGATGGACTGGGGTGGACGTTGTGGCTGATATTATCATTAAATATGCAGCGGTGTGGTGTTGAGATGCTTGAGCTGAACATCTGGAAGATATCCCTCATGGGCGGGCCGGCAAAAAGGGAATTTCCCTACAGGGATTGGTATTGCATTTCTGTCACCAATGATGTCTTAATTGTTTTTTCTGATGCTTTTAACTTTGCAGAAAATGATGGGCGCAGCAAAGGACGGATGGGCGTTTTTTCTGAGCGTAAGTAATCATTATAACAATACTTTTTATATTATTGTAACAAATAACCCTGTATGTGGCGACAAAAACAGTTGGCAATACAAAACCAGGACCGCGAAAGAGGAGAACATTCCGTTTGGATGAGATTGTACTGTCTTTCATAGTTTCCATTGCCTCTGGCAATGCCTCGGTTATCAATGGGTTGGAGACAGTGAGACGAACCCGCTGTGACGGGATGTTTCACCTTGAAACAAATGAAATGTTTTCATGCTGGAGCTTGTTAGCCTAAACAACCCGATAACGAGAACATTTGAGCAGGAAGTGGACGGGACACTGCATGTGTAATCTATGCGTAAATGCTGAAATGATCATGACTTTTGTCAATATTGAGATTTCAACATGACTGTTCATGTAGTCATGTTCCTGGTTGCAGCGAAGCAGCTTATTGAACCCCGAGTTATTTGTGTCTAAAATGGGGTCTATGCACTGCGAGAGTGCCGTTCCCCGTTTCCCATGAAAAGAAAACAAATTTATTTTTACCTCCTCAGTCAAGAAAGTGTCACCGGCCAAGCGCAATTACACAGCAAAACCTGAATGCTGATTGTCTCTCTGCATTCCCCATCTGAAAGTGGGTTTGTCCATGTCGGTCTAATCATTATAATCTTGTGAAATGCGCTCCTCTTTAGTACTCTGCTATTAGCTGCTTTATCAAGTTGAAGCAGGTAGGGAGCAGCCCGGAACAAGATAACAGGATGGGTTTTGCATTGAAGGGATCGTAGATTAAAGTGAAAGATATCAAGGGTGTGCATCTCCTTCAGAGATTTGATCTCTCTAATGTGTGTGTTTACAGACCGGTTAGGACAGAAATTCTCTTAATCGCTACGCAGTATAAACTACCACGAAGATAATAACAGTACTGCTTATTCCTTCTTCTTCACTGCCTTCTATGCTGTGTATACATAATTAACTAATTTAATCTTGAATTGATAATGAGTTGTTGTTTTTTTTGTCTCTTCTCATGTCTCCTTTTTTAGCACCTGTGTCTGGCGCCAGTGGAGAAGGTGAGACATTTTTTGTTTATGGTCAAAAATACCTATAAAATAAAAATAAATAAAAATCTTCGGTCCAATTCACAAACAGAAAGTTAGCTTTGCAGTCGCAGTAGCAGCAGTAGGTCTCGCGTATATGGGTAGTTCTGGAAAGTTGCTTAACGCACAACATATGACTGGCCTGCCTTTGAATAAACGGGAAGCAAGAAATATATCTTCCCGATTGCTTTAGTTCAAACTCACCGATCGAGCATCTTACCATGCGCTTCTGCAGAGGTTAACTTCTGTGGTTCAGAAACAGATACTGTATGACTTAAATATGTCATGTCATGTCGCTAACTGTATTTGTGTGTTCCATGTTCTACACAACAGACAAACCGGAACACAAAGGTGAGATATCTTTCTTCACTTGTTGTCTCTGCAAAAAGCCCCAAAAGGCTGTGTTGCTTTGCACGACAAGAGGGAAACATTTATTGAACTTTTCCGTGAACTTCAGCAAGTGTCTTTGTACGTTACTGTAAATGAATGACAGGAATAGACAAAGGAAGTTGTGGTTTGCAAAATTTTAACAGGGACTTTAATGTGTGACGGCGCAGCTTGGCTAACAGGCTAGTAAGATGTGCATGAATGAGTTTCATGATCAGTCTAAACAAATCCCTCTGAATCTAATTATTATAGCTGCATTTGCGATTTACAGTTATATGATGGGGGTTGCTGCTGACCACGTGTTGTTCCCATAAAGATATGTTTCCATACTGCATATTGCCTGCACACCTTGTTGTTGATTTATCGAGTCATGCAACCACTGTGACTCATTCCACCCCCTTTATGTACTTCTTGATTCCTCCGAGCTCAAGTTGCTGACTCACCCGTCACAACGGAACATCCGTTCTCACGTGCTGCTTTCTCCCCATTGCCGCTTCAGCACATCAGCACTTTTATTAGATCAGATAGATTAATTGTTAGCTATGCTTTTACACGTAGTGGCGTGTTTTGGATTGACTTAGTACTTCTGAGTGGAAAAGGATCTGGGTCATCATGGCGTTGCCGGTTTGAGGTGTGCACATGTTCGTGTGCCTTTTTTAACAGACTGTGACACAGCAGGAAAACTATTCAGATCGGTGTTGTCATAGTAACTGGGTTACAGGCGCAGACAGATCCCGTCACAGTGAATGCTTTTAGGGGCCTGAATTGTTGGGTGGGCGACTGAGATGGATTGCAGAAAACGCAGCAACAAGATGATTCATCTCACCCATTTATACTAAGCATTAGTAGCATTTACTCTCACAAGTATTCAACCCCGTGTATTCACCTTTGTCTCACTACTCATGCTCAAATGATATCGACTAAGTTGACACATGGCGCTCTGACACACGTCCATTATATCTTTTGTTTGTTTGCACAGAGGCCAGCTCCGGCTCCTTAGCAGCCATCCTGAGTGCAGTTGGGGTATCTGTAGTGGGAGCAATTGTTGGATACTTCACCTACCAGCAGAAGAAACTGTGCTTCAAAAATAGACAAGGTAATTATCCCACCGACCGATTAACCAAACCTACCTGTTGTAGGAAGGCTCGACGTTTGCTGGATCACAGCACCTTTTTTGACCGTAGTTTCTTAAACATGAAGCTGCAGCTCAATATTTTTTGTTTTACTGCTGCTGTGTGATGTGAGAGTGCTGTAATCAGGCAGACTTGACTACATGTTTTATTTTTTTTACACCCAACATCCATAATTGGCACAGCGGTGATAATGACAATTAGAGGCGAGAAACATTACCATCCTCAGAAAATCCCCCCGCCGTTGCACTTCGATTCACTAAATGCTTGCGTGAAATCCAAATGGCCACATGAGGATTTTGTCTGCTGCTTTTTTGTCCGTCTGTGCGCATCAGTCTGACTTTGATCGATCTTTGTCACTTTAGAAGCGGATCCAGAAGCTGCACGCAAAGCTGACACAACAGAGGCTCAGTCGGATCCCCAGGGTAGGACACAAAAAGGCACACATGAACGAATAAGACACAAACACAGATCAAACCCATCTGTTATTTTGTAATATTTTGACCGTCCTCTTCCTGTTTGCAGTCCTTAGTAACCTGCTGAACTCCTCCTAGACCGGCAATGAGCACAAGACTGCCTGGACTCACTACTGGCAAGCATGATGGCAAATCTCACTGTTAAGCTCTATCTTCTCATGAGGAGCTAAATTACTGTGAGGCCCTGGAGTAGGGCTGTTTGTGTGTGTGTGTGTGTGTGTGTGTGTGTGTGTGTGTGTGTGTGTGTGTGTGTGTTTGTGTGTGTCTCGGTATGTTTGGTTTTGTATGCGTGTGTGTGTGTGTGTGAGTCAAAACATCTGTATACGTGAGTGGGGGACTAAATATATGTGAACATTTTAGGGTTTAATGATTGTTAAAACAGAACAATTTATCATCATTGGACAAACTTTCTACGTGTGTGGTCAAGATTTAATCCCAATCTAACCATAAAAAGGCTAAATTAAAGAACTACCTTTTTTTCTATTCCATTTGTACCGCTACTATCCAGTTCTAGTAATTCAGTGTGAATGTAAACCAGTGACGGCTATTGGTGTTGTTGATAATCATGTCAATGTTCAAGCCACACATAACGGCCACTTAATTAAAAAATAATACTAATCTGTTTGCAGTACAAATGCAAGATGGATGGAAAACGGGGGGGGGGGGGGGGGGCTTCAACAACTACCGCTGTCTATTCTGCCGATGGGGGAAATAGCACAGGATAGATTACAGTGATGTCACTGTGTGCGTGTGTGATTGTGTGTCTATTCTATGGGTGGCGAAGGACATTCAAATCCTGTTGAGTGACTACACCTTCTCCTGAGTCAGTTCAATAAATCACAGGAAAGAGTGACATTTCCAACTAAACAAAAGTGAAATCCTTTCTAAAAAACAACAACCAGTTTATTCATTGCAAATTGATCAAACAAACGTTCATGTATTTCATAATTCTACATGAACACATAAAAGTGAAGTAGACTAGTCGTCGAACCCTGTTTCTGTCAACGGATGAATGTTCTCTTGATATTGACCTAATCAACTGCAATCGTGTTGTATTGTATTAGACAACGTTCTGATGTATTATGTGGCAGTCTAGTTGTGATGCAGTAATTTATCCTCTATAGTGCCTTTCACTGAGCCTGGCTTGACCAATCTACTGACACACAGAGAAGAGAGATCGGACAACAGTTAGAACAGGCAAAACAGTGGTGGAATGTATTCAAATATAAAGAGACCATTGAGGAAGATCTTGATTAATTCTTAATAATTTAGGTGGTTGCAAAGGCTCTCCGCGGACCGTTCATGTATGTGAAACTTGCATTATTCTTATAGCTTGCAGTTAGTGGGCTACTTACTGTTTTACTTCAAGTGCATTTTTTTGTAACCAATATTGCATACAAACTCTTTAAACAGCCTCACGTTTCCGCCATGAAAATATCCTCTCTGTGTGTCTGCTTTGAGCAAGCCAGAGGCCGTCAGTGCTTTTTTTTTTTTAATCGCCCATACGCCAACCTCCATTCACTTGTGATTTTATATGCATTTTATTCTGGCAGTGGTTGATTATTGTGAAACGCCTCAGAAGCAGCGCTAGTGCTTTAAAAAAAAGAAAAAATCCCAACAGTTACCGTTTTTTTCTGCAGCTGTAGCACAAAAAAAAAATCTTAACTTCTGAATGTCTTTTTGTTGCCTTGCAGTTTTCTACTTGCTCTGCTCCCTTTAAATTTTGAAATAGGGTTGCATAGTGCCGCAGCTCATGTAAAGTCTTAAGCACTATATAACTGCAATACAGGACAGAGACTGTTTCTAACAGCCTAGCCTCCAAACGAAAATGATTAATTGTCTGTGTCACTATTGATTAATCTTACTGTGGGCTGGACTCTGGGTCAAAGCTCTGAATGAAATGCCTTCTCCTTCTTTAACCTTTGATAGAACTACTCTTGACACTTTTTTTTTAACTAAGAGGAAAGTGTGTCTTAAATCATGCTCACTGCATCTGCTACAACGGCATGGAGCGATGATGCACAAAATACCCACTAAATAACCGTGAACGCTTTCAGATGTTGCCTTCAAAAACATAACATCCTCCTCTCCGTTTGCACTCCAATAAGTGTATATGGAATCAACACAGTAGTGCGCTGCGGGTCACAATCAGAGACCTTAAAGGAAAGTGAAGCAACAATACAGCCCTTAAAATCGCACAAGGAATGCTTGTGTTTTGAGCATCACGGTCCGGTCTAAAAGTCCCAAGATGTCACATTCCTTGTAGACACAAAACCAGAATGTAAAACCAAGGATATTGTAAACTTATTGGGTCCCAAAGTGCACTGACCGGTCCTGCCTTACAACATCCCAGAGAGGAAAGCAGAGAAGATACGTCGTCATGACAACGTAAACAATGAAACAAGCAGAGATGTTTTACAGGTGATTTTAATAACAACCTCTATGGGAGAAGCACTTTCCTTCTCTATCCTGTATACGTCTTGATTTATTAAACATGTTAGACAATTCATATTTGATTTAGCCAAGTGACTCTTGCTTTTTATTTAAATTTCTTTATGAACGGTTTTTTTTCTTTTCGTTTTCATCTGGCACTTGTGTTGTTCATCTGGAATTGTGTAACTAATGTTTTAGGAGTCAATAAACCGTTTTCGTGGGAACTTGTGTTTTGTTTGATTATTTATCGCATTCCATAGTAGTTATATAGTTGGATTTGTATAACCTAAGTGCTGAAGACTGCATCGTCGTGATTATGAAGCTAAAGCAAAAGGCGGGGATCTTGGCGTTTCAAAATGACTTTTCTTGTGCGCATTTACTCCACACGTGAACGCCAATGTGGTCGTGCGCTCAGAGGCTCGTCATTACGGTAGAGTCCGGCTGGCGGGCAAGGAAACGTGCCACGTCCTTTTTAACTGTATGAGTCTCTTAACTGTGCAGGTATGAGGTAAGTTCACTTATGGTAAACCGCCTTTGTGCATTTTAAACCACCGCACGTGCGATGTCTTCTTAAGCCACGAATGAGCCACGAACAGTGAAACGACGTCAAACCAGCGTGGAACTGTTTAGATTTAAACGTGCGGGTCTGACCGCAAGCGGCACCCTTTGCCACAGTTTATAAAACACTAGTTGCAAATGTGTATTATTTGTTGGGGTAACAGTGCAACGCAGCACAGGGGTTTTCAATCCTGCTCTCTGACAGTTCATTTCAGGACACTTTGGCTTTGAGTAGATAGTTATTATTGTGCCGCAGTGAAGGAGATCCGTCTCGACTTTAACCTCATTAGAGGTTTTCAGGCGGACCTTCTGTAGGAGGAGGAAAAAGTACTTGGGCAAAATAACACTCAAATAGTTAAAGAAAAAGGCTTATATTTACATAAGAGCCTGGCAGTCGGCTGCAATGATTTTGCTTGTGGGAGGAGTCTGAAGCGACGTTCACGCACAGCTGTAGAGGACAGAAACTGGGCCGCCGTTTGTAAAATGTCGCACGTTCTAAAATCCTGCGCAGTTTTGCTACATTTAGCATTATCATATGAACAAAAAAAACACAACAATATTCATATGTCACTTTTTCAAACATTTAGAGAAATTCATGCAATAACTAATAAGGATAATGTTTGGCAGTAACACAAAGTTGTTAAATAATGTAAATGTAAACATTTACCATTTATATTTAACATTTACATTTCACATTAAGGTATAACATTTACATTTATATTTGTATTTAACATTTATATTATTTAACAACTTTGTCTTACTGCCAAACATTATCCTTGGAAAAGTTATTGCATGAATTTACATGAATTTCTCTCTAAATGTTGTGACTAATGAATATTGTCGTGCTTTTTTGTTCATATGATAAGGCTAAATGTAGCAAAACTGCAGTTTTTTTCAGAACATGCGACATTTTACAAACCCATAATCCCATAATAAACTGACTTGAGTATATGTAAATAAATGCTTGAATAAATACAGGAATAAATAAGTAAATGCTTAAATTAATGTATAGATAAATAAATACATGTATAAATGTGGAAATAAATACAGAAATATTTAAATGCTGAAATACATGATGGATTAAATAATAACATGAATAAATAAATGCCGAAATTAAATGAAGAAATACAGAAATGTAGAAATAGATTTGTTTAATTATGTCCCGTTTAGGTATCACTTATATTTATGAACGTATGTATGTATATATTTGTTTATTTATTCATGCATTTATTTAGCCATGTATTTATTTGTACATTCATTCATGCATTTAGTTATACTTCTTATTACATTGTGTCCTCCATACGCAGCTGTTAATAACTTGTATCATAATAACAGCAGAAAAGTAAATAGGTTACATCTTCCTAAAAACACACCGCTGCCGACTATACCTGGAATACGTAACATGGCACTTTAGTGCATCTTAAGTTGCACTTATTTATAGCACTGTTTTGCTTTCTTGAAGAAATTGTATTTTATTAATTATTGTTGTTTTGGTTGTGTACCCTGATGGTTGAATGCCATTTGGATAAAAGTGTCAGCTATTACAAATATTATAATATAATTAAACATTTTCTCAATAAATCCTTTGTATGTAAAATGTCAATACACACTGAAATTTCTATCCACAAATCAATGTGAAATGTTTTATCTAAGCTTCAGAATCGTGTCCACCTCGAGTCAATCCTTTATGTTTCTACAGAAGCGCAAAACAGACAAACCAGACATTGTTCCAATATACCCATACTTACATACTATCTGATATGCCAGAAAGAGATTTTGTTTGTCCCGATACAAAGTGTAGTCCTGGTTTATCCTGCTGTATTTTGCAGTATGCATGTCAGTAGGCTTCTCTAGATGGTTTGAACACCAATACTGTGGCAGCAGATACTTCAGCGAGCTGGTACAAAGGTCACTGTATAGTGTTAGCAAGAGTTAATATGTCTCAACTGAATAAATACGACAGAACATGCTTTGTAATGACAGCTGCAGTATGTACTCGAAGAAAAAAGTATGCTATTTGGAACATAACTCCTTTCCCTAGAGAGGTGCTTTCATGTTCTTACAACACCTAAATGTCACTGTAGAGTTAGTTCTCAATTTGCCAAAGCCAACTGATAGATGCATCTGATTCCTGCACACTGCTCAGGCCTCTCGGAATTGTTTGTCAAATAAATCTGACATTTCATTTGAAATCTTTCACTCGAAGGTCCCTCCTATTGGCACATCTTCTCCTCCTGGTAGGATGTGGAGATGTCACAGGAGAGAAGGTCGACAGGAAGCCCAACTTCGTCCTGATGATGGTGGACGACCTGGGAATCGGGGATGTCGGATGCTACGGTAACGACACCGTCAGGTCAGTTCTATTCGTGATGCTTACGTTTCTGTGTGCCTCTTCCCCTTTGGCGCACCCATTGTCTGCTCCATTGATTCCATTTTCTGACACCTCCTATTCATTGTTATCTCTCTCAGGCGTAAGTAAGCCTGTAACTCGCCTGCACTCAGCCTCAGCCGAGCGAAAAGACAGCTCGCTGAGTTTATACCTTTTGCGTTCGGGCACGACAGTAAAGTGAATAACACGATTCAGAGCCCATTGCTTGTGTAACCTTGGAGGTGTAATTGATCAAATGAATTATGCTCTCACTCTATTTAGTGTGTCACAGTCCCTCCTGTGAGCCAGCATGTCCAATGCCAAGACTCTGGCCCCCCTAACTAGATCAGGGCCATAATGAATGTTATTATTTACACCGGAGTTCACCCTGCAATGACATGTGAAATGGCTGCTGGGAAAAGGACCCACACAGCAGCGGGCGTTGCAGACGCACCTGCCGGAGATCCGCGCTCACCGAGGACACCTTTCTAGTTAACATGGTCTTTTATCACCATCACAGCCGGCGTATTGCATCATGTCAGGTATTTCATTACGTCTGCGGCTGGTCTTAATCTGATGTGCTGCCCGGGAAATAAATATTTGTATCCCTCTGTCCAATCCATTCAGCTACACCCATTTACACCTGCTCTGTCCCCGTAGGACTCCGAACATAGACAGACTTGCTTCTGAGGGGGTCAAGTTGACTCAGCACATTGCGGCCGCTCCCCTGTGCACCCCGAGCCGGGCCGCTTTCATGACGGGGCGCTATGCGCTGCGCTCAGGTAACAAAGTTAGTCCAGAAAGAAGCAGCTGGGTCACATTTGCACGGCGGTGTTCGACAGCGCTTTCCGTAGTCTTTATTCATTTAGTGTTCTGCATCTGTGTGTCTGTCGGCTAGGACTGGCAAGCGCAAGCGGCGTGCCGGTGCTGCTGTTCCTTGGTGGTTCAGGGGGGCTGCCAGCATCTGAGACCACCTTTGCTAAAAGGCTGCAGCTAAACGGATACACCACCGGCCTAGTGGGTAATGTGACTTAATGTTATGATTGGTTCTGGGGTACGTAACACAACGACAGAAGTGGGAAATTTGAGAGGCATTCAGGCGCATCAACGGTCGACACATATGTGGTTAAGTGTGTGATATTTTCTCTGTTGAGACCCAAGTCACAGAAGGAGTCCCACGTGTTTTTGTAGGATGTTGAAATGAAACCATTTAGCAAAATGAAAGGCTGCCGTGTATCCCCATTACCATCCTATTGTTTCTCCTCTGTGTTTTTTGAGTCCAGTCCTCCATCTATCTATCTCTGTTTGTCTCTACAGGTAAGTGGCACTTGGGTGTGAACTGTGAAACGAGGGGGGACCATTGCCACCATCCAAACCAGCACGGCTTCAGCTATTTCTACGGCCTGCCGTTCACTCTGTTCAATGACTGTGTGCCCGGAGAAGGGAGCGACGTCATGGCAGGTATCCAGCATGCACTGGCAAATCTGACCGCGATGCTTGGAGTTGGACTCTTGTCACTGGTACGTGTGATTTATTATTTGAATGTTTTCAGTTCAGCTGTTTCTCCCTGCAAATGATCACAGTATGAGCACAGCAGATATCATGACAAAGAGATGGAAACCAAAAGGAGATACTGTGCAATACAACAGGGGGAAAAACAGAGTGGCTGTGCCATTTGGCCAAGAGCAAAATAACTAATGTGTCATCAAGAAGACCAGAGCTACAGGTTTGAAAAACAAAAGCTGCAATTGTGAAATGTATCGTCACGGCAGCCAGTAAACGTGTTTGATGGGAAAGCAAATTCATAAGGAAACTGAAACTCCACTCAGTAACTCCCTGAAGGATGATTAGTAAACAGCAACAGGAAAAACCTGACAAGTCTGACAAGAGGAAAACGATGGGATGGTACAAAATCCACAATTAAATAACAATTAAGAGTGACTAGTAGGAGGAACTATATCTAAATACTCTACTTTATAAACAAAGTACACAATGTACTATCAATTTCAACTCCTGAAAACGAGTGACCTCTCTGGTAAGGGTCTGTTGCGCCATCTAGTGGCGACGTCGCAGACAGTAACACAAAGTGTCCTGGTACCACAATATTACACATGCAGCACAATACAGTGCAGCAGTCCCGCTTCTGCAGTTATGGAGATATTAACGTCAAATATGTTTTAGACATAATCTATTTGATATATTTATGTTTTAAATACATTATCTAACTTCACTGGATTTATGAATCGCATACAGCATCTGTGAACAGAATGGCAGTGGTTTAATCTGGAGCGTGCACGCGTTTTCAGGTGTGTGTGCGTGTGTGTGGCCTCCTTGAAGTCCGCCTGGGGCTGTTGGTAGCGCTTGGCCTTCTCAGTATCCTAGCAGCCGCTGTGTGGTACGTACCCTTCAAACAGCTGCGCACATGGAACTGCATCATCATGAGGAACCAAGAAGTGATCGAACAGCCGATGACAGTGGAGACGCTGCCCCACAGGCTGCTGGAAGAAGCACAGAACTTTATAAAGAGGTACATATTTTTTGTGTCAAACAGAGAATGGCATCAAAAGCATAAACCCGAGAGTATTTGCTGCACCAGGACAGTGCAGGTGGGATCGACTCGACACAAGTCTATATGTGGCGCATTGATGGGTTTGGTATTTCATGTGGCTGTTTGTTCTCGGACATCACTGGAGGTGTTTGGCCCCCAGCGGATGAGCTATATCAGAGATAAAAACTTCTCCCCCTCAGGAATGTCGATCGTCCATTCCTCCTCTTCTTCTCATTGGCCCATATCCACACGCCGCTCTTCAAAACGCCCGCCTTTGCTGGCAAAAGTCGCCATGGTCGCTACGGTGATAACATAGAAGAAGTGGACCGGATGATCGGTGAGTACATGTTGGCTCGCGTTGCTAAACGTGACCTCCTGGGTTCTGGTTTGAGAGCGGTGGACCGGCCCGATTGTCCATCCACTACCCAGTGCAACATTTAACAAAGGTGCAAAAATACCACCATTAGTGGGTTCTACCTGTACACTGTATATATGATAAGTACTCTCAAACCACAAGAATAAAACCAAACCGTTAACCGTAAGGAGAGTTGCTATTTGTGTGTGGAGGTTGAACCCTCTTCCCTACCATCTCTGATGCTTTGTCGATATGTTGTTAGGTAAGATTACAGAGACGGTGGAGTCCCTCGGCCTCGCCAACAACACTCTGATGTACTTTACATCGGACCATGGTGGACACATAGAGGACGCTGATTCCACGATCGGCCAGAAAGGAGGCTGGAACGGCATTTATAAAGGTAGGCGTCAACGTACGCTGTTCTGGTTACACACAGCTACACAATGCGCACATGTCTCTTACTGCATTCACTGCTGTGTATCTTAATCCCCTTCCCCTGTAGGTGGGAAAGCTATGGGAGGCTGGGAAGGGGGGATCAGGGTGCCTGGTATTTTCCGCTGGCCTGGCAGACTGGCAGCTGGAAGAGTGGTGGACGAGCCCACTAGCCTCATGGACCTGTATCCAACACTGAAATATTTGGCCGAAGACACACAACCAGACAGGTAAAGATTACGAGAGCTTTCTTTGTATTGTGTGCAAATCTCATTCGATGAGTCCTGTTTGACGGGACAAATTTGCGATACTCCCGCCTCTCGGGTACCGTACCTACGTTCACTGTTGTGGTAACGCTCCCACCCCCTTCTTTCCATCGCACTCCTCTCCCAGACAATCAGATGGCTTTAACCTAATGCCGCTGTTGGAGGGAAAGGTCGAGCGATCTGAGCATGAATTCATGTTCCACTACTGTGGAATGTACCTGAATGCGGTACGCTGGCACCCGGCTGGAAGTAAGTTCACACATGTAGACTCATAGCAGTTTATCATTTAGCAGACAAATATGTGCTGCTATTATAAGGTCTGTTGTTGTTTATGAGCAGCAGAGTGCAGCATTGTAGTGAAACATCATGAAAACCCACAGGCTGTGAAGTAACACATTTACACATTCAGATTCACATGTCACATGCAGGCTCATTATAATACATTACAAATTAGAGTCACAAAAAACAGACAGAAACAAATTAGGTATAAAATCTATAGCAACTTAGAAATGTTGCTCCTGTGGCAGTATATTCTGTTAACACGTGAACTCTCACATCTGGTTGGTCTGTTTCCATCCAGCTGACTCGGTCTTCAAGGCGCATCTTTTCACCCCTAACTTCTCTCCCCCGGGAGCCGGCGGCTGCTACGACACCAAGATCTGTTTGTGTCACGGGGAGCACGTGACCCACCACAACCCGCCGCTGCTGTACGACCTTTTCCACGACCCCTCCGAGTCCCGCCCGCTGACCCCTGACGCTGAGCCGCGATATGCCGAAGTCCTCGAGCAGACCACCAGGGCTGTGGAGAGACACAGAGATTCCCTCACAAAGCAGCAGCTGTCTGAGGGTCCTGGTCCGCACGCAGGGGCCCAAAGCGCCCAGAGCCAGATGACATTGGACAGGATTCTGTGGAGGCCCTGGCTCCAGCCCTGCTGTGGGACTTTTCCCTTCTGCGGCTGCAAAGAAGACACTGCACACGTTTAAGTGGCAGTACTTTTGTCCGTCCTGGTGTAAGTGAAAGCGATGGCATTTCTTACAGCCTATTAAGTCTTTTCGTTGATGAGCTTGAACCTTTTAGATTTATGTGTATATTTGCATTTTGTTTGTACACAATAAAGTAAAACTGTAACACGTGGATGTTTTTCAGATGCTAATTTTAAAAGTATTACAATAATTGAATCAGTAAGCTATTGGCTCAATCACCAGTTTGTCATCTCTTTTAAAAATAGAGGTTTGTTGCCACTTTAAAACAGCTCTGACATATTTAGCTGGCCTTTGTCACATCTACTGAAAACATTGTGATATATATATATATATATATATATATATATATAACAGTTAAAAGTTAGCTGTTTTACTATTGTGTCCACTAAAGATTATGAAGTGATGATGTAAACTGACACTCGACTAGTGAGGGACATTTCAGGGCAGGAAGACTAAAGATGTGGTTCAGGAGTTTATTTTGACTGTTTGCCTTTAGAGGGCAGTGTCTGACTGATGGGAGGAAAGTCAGCTGTGCTTTGTGTTTGAATTTTGTGATAAGAATATTACCTCCAAATAATTTTTACTTTTTTAGTAATAGTAGCAGCAATTCTGTCCTTTTTTCCTATTTCCACTCTAAAGTGTACTATGGGGCTTTTCTTCCGTCATTTCTTATGTATCCAAATGATTTGGCTGACAGTAAGATATCTTTTTGAGCTCATAAAAAAAGAATAATAATTCATTGTCTTCTCCGTCGGGATTGTCAAAGCGCAGGGTGACCAAAAGGACACCCTGCGGCCCCTAAAATCTTCATTTATAAAAGACTGCCTGAACTTTTCCATAATCAGTATCATCAGCGCTTGTCTCCCTCCAGCAGTGTCTGTCTGTCAAATCATCAAAGGTCTTCAATAGTTCCCCTTCCTTCCATCCTCAGGAGGGTAATTTCATCATTATCGTTGTCAATGTAATCATTGCCATCGCAGACATAGTATTTACTTCTTTCCCTCCAGCAGAGACCCTTATATCAAACTCTCGCCAAGTTCATTACATAATAGTCACTCCATTATCTCTCCAACGGTAAATCATGCAGTCGTCCGTGCATAATGACATTTGGCTGTACGTCAAAGTTAATGATGGCTGGTGAGATGTACTGTTGCTAGCTGTACATAACATCACACACACACACACACACACACACACACACACACACACACACACACACACACACACACACACACACACACACACACACACACACACACATTATTGTGCACACGTAACCACGCGGAAGCATTGCATGTGTGCACAGACCTTAAGAGACACATTTAGGTGCACACACATGCACACAGTATATCATGTTTGGAACAGATCAGTGACTTTCTGTTAAGGTCAGTGTTTCGGGAGACGGCATAAAGTATTTTTATGACCATCTTACACACATACAGCATTAAAATGTGTGAATGTTTAATGCATCTACATATCTATATATGCACTGTTCTTATTTAGTTCTGGGTTTGGACCTTCAGTTTGACTTATACTGGGAATCGTGTTCATTACCAAGCAGAAAATGGTTTTTTTTTCTGATTCAGTCAACTGTAACAGAATATCTTTATTGTGTCCATCTCAGCTAGTTTAGTTTAAATTGAATAGCAATGTGAACCTACTGTTTATTTACATTAAGTTTGGATAATAAAAAGCACACATGATACTTATCCTCACACTGACCATTACAGGTGAAATACACACACGCCACAATCATTCTATTGGTCAAATTGTGTAGGGTTTTGTTTTTGAAAGCAACCTCTTTCCATATCTTTCCATCTTTTGATCTGCTGCTTCACTTTTGTGTATTTTGTACCTCAAGTAGTTCCCGTCTAATAATACACCAGTAACAGGATGGCTCTGAGAAGATTGATACCACCCTCTTGTCGGTGCTTTAGAGGGGACATGTAATGATGAACTAAATTAATGTTGTGCTTGTGCATGTACATTTGGGCTCCTGGAGTGTCTGCAAACCCACAAACGAAAACAAGACAACCCAGCCATCAATGGTTTATTACAATACTTTGAGTACAGCCTCTAATTGGAGGAACACTTGATTAGTCATGGAAAATGGGAACCGGGTGAGTTTTGTTTTTTAATCAAGTAGCAAAAATAAAAAAAGAGGAAGAAAGTGAATTTGGAAAAACCTGCACATCCAACAAAGTTACTATTGCAAAACAGAGAATGTAAACATGTTCTATTGCAAAAAGTATGGACCTTAAAAGATGATGTCTTCTTTTAGTGTTAAACTGTAGCTGGGAGGCAAAAAGGATGGTAGCAGCTAAACAGTCAGTCGCAATTTACAGCACAATCACTCTTCTTAAGCTCTGAACTTCTCAGATATTATTTGAGTCATTCCAACATCCACATGAAAGTAACAAAAAATAATTTGTTTTTTTCTTGACAGTACAGTTGGGTGCAGTGACGTCCTGGACTTTATTGAGCGTCAACAAGCTCTTTTGCTGTGTCAGTTTAAATTCAGACTAGCAGTCTTTTGGGTCATGCACTGATCTCATCCAACTGTGCAAAAGAAAACGCTAAATCCTTTTAATTCAACTAACAACATGTCCATTTTGAGAGTACATCATATGCCTGTTCATGCAGTGTCATAATAAGAAGATTCAAAAGATAATTGGAGACCAACAAGACATAGTTGCTTCACAGAGTGTTGGCTGTGGAAGGAAAACAAAAATCTATTTTTATACATAAAATGAGGGCAGAGTTACTCTGTTTGGCAGAGGTTCTCTTACAAACACAACTGACCTCTGTGGAGAAGCCATCCAACAGCATTACAATCTATACCGTCCGTGCCCAACAAGGAGCACCCTCTTTGGCCCCTTTTATGCCTTGTATCATTCCCTCAAAATTAAAGCTAACATTAACTGCAATGGTTTGAAAAGCCCAGGGCCCTGGATGAAATATACAAAGCACAACATTAAAAGTTTTGTGAATCAAGGGGGAAAAGATTTGGCCAACACTGGACATAAAATATTCAACATATCCGCTATTCTCTAACTGAACCTGAGAAACCAGCACAAGGACAATATTGTCCATCAAAATCTGTTTCTCGTTTTGGTGAATATAATTGGAGAAATTGTGAGGAAAGTCTGCAGCTGAAACTCCTCCGTTCCGTTCTGCTTCTGTGCATTATTAAAAGTGTTACTCACAATTATGAGAGTGCTGCCTTTAAAAGAGGCGGGTGTTGCATTTCCCTCTGAAGAACAGCTGAGTTGAGCACACCTGTTCTTCTGTTTGAATAATATGCTTGGTCTTACCTACCACAATAGATTGTCTTGGCAAAGCACCATTACGGCCCCATGAGATGTGTGTGATGGAGACACACAAAGAGAGAATTAGGTTATTAAATGAATGAATGAACCATAAAGAGGCTCTATGCTACTGCTGCTAGTGTCAATTTGATTTGTGTGTGTATCTGTGCATGTAAATATATGTTCAAGGACACCGTACAGAGAGGATAATATGTCTGCATGTGTAGCCCTATGCTAATATATATCTATAAATATATAGATATATATCATGAATAGCAGTGCTGCAGAGGCACATTGTTGTGAATGTATGTATTAGTTTTTGAGATTAGAGGTGTTCTGTTTCCAGCAGCACCGGGCAAATTGTGACGGTGTCAGATAGACTGCAGGAGATGAAATGCTGTCTCTGCTGGGGAACATTTTCACAAAACGCACACACACACACACACACACACACACACACACACACACCAGCTCTAAGCCTTCTCAATCTCTGCACGTTTTCTTTTGTATGATGAAGGTAGCTCTTACTCTGATGATTCCCGAGACTCCGGGGGCTGGGGGGGGGGGTGCGGGGGGGTCGTTGCGCTGTGCCAGACCATGTTGTGTTCTCATGCCGCTGTGTGTTGCGTGTGATAAGTATGTTTCCTGTTGTGTACCATATGGTCCAAATCTCCCCTCACCAGGCATGGAGTTTCAGGTGGGGAACAGATCACTTGCACCGGCATGTCGGCACTCATTTCCACATGTACACTCCTGTGATCCAACCGCAAAAACGTAAAAAACACGCACAGAAACACTAATTATCTTATTAGTGTAGAAGTACCTGATGGTGACAAACACAAGACGTTCAGCCGTCGCTACACGGAGACACAAATGCACAAGTGCACATTCACAGTCACAGACTGACACACTGCGACCCTGTAACCTTTAATGTTCAGCCCCTTTTCGTGGACAGGAAGTGTTTAGTGAGGCGGGGTTTGATGAGAAACAGATAAATAACTGGGCTAATGGGACAATTGAAGCGTATTATATACACACACACACACACACACACACACACAAACAGGGACTCTGCTTCATCTCTCTTCCTGTCCTTGATGACAGAATTTGGCTACAACACTCATCGGTTTTTCAGTTTCGCCCTCGGGAGCAACAGCTTTCAGGTGTTTCTATGCCCAGGCACACTTTGATTCAGGGCCAAAAAAAACAAACAACTGCTGCAAAGCGCTGAACTACTCCCAGTTAGAAGAACATGTCAGAGCGCTGTGTGTAATTTAGGAGAATTATAGGCTTTCAAAGCGAGGCCTGCTCGCACTTCTAACACCTCAAGCTACAAACTCAAACGCGCACACTCACACATGTGTCTCAGGCATGTTAGTCCCTGTGTATGACACGCTTCCAGCAGACTACACGGCAGCCGTCGTCCATTTGTCTGTGGTTACAAGACTTCTCAGCAGGACGTTTTCAGGGTCAGACTTTCTCTGTTTATTTTAAAGCACGAACGCTTGAACATTAAATGCTAAATAAAACAGGAAAATCCAAATCAGAAAAAAGAAACGCTGATCTTTGTTGTTAAAATTGGATAAAAACATATTCCATGTCTTTCCGGATTTGTATTAGAAAAAATAAGTGAATGCCCTGTTACACCACCGGAGGAATTCTCTCACCAAGTAATATGGGGAGAGGCTGTAATTACTATTAAGGAAACTACTCAGTGGGCCCCAGCTCATTAAGGATCATAAAATAAATATAAAATGTCAAAAGACAACGAGGTGGAAATGAAAATAGCTGAGGGGAGAGAAAGCAATTTCAGAGTAATCTAATCTAAGAGTATATTAGAGGTTGTATTTAGCAGTTTAATTTGTTCCTGCAAAATAACATATTATAACTTCCAGAAAAGGAAGTCGCATCCCCGACAGATTCAAACAAACGTATATGAACACAAAACGAAATTGATAACAACAACAAAAAGAATCTTGTCCCAGTTCCTGACAAAATGTTTGATATTAAATGTGTGGCCGCAATATGAAAGTACAGCATGAAGCCATTTTGAAGCATTCACAACTAGACCAGATACCCCCCCCTTATAACGCATCGTGACAGGGTCCAGGCTGGTGATGAGGAGCAGAGGGATACGACGCGGAGGAGGAATGAATAATGGAAACGTGCCGTGATGGTCAGAGTGGGAAAGAGGAGCGACGGTACGGAGAGGGGAGGCACAGCGATGGGAGGAGGGCTCCAGGTGTGACCAACATGATGCCGACAAATTGAAGTAGAAGTGAGTCAGAAGGGGGAGGGGGGGGGGGGGGGTTGTCATACTGTTTTATACTTTACGAGAAAGATAATGACAGAGATGAACAGGTGGTGGAACTAAGAGAAGACATGTAATGATTTGGAAAGAACAAAAGAAGAAGACGGAAGTGATGCTGAGTGACTGAAAATAATTGCGAGACGTTGATCAAAAGCCGCGTTGAAGACGATGCTTTTGGAGAGATATGCTGAGAAGATGTAGTCCTCAAAAAGCAAAGAGAAACCTGAGTTGTTCTGTCCCGCAACAAAAGGAAAATTGACAAGAGAAGAGGATAAAGGGAGGAGTAATGGACATTTGAGCAGGAAGCATGTGTAGAAAATGAACCCCACATTACCATCTGTAGCATTAAAGTGACTCAATACGTACAATTTAACTAACTAAGTTAAAGCAATATCTTATTCTGAAAATGGGAATTTATAATCTGTGCTATTGTTTCTTTTAAGAAAATCTAAATAATTCCGTACCACCGTTTTGGTCTATGCCCTTCACCTCCAACACAGTAAATATTGAGGTTGCTGCACACAGAGGTGCTTTTTAAACAATTTTGCTGTGGGAAAACTTTTGGGGTCTCCACAAATCTCTCCATGTTACGGTAGCACATTTATGCCCAATGTTGTGTATTGAGGTGTTAAAAAAGACACAAACTGTATGCGCTTAATATTCGATCCAGTCTCACGGCCAAACGTGTAATAGCTACGTTGTGGAACGTGGTATTCTCACGCTTTCGTGAATCGTGACAATACTACGTTTTATTTTGGCCCATTCATTTACAACTACGCCACTAGAAACTAATAAACGGAAGGTCTTCTACATTCTCTGATAGAACATTATGAAAATATAACGCATACTTCTCGCTAGAAATGCCATCGAAATGCATACAAATGCTGATGCTTTCTTAAAATATTGTGATTTTCACAGATAATAGACCGACAGTCCGCCATTTTCTTTTTTTAGCTGAAGTTGATAGTCACGTGACCTAGTTGCAACTAAAACGTTCTACCCTCACGCTTTCTCCCCAAAAGCGGGAGAATACCACGTTCCACAACGTAGCTACGACACGTTTTGCTGTGAGACTGGGTTGTAATATTTGGCTGTCCGTTTTTTGTATGTGTAACATTAAAGGAGAGAAGGCTGTTTGCAAAGGACATCGGAGAAGTGAGATGACATGAAAGATTGAAGGAGTGAGAAGGGGAGGCCACGCTCGCGAGAGATGGCTGAAGAATGATAGAAGTATTTGTCATCACTGGAGAAGATTAGAAGAAGAGAGTAAGAGGAACTGAGGGATGAGAGAAAGAGAGAGAGAGAGAGAGAAAGAGGGGGGAGGGAGGGACACGAGGAAAGACGGGGAAGGGTTCAGGGGCGTAATGACAAGAGGATGATCAAAGAATGGGTCATGCTTACCCACGGGAGAGGGAGAGAAGGGGGAGAGAAGGGGGAGAGAAGGCGAGGAGTCTGCAGGCGGAGAGGCGACAGCGGGCTGAAGGGTCACTTTGTTTACGGGAAGAAGGAGAGATTGAGGAATATTGATGTGAGGAGGGAGGAGGGAGATGAAGAGAGACAGCCCGGGATGGAGAGATGGCCACTGGCTGTGAAAAGAGAAAACGGATGATGAAGCGAAGAAGGGACAGAAGCGACGAGAGCCTGCGACGGGGGGGAAACAGTCGGATAGAAGAGACGTTGAGGGGAAAACAGGGACATAGAAGCTGAAATCCGGAAAAGAAGTCCACCACTGCAGTTCTTTGATGTGAGAACATGAGAGATCCAATCTGCATCAAAATTGCAGTTTTTTATCCAGATCGGAAGGTCTGCAGGGATTAAAATAAGAGGGCTTCATCCGTGTGTTGGTAGAGAGAGGTACAGGCGGAGGGAGGAGAAGCGCTTATAGAAAAAAATGAAATTAAGACATCATCTGCAAATATTCTAAGACCAAGATACGGGCTCTCCAGAAAGAAAAAGAAAATCCTAAATGTCAGGTACTGGATGTAGAGACAAAATAACAGTGCCAGCTGCAATGACGCTTGTGTGCAGACGTAGGAACCAAGTGTGTTAATACAAAATACCAGAGTCAAAAGCAAACACAGAACTCACAAACAGAGACGCAGTAAAATAGGTTAAAAAGTTCTGGCGCTTTGGGAATTGTATAAAGGTCTAATTTCATCATTAATAAGATGGATTCTTACATTCTAAGCCAATATATCTACGCTGGGCATTTTGCAGAACAGGCTTTAGCAATTTTGTACTTGATCATGGTTCATTATGAGACAACGTTTCCTGAGTCGGGTGCTCATGGGTGAGGGAGACGAAAATGTTGAGTCACTCCGTTGGAAGGAAAATGGTGGTAATGAGCAAAAAAAAAGGACTAAAGGAGAAAAGAGAGATGAAGGGAGTGGCGGGAGGGAGGTCGAGCTTTTTTTCATCATCAAACATATGTAGGTCATCCCTTTTTTCCCCCTCTCCTCATATGATTAAGAGCTAAAGTACAAGTCTCTTAATGAAAACGACATGCTGGAATGTGTGTGTGTGTGTGTGTGTGTGTGTGTGTGTGTGTGCATGTGTGTGTTTGGATCCTCCAAACTAAACTAAATCTAAGTGTATGTTTATATATATGAATATGAACATGAATGTGTATTAATCCCATGGATTAAATCCCATATATATATATATATATCAATGGAAAGAAATGTTTTTTAAATAGAAGGCATTTGCCGAACACTTTTTTCATTTGCGGATTAATGCGCGGTTGGTGAGCTATGAGCATCAATTGCTGAATAGTGTGTGTAACTGAATAAAGAGGGAAGAATCTACTATGGCTTCATGTAGAAGTGGTAAAAGTCATCAGGCAACTTCAAAACGCGAAAAGCACGAGAAAAAACAGGCATCTGCCGTGCGTGAAACAACACTCAACCCAGAACGTAGGATTCGGGCAAAAGAAATGCGAAGGTCTCCCAGATAAATTTAAGTATCACTTTATCCTTGAAAGACCTCCACCTCTGTATTGTCCTTTGCTCTGGGAAAAAGACAGGAAACACACATGGAAACCATTTAGATATTTTATTTTTCCCCAATTGTAAAATACTTCTCTCCCTCCCTTCGTATAATCAGTTCCTAAACTAATCTGTGAGCACAAATAAATAGTTCCCATAACTTTGACAACACACATACTGTATATACTCCAGTTGTTTTTCCATTTATTTCAAACTCCTCCATCCGTGTGCTCAGACAGTAACGCATGGCATTTCAGTGATGTCAACACAGGTGCCTTTGTCATTTCCAGCTGATCAAAAACACCTGCCTCATTGCATCACTGGGGTGTGGCCTTGTGCGTTTGACATCTAGAGAGTAAACGATGCAGTGTGTCATTTTGGATTCCTTTTCTTGTCAACGCTTTCTGCAATAAGTATGATTGGACTTGTTCGTTCCAAAGCCAGAGAGATACAGTAGCTATAAGTACATATAAACACAAATATATGTACAGTATATTTATATATATCAAATTCCCAGCACACAATAGTTTGTAATGTTAACTGAGCACACAAGCACAAAGGCCTCCCAATATTAGGCATAAAGAAGGGGCACGATTTGATATCTTCTTATTCCACTTTCTTGTCTGAACTGAAAAGAATGGCCTGCAACGAGCCACGTGACTGGAGGAGAGGCAAGGCCTTTTCTGCCATTACTCAAATGTCACAACAACAGATTGTAGAAAAAAGCCCGAGGAACATTCTGCACAACAGAGCCTGTTGCAGCTAAGAGGGCTGACATCTATAAAGTCTTTTACTATTACTCAGGCATAACAGTGTCTCATTAAAACAATTCGATTCGTCACAATACGCGTCACAATAATTTGTCCCATAAAAGCCACGCTGTTGGGATACTGGTGGTTTATTCTGCCGTCTTTCAAGACCTAGATTTCTTTTAAAGAATTAACACGGAGGGAGAGTCGTCGTGGGAACCACAGTCTGAGGTCGGAAGGGTGAATCGTGTGTCACTGTAGATCCCAAGGCGAGTTTGGAATTTTCCCAACTTCCAATGATTAAGGATGCTTGATCTGCGCACCACACTGAAGTATAAATCCGAATCGGCCCGGTAAGTAGGGTTGTCAGGCTGACTGTTTTGTTTGTCTGTCTGCCTCAATATGAGCCAAGCCCTTTGGGGGATATTTCTTCTCCTCGTCTGCCTTTGTCTTTCTGGCTCTCATTGTCTTTACCCCCCTCTCTCATCCATCTCGCTCGCTTTGACTCTGTGGCTTTGTTGCTTTCTCTGCGCTGTCCATTTATTCCTTTGTTGTTTTTTTTAGTGATCCTTTCACAAGTGGCTCCTTCCTTTTGGTTCCACGGCTTTCCTCTGTCTTCTATCCTATCTCCTCTTTCTTCAACCACTCTGGTCTATACGCTTTTCAGGCTCCAAGCAAGGCGTTTGTATTCTGAAGTTTTGTTTTCATATTTACAGTTCGGCAGCGAATTGTATTCATAAGCTTAACCTCTGTGAGTACATATGGTAGTATTACATTTGTATAATAAATAATTATATAACTAATGTAAGGGTTAGGGGTTCCACATGGTGTCACTGTAGTGAGAAAGATTAGACGTTCTAAAGTAACTTAACACATCCACTTACACACCGTAATCATCCTTATCATCTGGTGCCCTTTCACGTGTTCACATATTGCACACAAACACGTGTCTGCATGAACATACACCACCCACCAGTCGTGAGCTGAGTCACAACCCCTCTGGCCTCCTGACTCAAAAAGCTCTCCTGTTAAAGCTCTCATGGCATTGCCTGCAACACACACACACACACACACACGCACACGCACACGCACACACACACACAGGGTCAATGGAAAATGTAGATGAGTCAAGATTAATCTCCCATTGTACACAATCATGAAGTGACATTCACACATATAATAAATCACACATATGTACTAAGTATACACACTGCCACACACGCACACTTGTGGTTAATTGTCTTAAAAACAGCGGAGTACACTGCCATGACATTTCAGCCATGTACTGTACATTCATTTTACTTTACTTTAATTTGACTTTACACCGCCATCATGGTAACATTTTTACGGTGGTGGAACTTTGCTTGATGTCAGACTACTTACAAAATACGAATGTCAGCTGTACTCTGCGCTAAAGGTTAATTAGCATATGCTACCAGGCTAATCCAGGACGGTGACCAATATACCTTCTAAAAAAAGCATAAAGCAACACGTTTGCAGCACAGTCTCGCGTCGCAGTGCGATAATGAGTTTGGCAACACACAATCACAGTAGTTGCACACATAAAACAGATCAGTCAGATCGGTCAGCACAAAGTCAGGGCTTCCTAAAAGTGTTTACAGGCTATAAAGTGAGCTTTAATGTGTCCGGTTTACATGGACTTAGTGTTTTTGTGTTGGGATTAAACAGATTCCTCTGCACACAATCGGTAAATGATCTCATACGTATGGCAGACAGTATGTTGTTTGAGTTTGACTTCATGTCACATAACAATATACACACCAACCACTTGTGAAAATATCTAATAAATAAAATAAAGACAACCGAAACTAGGTTCACAGACTCAATTGAGTACGGTACATAAGATCATAAAAAAACTAGTAAAATCTTCTTAAGCAGTACACACAACATCATCAACAACACACTTTATTGATTTCATTTTACAGACAAAGGGGTGAGAGGGGATACTTTGTATATCTGATGCTCCCTAAATCATCGTGCATACAGGGGGAGAATTGCTTCACTGACTGTAATATAAATGTGGGCTGCCACAGAAGCTCGGGAAGAAGACATCAGCATGACTGTGCATTGATATTATCCCTTCTCTATTGAGAGTCTAAAATTGCAGTCCCTGTCTTTCCATTTCCTCAAGTCGATGCTCTTTCTCTTCTTTTTTTATATTTCCTCCCTTTTATTGCCTCCCGTGTCGCCCCCAAAGACGATAAAATTGAGATTACATTAGCGAGAGCTCCTTTCTTTCTTCTCAGAGGAGAACAGAATAATTACTGTGTCTGGGCCGAAGCCAGAGTCCCTCGACCCTTATTTAAGAAGCCTCATCTTAGCACCGAGCCTTCGTAACAAAATGTAAATACTTCTAAAAAAGTCTTGCACAGCTAATATATGGGAAGGATTACGAGTAATTGTTTGACGTATCATAGCATCAGGGGTGTAAATTAAGGCACGACCATCAGAAGATAAAGCTTTCTGAAGAACCGTCCTTAGGTAGAACTGGAAAAATGACAAAATAACGACGCCTCTTTAGAAAAAAGCTTTACCCTTTAAAAATCCTGTCGAGGTAAAATTCCGTCAAATTTTCTTTGACTTTTCGATTCCCGAGTGTTTCTTATTTTTTCGACAGTCTGGACTTTCACCTCGTGTGGAGAAGAAAGGAAGTTCTGCAGTGAAATGGGGCAGTGAAACTGCAAACACGGTCTCTGGTTCAGGCCTCCCGCCTCCCTGATGTTCTGATCATTATGGCTTCCTGATACTAACCAGCTCTTTGAGTGTTTCATGGAGACTTTTATTGCTCCCACACTGAGCTTTCTCTTTCATCTTTTATTATGTTTTTTTTTTTCTCCCCATAGATATTCTTTTCTTAGTCATACTCTTATCTGTCTGGTCTTATCTCTGGCTCTTTCCATCTTTTTCTCTCGCTCTCTCTGTCTCACACAAGCTCACATAGACAGACAGACACACACTAGCACACACATGCTTGCAGGAGCACACACACACACACACACACACATTGCACCTAACACAAATTGGGTGCAGAAATAGCCTCTCTAATGAGATACAACACCATCTAAAACCAGCCCTCACACAAAAAAAACACACTCATCCACAAACACCTACACTTTTAGCACAGACACACACCCCCCCACACACACAGACAGAGACACTGAGACACAGAGAGAGAGAGTATGAGACGTGCCCTCGGAGTCCTGCAGCTTATGATAATGTCTGTCTCTTCCAATCAGCCGCTTGTTTCCCTGCGATGCCTGTCACACTCCGTGCACTGTTTTTCCTCTTTAGTCTGTCCCCTTATCCCTGTTGTCTCTCGCTACTCAGTCTCATTCATTCTCTCTCAGAGCCCCGCTATCAATCTGTAACCGGTCTCTGACACAAAACAGATGCGTCTCCATCCCCTCCTTCCTCCTTCTATCTCCTTCCTGCTCCTGCGCCTTTCTATCCTTCACTTCGTCTTCACCTACCATCAGTTCTCAGCACTACGGTTTCCGCCTCTGCACCTTTTCTTGTGGCGTTCTTTTCCTGCGCTCGATGTCACGTAGCCCTCATTTGTGCATTTCTCTTCCTTTGTTTCGATGGGACATCAGAGCTGTAATGATTTCCAATGGACCAAGTGCTCAGAGGAGCATTGTTTTACTGTCCTTGTCAACAACGCCGTTCATGAACAAACAAACGGGGTTGTTTTCCACTTGTAACTATGTAACTAAAGACTTTTCTATTCATTTAACACTGAGTTTCTTTTTCAATAATTTAAGCATTAATTGAGCCACTTACTTTGTGCAATATGTTTCCCTTCCTGTAGGTTTCTTTGCTTTTGAGAGACAAGCAAATAATCTCATATCAATTTCTTTTCATTTCTCCAACAACCATCTGTCCGTATCCACGAGCCCCCTTGCTAAGAACTTTATAAATAAGGTATGTTCTCTTGAATATAGAACACCTGCACCTGCCGGTTTATTGCTTTTTAAATCCTCCTCTTGTTTTTTATTCATGCGTTCCCTCCTTTTCGATCCTGTTAGCCTCCGCTAATCTTTTCCATCCCAGATAGCCTAAGGCAAGCTCACCTGCTACGTGGAAGTGGAAGTACTCATTATCTATGCCACATGATGAGTGTGTGCCAGCGAGCGAGACCATGTGCGTCTCTATTTGTTGTTGTAGGAAATTGGAGTCAATAGGGGGTATTATGTGAATGGTAAATTGTGTGTGTGTGTGTGTGTGTGTGTGTTTTGCTTATCGTCCAGATAAAATATATGTCTATAATTACTGGGAACATGTGGAGGAACCAAAGCAGTGTTATCCACGAGTGTTCGTACGTGTGTGAGTGCTTATGAATGTTCCTCTGTCTCGTGGGTGCTAGAAACATTTAGAAAACATGACAATTATATTACCAAATCGGCAGTTGTGTTGCAATGAATCAAACCCAAATTGGGCTTCCTCCACAACAGAATGCATTCATTTGTTTTAATGGGCCCGAGTCCCAATGTGACACAGAATTTATTACAGCTGATAAAAGTTTAAAGGTTTCCCTTCGAAACCATTAAGTTATATAATGACAATGGAAATACTCCCTGCTGCAATATCTGCGCCCATCGCTCTATCAATCCCAGAGCTCCTCTCTACTTTTCTTGTTTATTAGGGTGGAACAATGTTGGGGTCTTTCACCGGGCTAGGATTTTCCAAATCCTCCTTGATAGGACTCACAAAGCCAAATACGAACACTAACTGCATTTCCTGATTCACTCCCGATTACCAGATTGTCTTCAGAAGCATCTGATATATAAAAGGATGATGAATGTAACTTGAGCAGTATATAATCACTTGTACCGGAGATTTTCCAAAGTCTTCATTCAGATTTTTTAATTAATTAACTATGTACAGTTTAATGCAATGGGTTCTATCTGGAGCAGGGATTTATTATGAAGCCATTTAATAAAGCCATTGTCTCCCCTCCCAGTTACTGTGCACACTACAATGATAATGTGGACCAAATGGAGGGAGGTGTTTTTGTATTTCATGTTGCATAGTGGGAAATCATTTAAGGGTGTGTTATAACACATAAAAAAACAAAGAAACTGGAATGGTGCAGCTTCTGGACTTCCCTGTGAATGCCTAATGAAATTATGCATGCAGACATTTTAGCACGTGTTCAAATTTGACAGAAATACGTGCAAATCCCAGTTCACGTCCCTCTGTTGAGCAGATGCTCCATTTTCCAGCCAGCTCTCTGAGCTCTTTTCGTCATGTCTTTATTTTTCCATTGGCCTTTAGGGCAGTCTGGAATGGGGTTCATAAGCAAAGTAATAAAGCAATAATTAATTAAAAGAATACATTTAAGCAACCCTTTTCAAGTTTGTTGATTGAGGGAAGCTAAGCTGCTGCTGCCTTGGGACGTCTCCGTCAAAAACACGAGATCAAAGATGTTCAAACAGCTCATAAGACTCTTTTGCAGCTGTGAATATAAGCTCACTCTGTCTCCGTCCCTGTCTGGTTGCGTGTCTGTCCTGCAGTTTTCCCGACAACCGCCGCGGCTATGTTGCTAAATGCTGGAAGTGCAGTGCTGTGTGCAAGCAACGCGGTCTCACTCCCAACGCAACCTAAACACTCTTGCATCATTATTAGATGGTCAGAAAGGCCGATACAGTGTAATAAGTCGCCGACGAACCTTGCAGTTAGGCTTTGTTTAAAACCAGACCCTCCCCAAAGACTTTTCATCTGTCACCATTCATCTGAGCAAGGTTTGCGCTTGCAGTAACAGGGACCCTGCAGGTGTGTGTGTGTGTGTGTGTGTGTGTGTCCAGCGGTGATCCAGTTTCCAATCCCAGTGAATGGAGGCCAGCCAGTTAGCCCATGAGTCAGTTTTTTCTCCTGAGAAGGGAGACTCCCTGACATGACAGCAGCAGACACACCCGACACGCGGACACACACACACACACACACACACACACCCAGCGTGAAAGCACCTTTAAACCCACACAGCTGATCTGCTGCATGTGCCACAAAACGCCCATAATCTGCTCTCGGCATAATTTTGTGATGGATTCTGTAACCGTTATTTCTCCCCTGGTGTAAAAAACGTTGCGCTGAGGTCACTGACTTTCACTCGAATTCCGATTGATGCTGACAGGAACTATGTTGAACTCAATGACTGATATGAGTTTGGCTCTGGTTTACATTTGTCTATTTGCAGTAGTGTGAGAAGATGTTTTACTTAAATTAAGCAACACATGGATTTAAATACAACCGTTGCCAGTCATTCATTTAAAAAATAAAGTAAAACCATTATAATCAAAATGCACTTAATACATCGAATCTAAAAGTAATGTATTTTGCATTATTAAATTATTAATTCTCATGAAGCAATGTTTAAATACTAGTTTTTACTCTATCTTGAGGTTTATACTATGAAGTCAGGTAGTCCAATTTAGTTATGAGAGTTATGAGATATTTAATGGAAAATATTTTATTAATACTTTGTATTTTTTCTTTTCTTTCTCTTTCTTTCAATTTGAGGGAAATATTGGACAATTTATCTGTTTGGGCGTCAGAGTGATTTGAATAAAACCATGTGAGACATTCACAGACAATCGACAACGCAAAGTCATCTGAGGAATGAATGGAACCAAACTACAGAAGAGGAGTCGCATATTAATCATTTGGTCAAAGTTAAAAACCCCGATTGTATGTAATGTGTATGTCAGCTTTAATTGGTAAACTAATTAAAAATGACAAATAGTTCACTAAATAGTATCACTAATGTAAATTAGTAAAGTAAGTAAAGCGCCTCAAAATCGTACATAAGTACTGATTACCACTGATAATCTCTCCATGTTTGTTACACAAGCGCTTGCTGGTTTAAACTATTAACCATTACAATAACCTATTTTGGCAGAATGAAATTCAAAAGTGTTTCATTTAAGTTTCTGTTTTTTTTCAGGGGACAATCCCTCAGTATGAACATTTGCCAAATAGCACAATCAAGATAGCGCCCAGAGGAAGCAGAGACAAGATCATTTGGCATTCTTTAGGGAGCATTCCAAGAGTTTACAAAAGCTATTTTCCCTGTGGAGGAACAAACTTTGGAAAAGGGGCCTGTGTTTTTGCTTATAGGAGACATTTAAGTCACCAGAATCCTTTTAACTCAACGTTAAAAACCTTTAACTGTTAAAATGTGCAATGAAGACTCAGCCCATCTTTCCTCAGCATAATATGTCAGATCAGTCTTTTTCCGGGATTTTGTTTTAACAATAAATCCGCTCGTGAATGAAGTCTTTTTAACGCTGACGTGAGCCGCTGACGGGTTAAAGCATCACTGTAAATGCAACTCACAGCTCTCAGTGGTGAAATCACTGCATGAGGTATGTGCCATGAGACATGTTGCTTTGCCATAAACCTGCCTATTAAAACTTACAAACTGTTTGCTATTTCTGTTTTCTTTTCAGTATACGTCGCTGTCTTATTTTGGTGGTGTTGGTTCTTTCTTTGGTTTTTCTTACTTAAAATCCCTTTTGAACAGCTGCTGAAATACTATAAGATCTGTTCCGCCACAGATAAATTATGTTTATCTTTATATTACTTGTCTTGGGTGGGCATACTTTTAATAGCCTGTGTACTTAATATGAGCGTGCACATGTGGCTCATGTTGCATCTTGTCCCTTGTCACCATCTGTGTTCCCATTATGTCATGTCTATGAAATCTGTATGACAACAGCTGACTGAGGCTCTGGTTACAACATAGAAGTTGAGATACAAATAATTGCGACAGCATACATCCTCCCTCCCAGCTTCGTTTCTTTTTTTTTGTGCTCATTACTTTGCTGGTTGATCTTTAGCATTATGCAACAAAGGAAAATAATCACCCTGTCTTGATGATGGCAAGGGGAAATGAGTCATATCTATAAAGGCAAACCCATATGTGAATGTGTTATTAGGTAGACGGCGACTAACTTACACCAGGGAAATAACAGATATACTGTAGGTCTCCATAGAGTGAAATATGCTAGAACCATCCGCCCTTGTAACATTGCATTAGTTAGATCTGGTGTATTAGAGCTGATGTAATGTAAAAAAATAAACCCTTCAGAAAGCATAGGGTGAAGTTGTTATGTGCAAAGCGGTTCCTCCCAAGGAATAATTTTTCAATTATTTCCAGTTGTATAATGGTCATTACTGTGAAATGAAAGAATTTACGTATCTATATGTCATTCATATTTTCATTAAAGAATTGTTGGAATGCATTGAGATGCATTCCAAGTATTGTTCTTCGAATCTTTATTCCGACTTATTATTTTTCTTCTATTTCTTCCGCGCCGCCTTTCAACTCCTTCACACTTTCAGCTATTAAAACCATTCAAATATTAAATTATTCAGCTCCTTCAGGAGAGGGGTGCTATGACTTTTCAGCTTTTTAGCTCTTAAGCTTGAATTTATATAAATCTATAATCATTAATATTTTAACATGGTTTTCCAATGGAGATCGTTTTTCAAATCCTCTTAAACTTCTTCAACTTTCAGATTCTTCAGCTTCGCCAATCTTTCAGCTACAGACATCATTTCAACTTTCAAATGTTGACACAAGTCTCAACTATTTTATGAAAAAAACTGCTTCTTGATATCTATTGTACTTTTTTCATAATCACTGATTATGTTTCACTAGTTCTTCGCTCCGTTTCTGACTTTTACATGAGTGTGTATTGCGTCTGCTAGAGTGGAGAGCTCGAGGCTAGAGTGTGGGGCATCGCAGGAATCTGGTTAAAAAAATATGGAACTTCTGTCCTTGCAGCCAAAGTATACACTCTAGAGGCTTCATTTCTTCAGATTAATGAGGGTATGGTTGTGCTGATTGGATTAATGTGTTCATGGAATCCCAGAGTTTTTTAGTTTTGGCGCAAGGAGTGTTTGAGTGACACAACCTCTGCCAAAAGCCCCATAGGCTCCAATACAAATCTGCCGACATATTTCTCACAAAAATCCACAAGGTACACGTTCTGTCAACGGCCATAGGAGCCGTATTTATTACCGGACAGACAAAAAAAGCACATCCACGCGTTCGGTAGAGTCTTGGGTCTCATACAAACGCCGTATTTTTTAGATAGCTGTTATAGTTTTGCGCTGGTTCTCATTTGTTTGAGGTGTGGATTCTGTGTAACTTGCTGTTCTGTGTCTGCCTTTTGCAGCCGCTCGTTAATGAGCACAGGTGCGGCGTTGTCGTGGTTACGAGCACTCACATGCTGCAGGATCTGTCTGTGGCTCACAGCTGCTCCTTGTGACCTGATTAGTGGAGTCACATGACGCAGCTATGCTTTCTGTCAACAGACCAATATAATAAAGACACTGGCCCCCCCTCCCCCCTCCACCCTGACCTCTGCTCACTGTTAATCACTCTCAGTCAGTATGTCTGTCTATTTCTCCTCTCTCTCTCTCTCCCTCTATCTCTTCCTCACCACCCCTCCCTTCCTCACCCTCTCACCCTCCCTCCCTCTATCTACACCCCCCCACCCCACCCAATCCAATAATTTCAAAATAAAAGCCCCATGGAGGGAATTTTTACTGTAATGTTAGTGATGAGGCCTATTAATTAAAAACTTCTTAGTTTGAATAACAAACATTCTGTCTCCCAACCCCCCCTCACCCAATTCCATCATTACAAACTAAAAGCCTCAATGATTATCTGTACCTTAACCATGAAGTGGTTTCGTTGAAATACGCATTGCTCTTTCAAATACTACTATAACCACTACGAATATTACTAGTACTTCTAGTAGAACTACAACTGATACTTCTACTACCATACTACTAGTATTTCTACTGCTATTAATACAACTACTACTAATGTTATTAAAAATACTACTATGGCTAATAGTATCAGTATTCCAGCTGTTTCTACTGCTATTGATACTAAACCGACTTCTACTGCTAGTACTAATACCCAAATTACAACTAACATTACTACAAACAATTTTAAACCTCTTTTTATTCATCTCAGCTTTGGTTATTTCTGTACTTTTTAAAATTCATTTAAGCTCCTGCAACTTCTGTTTTGCAATATTTCACATTTATTTCAGCTGTTTTCATTTCTGCTTTTTCAGCAAATCTATTGAAATTCCTTTCAGCTTCTCCCATTTCTGTATTTTCAACTATTTCAAATTAATTTCAGCTTTTCTAATATCTTTTATTTCAGCAAATGTATTCAAATTCCTTTCAACTTTCTGTATTTTCAGCTATTTTCAAATATTCAGCAAATGTACTCAAATTCCCTTCAACTTTCTGTATTTTCAGCTATTTTTAAATATTCAGCAAATGTATTCAAATTCCCTTCAACTTTCTGTATTTTCAGCTATTTTTAAATATTCAGTGCAGCTTTCAGCTTTTTGCATTCCAACGCATTTTCAGCAGGAAATGCATTTTCTAGTTATTATTATTATTTTTTTTCAAATTCATTGGAAGAGCACGTTCATGTGGGCGAACCTAATGAGGCGTCAAAGCAGAATGTCTTTTTCACCACAAAGTGTATTGTTGTACCGGAACAACATTAAAGATGTGAACAAAAAGAATCCGTCTGAGGCCTCTCAGTGGGTGGTGGAATAGTTCACTGTATAAATGGCGTCACTCAACTCGAATAATACAATAGTTGCATTTCTTATAATAACTCAGTACATTTTGAAATAAGTCTTCCACCTGCCGCATGTGGTTCAATGTAAAGTATAATCCAGTCACTTTCCTACAAGAAAAGGCCTCCAGTAAAACAGTTTTATCCCATTAAAATAAAAGGCCTTGCATCATCTGTTTTCGATTGAAACAAATAGAAAAATCAGTATACAGTAAACCAGATGACTATTGTCTGTCCTTTGACTCTGATATGAAAGGTGAAGGCTGGGGGGGCCGTGACATGTGTCTCGTTGATGTGCCAGAGTCAGCTGGCATGACTAAACTGTGATGACACCATTGATTGTGAATATTTTTTTTAAGTGAGCAGATGTTGGAGCAATGAATGTTTGTTTCCAGGTGAAGGGACAGTGATGTATGAATACATTAAGCGTGTGGCTGGAGTCCTTTCATGTATTACTGTTGACTGGGCTGATGCGCTGTTGATGGATTGTAGATCATTGGTGGAAATGAAAAGATTTCATCATTTAATTATCAGTAATTATATTTAATTTACTTAATGACAAACCCGATTTGTGTTGCACACAAATCCCCATTTATTTCTTCCAGCAGTGTTTGCTGGTTATTGCTCCATTGTTGCATCAAATACAATCCAGAAATCTCTGTCAGTCTAAAATCTCTTCAAGTCAAGAGAAGGGAAAGTGAAATAGATGGCAAATAAAAAGCCCACGTGATGCATTTTATTAGTTATATGCTTCTAAGTTTGAGTAAGAAAATCATGTATTTTCTCACCACTGTGCCACAGTGGAAACGGTCCAACGCTACAAAAGGTAATTCAAAACATTTAAAGCCTGAACAGCGAACAACTGGCCCCATTGACCACAAAACAGAACTCAAATGTTCCTGCAGACATTTTCCCAGACCAAAATAACCGCCTACATTAATGGGTGATCCACTGCAATTATTTTAATTAACACTGCCTTTGATCTGTGAGCCACTTTGCATCAATAAACTCTGCATTTTCTTGGTTGTTTCTTTGTTTTTAATGTTTCAGTAACTCAATAACTCTCCGAGGTTTCGACTGATTACACCAGCAGGTTCAGATTAATGGTAATCATTTGTGGAGTACTTGATTGCCTCAACAGCCGATAATAGTCTTGAGCTGCGTCATGTGTGCTCCTACCATTGGTATGAAAGAAAATATTACAAAGTCTACACCAATGGACGTCAAGTTCAACATCAGTGGATATCTGTCAATCTGAATCATCTCAAAAGGCTATTAAAGGCCATCGCGAAAAGGACTTGTTACCGAACGAGCTGTCGGCAGTGACGTCCCACTGTGCACACTGAAAGCCACACGTGAGAGACTTTTTTTCACTTTTGCCAGCTGTGGCAAACAACTGCTTGTATGTGTCAAATAGTGTCAATCAACAACATGCAGCTACACAGACCGTGTTAGTATTCAGAGGAAACAGAATGCACACCACGAACAGAAGTTGGCAGGTGTGGGTTAGGGTGGTGCTTGGAGTCGCAGGCTCCTGTGGGTTTTATGGCATTTCCCAGGGAGAGCGCTATGATGTCATCAACATGTGTCTCATCTATAGCTAAGACCCCGTTTCCTGATTGGACAGCTGAGCTGGGATAAGGAGTTTCTGCTCTCATAATAAACTCAGGGAATAGTTTCCTTCCTCAGACTACGTGTTTTCTTTTCTCACTCACTCACACAACCGCACACACTATTTAGTCACACCACATTTCCAAACCAAACTGTTGACACAACACTTTCAGGTATTTGATCCAAGTTTTTTATTTTAAAATGTGAAGCTGTTCAAAATACAGCACAGGGGTATTGTAACTAATGAGACGTTAAAAACAGTTAATAACATTAAAAAAAAGATTGGTGTTTAACAACAGAATATTTGCATGACAAATAATTTAATGACGACATGAAAAATTGGAAAAGAAAAGAAGAAACATGCTAACTATGCGCTGCTGTCTATGTGCACATGCTTATGGCCAGCCTTACACATACATTTATACAATCTTTAATATCTAAATAATCACAACGATCCCTCTTCAAAGAACCGACTGTGAAAATAAATCCGTTGTAATCCTATTATGCCACACAAATGCTCTGAGAATGTCAGATACACTTGATTCTTGAAGAAAAATATTTTTCAGTTAGAAACACACAAATAACTCACGCGAAGAAGTATGTTCAAAAAGGCCCTACAATTGTTTTAATATTTAATACAGTAAATATTAGGCTGCAACTTTTAATCCAATCTGTATTTTGGTGGAGGAAGACATTTTAAAACAACACAATGATAACACAGCGTTAAATGACCTGTAGACATTTGTGAAGGTGCAAACAACCTCCTGTGTGTTCAGTCTGTCTGAAACCGTTCTAGTGGATGACTGTGTTAATGAATTAAAGCAATTAAAGTTAATGAGTAAAGCATGTTGGTCTTTCAGCATCACCAACACGTTTTTTTTCTTTGCTTCGGCAATACCTGCGTTTAGATAAACAAAGCACAACATAAAAACGTACCTCCAGCGACATGAAACGACCAATCTAAAACGTTATTTGTTTGTGCAGACACACATGCAGACTGCAGAGGATCTTCCATTTCTTGATATAAAACTATACAATTTTGAAAACAAAGCCATACATTAAAAACACATACATGAGACGTATACCAGTTTATAAGTAGCATCTTTTCTGAGATTTAACAGCGACTCCTTCACGGAGCCTTGCAGTTCGTGGGGGCATGTGGGACGGACACAGTGTAAACAGCATAAGAGTTCATCACCAGTACGGAAGACTGGTTGTGTCTCTGTCTTCTTTGCTGCATTGTGTGTGCGTGCGTTTGTTATATAACATGCAGATAGGTTGCCTGGGTGTCCACACCTAGTACATTTTTGGCAGTGCATCTGTAAAATCCTGTATCCCTTCTTGTTGGGTTGTTTATCACCATGGAACCTTGAGGACTGAGATAGCGGTTGCCATGGATACGAGCCTGACCCGTCACCCTCAGTTGAGTCAGCTCTGGTGTTTCCCAAGTGATCGTTGCCCGCGGTGTTGCGATCGTCTGGCACCGCAGCTCCACAGCGACTCCGGGCCGCGTGTAGGTCACGGGGGAGGGGCCTGCTGTGATGCGTGGCGGGTAGGCGATGACGATGACGGGAACCGTGGTGACTGAAACTGAGGAGGCGTCGACGCTGGTGGATCTGCAGGTGTACGTGCCGCGGTCGAACACGGAGGCCTGTTGCACCGTTAGTGTTCCGTCTTCTTGGACCAAGTATTTGTCGCCACTCTGCCCCAGAGACAGCACCTTGCCAGTTGGCGTGATCCATGAGAAGGTGCCCGCGTGGCCTCCAAGACTGTTAGAAGCATAGCAGGGCAGGCGAAGTGTCTCTCCGTTAACGATGCTCACCAAGGGAGCTGTTCTGGTGCTCAATGCCGGCTTTGAGACGGGGCTGGTTGTGCGGGGTGGAGGTCCAACTGGAGGCGGGGAATCGGGTCTAGATTGGGCTCTAAGTGGAGGCTCTCGAGTAACTGAAATTCTTGAATGGAGCGTTGAGTTTAAAGATTGAGCTGAAAGCAACGAGGCTCCTGAGCGAGGCACGTCTACTAAACGACTCTCCTGCACAGGTCTCTCCACGGCCGCTCCCCCGTGCGGAGATGTGGCCTCGTCCTGTGGGTCAGAGACCTCCAGCTCCACCTGTATACGTGTCTGTTCTCTCTCACCACTAACCACACATGCAAAGGTCCCTCCATCACTCGCCCGCACTCCTCGCAGCTCCAAGGAGCCGTTTCTGTGCACAATGAGGCGGTTGCCGTAGTGAGGAGCTGGCAACACACGGTTACCAGGCAGAAGCCAGGCCAGGCGAGGGGGAGGGGAGCCTTGGGAGGGGCACGGTAGAAGAACAATTTGGCCTTTCACCGCTCGCTGCTTCGCTGACGTTAGCACACCCAAAACTACATTAGTAGAGTTTTTACTGGGAGTACTACTGCTGCTACTCCTACTCAAAGCATTTCCTCTGAGTGCGCCACTGCCAACTCCATTATTAGACACACTTGTAGCAAAAACTCTGACATTTCGAGAAGTACCACTTATCCTGCCATTGTTTCCACTCGTGTCATCACCAGCCTTTTCTGAATATACTTCATTATTATAAGTCGCAGGATTCCTTTCTAAACTATCTCCCCTAACTGTGCTGCGACTGTTACCCACAATACTTCTATTATTCATGATGCTGGATCCATTTTGATTCATTCTGAGGTAAATTGGTTTGTTTTCTATATTCCCAGCCACGCCAAGGCCTGTTGTGATTCCACCGACTGCCCCGTTCACTCCAGCTCGCCAATCACTCGTAAGCGCCGGATTGAAGCCGCTGGTCGCTGAACTAGTGCCAGGGTTTGGAACAATGTTTCTCATTCTGCTATTGTGATCACTGTTGCTGCCGTTACTGCCGCTAAGCTTGCTTGTGTCCCTGCTTGCATTATTAAGGCTGTCCCCTGATCTACTGTGAGGACCACTGCCGGGCCCGTTGTCGTGGCTCCAACCTGTTCCTCCGACCCGACCACTCACTCCATGGTCAGGAGCCTCCATCTCCAAACCCACCACCATACTCTTCTCTCCGGCTGAGCTGCTCGCTCGACATGTGTAGTTTCCCGTGTCGATCTTTTGAGCCAGACGAACCTCCAGAGTTCCGTCTGAAGTGGCCACAACCCGCTCAGTGTAAAAACCAGGTTCCAAACTTCGTGGGATGACACGGCCCGTTGGGGAAAACCAGGTCACTGTCGGGGCAGGAACTCCTGTGGCCTGGCAGCGAATTGTGGCGGTTGCCCCGAGACGTACTTTGATGACGTGGTAGTTTCCGTCATCACTGAAGTTCGGTGGGGATCTAATCATGACCTTGACTTTGACCTTAAGAGATTGAATTTTTATATATATATATATATTATATATTTATATGAAAGAACTCATTACTGAACACATTTCTACTTGTATGTATGTGTATTAGGATTATTTAATCATAGACTAACAGGTACATTTTGTACTTGGATGTATGAATAAAAATCTTTATTAATAATATTAATATTTTTCAGCAGGTTTTTTCTTACCTTCATGGTGTCTTGACCTCCTTGATTCTCAGCATAACACGTGTAGTCCCCCTCCTCTCCCATACCGACTGTTGGAACCAGTAACGTCCCATTGTCAAACACAGTTAACATCTGTGCTCGCCCGCCTCTGTCTTCCCTCTGCAACACGCTGTTCACCATGGTTCCATCTGGTAGACTCCATTGGACCGCTGGGTCAGGCAGTCCTGATGCCTGGCAGTCCACCTGTAGGGAATGGGATAATTACTGCAGTCAATATCTTCTCCTCTTAAGGCAAAGTGATGCATATTGTACTATATTTCCAGGCTGTTTTAATGCTATTTAGGCCCTTCAAAAGAAGAAAATGCCCAGCAGCATTGTAAGGCAACACAAATGTGCATGTATACAAAAAGAGCATTTGAAGCTCATAATGTTGAAATTGAATAAAAAATAAGGTATAATGTGGTATGTATTGTGAATTTGGCAAATTTCCCACAATATTCATGTGTGAAGTAGTATCCCCTCAAGGCCACTGATTCATTGGGCTACAACCTGACAGGTTACATATTATTTTTGAGTCAAAATAATATGTACCATTTTTTTATTCAAAAACAACAGAAGACTGCTTGAAGCTGTAGAAATGTTTGGCACCAAGCCCAGCAATAGAAGTCACCCAACACACATCAATGTCTACATAGAAAATAAGGATCCAAAAGTTCAATTTGCTATTCATATTCATATTATTAATTCTCCAAAAGAGGGGCGTAATATATGACTGCTGTTAATAACAACGTTTTTCATTATTAAATAATGAAATACATTTCTACATTGTCTTTATTTAACTTACCTTCAGCGGCTGGCCCAAAGACACCATCTGAGTGGGAGGCTGTTTAGGCTCGATCTTGGCAGGCTTGGTAGCCACAGAGACACGCAGGAGGCGATAATCATCCGAGACCTTGTTCCGCGCGATACAGAGGTAGTCTCCAGCGTCCTTCTCTGTTACTCGCTGCACTGACAAGGTGCCATTAGTGTGCACTTTCAGACGTCGGTCGAAACTGAAATTCCAATTTGGACAAACACGATATTATTGTAAAATAAACACAGTTCAAGTGATCTCTTTTTTGAACGCACAAAGCAAGACCTCCCTCCCCCCCACATACCTGAAGTGCATGTCCACCAGTTTTCTGTTGGGGGTCCTCCAAATGATAATGGGTGACGGGTTGCCAGTTACAGAGCAGTGAAGCTGTAAAAGAAAACCGTAGTGGACTGTGGTAATGGACGGTGAGGTTGAGACAATATGGGCCTTACTGAAGGGGGAGACAGGAGAGGGATGCAAAGCAGCTCGGATTTTGTCAGAGGAGGAAGAGGAAATACGTCTTGGCACTTTTGTTGTATTCGTAGGCACTCCGGAGGGTGTGGAGAGAGAGGATGGTTGATTTTGGTTGCTTTTGTTCAAGTGTGTGGGGGAGCCAGTGACTGTTTTATTCATTTTAGGAGATGAGTTTGTGGAATTGGGTCGGTGAGGGTTAGAAGATGAGCGAGATGAACCGGGGGTGAGCAGCATGGCGCTGTGTCTTGCAAGGGGAGATGCAGGGGAGAGTCTAGTGGAGATGACTGGATTTGATGGGTTGCTGGGTAAAGGTCTGGACAAAGGTCTTTCTTTATGGAGTGAAGTTATAGGAGATTGGTTTTCAGCAGCAACTGCTTTCACTCCTTCACCTTTTGCTCCTGTGTTTCTCTTTTCTCCTTCTGCTATCCCTTGAATTTTTACCCTCACTGTTCTCTTGTCGGCCCCAACGGCATTACTTGCTATGCACTCGTAATTCCCTGATTCCTTTGGCCCAACACCTCGAATATGCAGTGTCCCGTTGGGCAACACAAAAAGGTTCCCATGGAGGAACTGGGATGGGCGAACTAGAGTCCCATCTGGGATTCGCCAACGGAGGGTTGGTGGCGGGGCACCTCGGGCAGAGCAGTGAGCATAAACAGGCCACCCTGGATTCAAGAGCAGGTGTTCCTCTCTGGGTTGCTGTATCACCGGGGGCAACGAGGACACATGCACACGAGCAGAGGCACTGACGGCGCCTGCCGAGTTTGAGGCCTCACAGCGATAGACACCTCTGTCGCTCGGTAACGTTCCTGCGATGTGCAGGGTTCCATTTTTGTCCACAGTGATGCGGCCGGTGGGGGGAGCAGTGGAGGTCAAGACAGAACGATCTGGAAGAACCCAAGAGAGCAGGGGGCCGGGAACGCCATCTGCCCGGCACTCCAATTGCACCTCCCCGCCCTGATGAATGGTAGCTTCTCTGTAGCTGGCCAGCTGCATCCGAGGGCGCCGGGTCCATACTTCCAGGGTGGTTAGCAATCTATAATGGAAGCATAAGAAACTCAATACATAAACAAATGCACACAGATTAAATGAAAACATTTAGAGAACTCCCATGGGTGCGCATACACAATTCGGATAGGAATCCTAGAAACATGACAGTGAAAAACATAATAGTCAAGCTAAACACACACGTGAAATATACAAACAATGAAAATATACAGCAATTAGCCTTTATTTATGAAAGGACTGCATTCATTCAGAATAAATCCAATGTACTCAATATTTAAGTTCAGTTAACCTCAGGTCTATTTAATTAGTGCTGAAAACATTTCTTTCCCATGTGATTATAACTAAATGGTAAGTGTTGCATTAATATTCTGGGATCAGTAGCCTCACCTGTCGCGACCAATAACGCTGTGCGCACTGCAAATATATGTTCCCCTGTCCTGCAGCTGAACATTCTGGATAACAAGGGTGCCATTTGGCAAGACCTCAAAACGCTGGGCGCTGGAGTGGATTGGTATCGCTGCTCCTGAGAGAGAAAGACAGACAGAAAGAGACAGCAGGGGATAGAAGCAGTGAGGTGACATATTGGGAAAACAGAGACAAATTGAGAAAGAAAGTCCCAGAATGAGTAAGACGAAGAAGAGAGGAGGATCAGGTACATGCTGAGTGGCACGACATGTAGTAAACCCATTGATGCAGTGCACAAAATGTTCCATTACTTTCTTGCAAAAGGGTTTTTCCCACATAGCAAGCAAGAGAAAAGCCTATTGTGTGCAAGCCAGGGCGTAATGCCGGGTGTTAATGGGATATTCCATGTGTAAAGGCTAGATTTTCCTTTCTATGACCTCAGGATGTAAACACAAATCTTTACTTATCCTGTTTTTTAAAGCTACAGTCTATTTTTCACAGAATAAATTAATCGTATATTCAATTCATGTCGGCCTGAAGCTTGAAGCTTCCGAGAGCAGTTGTACTGAGTGGAGTAGAAAACGAACTGATTTTTTACATCAGCCAATTTAAAATGAGGGACAGACAACAAATCACACAGCTTTCGGGCAACCGAAGTCTATGGAAGCCAGAATCCTTGGAGAACAGCACAGGGAGAACATGCACAACTCTACACAGAAAGGGGCAGAAGCTACTCGCTGTGAGGCAGCAGCGCTAACCAACACACGCATTGCATTTGACGACGCTGCGCTATGTGTACCTGCGGCAATCCTGGTCCATGTGATGGAGGGCTTCGGTTCTCCTTGAGCGTCGCAAGCCATTCTGGCAGTGCTCTCTGCTGGGAACGACACCGTCCTGTTGTGTGGGTCTGCAATCCTCGGTCCGGATCTCACTGCTGAGGCCTATAAAAACGATTTGGTAAAGAGATTAGTGTCATCGAAAATCATCAAAAGGTGTTCAGCTAATTTGAACAGCAACAAAAACTAAATTTAAAACAGTTTAAAATAAAATCAATATTATTACCACAATGTATTCAACAGATCATTGTGCCGAAAACAATTGAAGTATTGAAAATGTTGAATCCTTTGGGAATTGAGTCTCTGAACACTATAATGCTGATTATGTGGCAGGGATACTCTATTAAACTGAAGAATTGTCCTAAACATCCCTTTGCTTCAATAGCAGGTCATGTGGATAAAGATTAGACCATTTTCAGATCAATTTTACATTTCTGTTTTACCCGTCTAACCACACAGAAAATATCTTTATATGAGGTGCAGCGCAAACTACATTTACGAGGGTCTTTAAAGCAAGGGCAGAAACATTACAGACATTAGATTTAAGTAAAAAAGCTCTTACAATCAACATGATTGAACTACCAATAAAGTGTTGTTTGAATTAACTTGAACTCACTCCAGGGGCGGCAGGGAGAGGAAGTGAGGGGAGCCAGTGAGGCCTGCTGCTGTGCGAATCAGGAATAAAATTGGTCGCAGAGTTCTTCCACTCAACAGCGGGTTGACTTTGGTTTGGACCCCGAGAAACAGGCCTCCTTCCGGTACCAACGTCCACGTCACTTGATGCTGTGCTGCTGGTGGATTTCATCATTGTAGGAGTAGGTGATGTACTAGATTTAGCTGCATTTGCAGTAGTTGTGGTTGAGATGACCAATCTAGAACTACTAGTAGAAGGAGTAGTTTTAGTTGTAGGGGTAGTCGGGATACGAGTTGTGGGAACAGCTTTGATTGAGATTATAGTACTCAAAGAGGTAGTAGTGGTGGTAGTAGTGGTGGAAAAATCAGTAGTAGAAGGCCTAGTTGATGAAGTAGTCGTTTTAGTAGATGTCATAAAAGGAGTTGTGGTAGTAGTAGTAGTAGTAGAGGAAGTAGTAACTGTAGTACTTCTGGTCGTGCCAGGTGTTGGGATAATAATGGCAGTTGTAGTAGGCATGGTGGTACTATTCAGAGTACTCCTAGCTGTAGTGGGAAATGTGTGACCAGTAGCTGTAGTAGTAGATGTACTGCTTTTATCAGAACTAGCGGGATGAGCGCTCTCAAGAGTAACAGAAGGGGTTGTTTGGATTTTTCCATTAATTGTCGCACTGTGGGCCGTAGAGGAAATGACGGGGGAAGAAGTGGGCAGGGGAGAATGGGAAGAGAGGGATTCATATGGTCCACCCGACAAATTCATCCACGGCTCTTCGTTGTGTTTGCTCGGGGGTCCATCAGCACGTTTGTCTAAGGCCGTGCTTGTTTTTGTGTGTCTCCCGGAGCCAAGTGTATTTGTCCATGTGTGTGTGTGAGGCTCACGCGTCTGTGTGATCGCAGTATGCGAGTGAGTGGGTTCTGTCGTCTGCGCGTTAGAGAGAGTTGGCCTTGCGGTGTCTGGGGTTTTGGCTGAGTGATTCACCGTGTCTATATGTATATTTGTGTGAGGGGGGGATAATGAGGTTACAGCAGAGGAAGATGGAGTCAATGAGGGGGAGGCAGATTTGGAAAGGGAGATACCATGAGTGAGGGAAACAGGGGGAGACGGAGGACGTGTTGGAGAAAGAGCCAGAGGTGTGGTTGGTGAGGCCGGCAACTGCATATTCACTTGATCTGTGGCAGGTGCCGCAGTTTGCGACCGTGGGTTTGTAGAATCAGGGAGAGGTCGTGCTGGGGTCAAAAGACGCCCTCTGGGCCTGTTTAGGATGCGTCTTTGCTGTCCGATTCTCCTGCGAGAATTCCAGCGGCTTTGAGGTCGAGGGTTTCGTTGCAAATTAGGGGAGAGTTCCTGTTGGGGGCGTTGAGGCCTGTTTGTACCTGGCTCACCACCTTCACCTGGTCCTGGGGCGAATTCATTTGTTCGTGAAACGGGTTTAGATGTGATGGGTTCTTTCTGTGTCGCTGGGTTTGTCATTGTCACCGTCTGTGGAGGTGGTTTCTCTGTCTTTGTCTCTGGTTTTGTTTCTGTTGACCCCTCTTTCCCTTTATTTATCTCCGTATCTGTTTCCTCGTCTGTATTTACCTCTGTGTGTGTTCGCATTTCTATTTGAGTCAGCTGAATGTGCTGTAATCTTTCCTCTTGTAGATCGGTGTCATCAATAGATGACCCTTCATTTTCTGCTTCCACCCCTGCTCCTTCAGCTCTATGTCCTTCTGCATCACGATGTCCCTCGTGTCTTTCTCCGTTTCCACCTTCGCCTCGTCCTTGTGGTTCAGCTGTGGGAATTCCAGCTTCGATGGGCTGGCTATTATTAGTTTGAACAGTCTTTTGTCGTATTTTAGCCAGGAGGTCAGCCCATTTGTGAGGGTCGATTCTTTGTTTGTTCGTGGTAACTCTGTGTCTGTTATCAAAGCGGTTTCTTCTCTGGCCATTGGATGTTGAAGGCACTCCACCTCTTCTCAAGGGGTCTCCTCTCATCGGTCCAGGTCTTCTGGGCTTTCCAATGGGATGACGTCTTTGTGGGGTAGGTTGGAGAGGTCTTGGACGCTTGCTATTGCCAATAACAGGTATCTCTTCTTCTTTCTTTTCGTTCCCCGATCCTTCCTCCACTAACAAAGGAGCCCGTATGTTGGTTGACCTGCCAGTGGCTGACTGGGGCCCTGTGGGAAAGGAAGCCCTAAGTCGAGGGAGATGTCGTGAGTTTAACTGCAGCTTCATGGACAGAGAGTCACTGCCGCAATGGTTGACAGCAATGCAGCGGAAATTACCAACGTCCCTCTGAGACGGGCTGGTCAGAGACAAACTCCCATCTGATTGTATAGTGAGCCCACCTGATACAGCTAATCCCTGCCTTACTATGTTTCCATCCGGTAACACCCAACTCATGAGAGGTGCTGGCGAGCCAGATGCCTTGCAAGACAGGGTGATAGGCTCCCCAACATTTCCAGTGACAGTAGGTCCCACTTGCTCATTTAGAGGCGGTACAGAGGACTCCTCCACTGCCAGGCGCAGGTGGAGAACATCTACATCGCTGCCTGCCCTGGCTATGCAGTGGTAAATCCCTGACTCTGAGAGCTTTACGTCTTGTAGAATTAATCCATAGTTTGAAGTCGGCAGCCTACCATTTTGGCCCCTGGAGGGGGAGATCATGGATCCATCCGGGAGAACCCACTGTACTTTCGGGTTACCAGAGCTTAACAGAGGGCATGACAGTTCCACTTCATTCCCCGCTACTGCTGCCAGGGCCGTAATGGTATGATTAGTTGAAATAAGCACCCATGGGGGAGTGGGAGGGGACGACGTTGAAGGATGAGAAGCAAAGTCCGAACGAGAAGGAGGGTCTGGACGGGCAGCGACTCTTGTTGAGAATATAAGCTGCACTCGGTGTCCGTTAGACCGCGCTCTATTCAGCTGAATGCTGACGGCTGGCTGTAGCAGCCACTGTGGTCTGACTTGAACAGAAGCTTTTACTCCAGTGTAATAATATCCACCTGTCTCTGCTGCCTGCCCGTAGCGGTAGGCCAAAGCCGGGGCTTTACTCAGCATGATCTCCCTCTCCAGGCGAACCGCGGTCTCGCTGTAGTAAGCGAGAATCCTCCAAAGAGTTTCGTAGCTCTGCTTCTCCACGGGGCACTCCAGGGTGAGTGACAGGGCAAGCGGGATAGGAGAAGAGGAGGAAAGAGACAGATCTGGAGTGGGGGAAATATCCTGGAACTCAGGAGAGTGAGTGATGTTGCAGCCAAGATCGACACTGTTCCCCTGTTGGTCGGACAGACCCAGGGAGGCGGAGCCTAGAGGCTGTCTGAGGGATTCACTTGATTGGATTTCACCGAGTTCTGCCTCCAAAGGTGTGTCTCTTCCCGGGGAGGTGATAACGGGCGAGGTGCACAATAGGTCAGTCTGGTCAAGCAAGCCGTGGCCTTGGAGGGAATTGGGCGAGGCACAGATTGGACACTGCGGGCTGCCAGGACATTTCATGGGGCCTAATTGAAAGAGAAGCAGAAAAGATAATCTCATGATCCTTTTTCCTCTCTGGCATATTAGCTATGTATAACGGCATTGCAACTATACAAACACATTAGTGCTCATTTAAGCTATCGGCCCATATTAGCAGTGACATATATTAGTCATGCCAGTTCATATTAAACTTGATATCTTTTGGAAATTCAGAATGGTTTCGTAGTCAACTGTGAGAAAACTGTGTCACTTCATTATTACATAGCAAACATTAACCTACATTAAATTTATCTGCACACATCAATGCTGTTATCATATATTAGTCATGGCAAGTTAAGTATTGCATTTCATTGAGACGCATTTCATGGTTCAGCCCTCTTCTACATCTCAACGACAGTCACAAAACACACTGAAAGAGAAAAAAAGTGTGTTAAGAAAAGCAGATGGAAATGTCAGAGGTATAAAAATAACAAAAACAGATGTGTTATACATTACCTTTATCTCCTACTATCATCTGGCTGGATGTGACATGATATATTACAGTATTGAGAATGCTTATTGAGTGGAATTATCAACAAATGCGTCCATCGTTTCATAATGTTCATTCTTAACTCATCTATTTCTTCTCCTTTGGTCACTCAAATAACCTACACGTTGTATTACCCACCCAACTTTTTTGACTGAGTTAATATGACTCAGTGTTAAAATGAATAATCACCATAAAGTGTGGGCAGATGGGAGAACAACAAGCCAAAACAAATCATATTTCAGATACGACAGTCACCTGGATGAGCCTGACTCCAAGTGAGAAACCACCTCATTTTACAGTCACAACTCCATGGATTAGCCTGCAGCATAAGAGTATCCAACAGAGGTGCAGTCGCTAAGGTCTCTCTGGGCAGAGTGGTTAAGCTGTTGTTGGACAGGTCCAGGTGTCTTTGGGAAACAAAGCAAAGAACAGATTGAGGTGACAAGGGGGAGGCGCGACAGTCATTATAATCAGTCATTGAGGAATGGATGAGAGAATGGAAATGGGCAACGAGAGGTGACAGGTCAGGGGTCAAAGTTGTATCGACAATTTTTCATAATTTCCATTTCCCCTTCATGTTCAGACTACGTTATTCCTCTGCAGTAGTTATTCAAGTGGATCAAAAAGATAAAGCGACAGTGTTTGCAGCTTTAAGAGACGCATTCATCCAAATACCAATAACCAGCAATAGAAATGTTACATTTTTCATCAGTCTATTTGTGTTCCTTCAGGGTTAATTAAAAACACTACAACCGGGATTATTAAATGGTGTGCGTTAAGTGTTGAAGCTCACCTGAGGGTAGAGAAGTAATATGTATTCAGTAGGGACAGTGTGCACAGAGCGTGAGGGTGCAGCTGATGCAGCCTGTTCCCCTGCAGACGCAGCAGCCTGAGGCTAGTCAGCTGGAGCAGCGCCCGGGGGTGGATGTGCTGGAGGAGGTTGTGATCCAAGTACAGACGGAGCAGTGAGGTCAGGCCAGAGAAGGTCAGAGATGAAGCGATCTCTCTCAGCTTGTTATAACTCAGCTTTAGTATCTGTGGGGGAGGGGAAGGAAATGAAGTGAGCGGAAGCAGTGAAGGATTAGTGGAGTAATCAAATAGTCGTCATCAAAGCTGATGGAGAAAGTTTTTTGCGAGCGTGTCACCGGTTCATTTTGTTTATTGCAAATGATGTGAAGGTAATTGCAATGCGCAAAAATGGCTGAATGCAATCTGTATAAATACAAAACTTATGGCAAGATCTATGAAGAAGTCACGTCCATGTAAAAACTGAGACAACAGCCCAGAGCACATAACCAGGAGAACATGAATGCTGTGAGATTATTGATTCTAAATTGATGTTCGAGCACCGGGTGTTTACTTTCCAAATGTGGAATTTAACACTTGATCCTCAGCAGAATACTCGCGGGATACCCATTGCTATTCTATTCACGTGTGGAGAACTCTCCAAGTTAAAGAAGGCAGACCACGAAAAAACCATGTTGTGAAATTGTGATTCTGTGAGGCTTATGATGAATCTGCTCGGCGAGGAGGCGACTTAGGCGGACTAGTCGAGTTCCAGCTGCTAACAAATCTGAAACGTGAGGATGTCAGCATAAGGAAATATGGACTCTATGGATTCTATTATCACACAATGTGTGCAAATATACCAGCATCTGCGTACTGGATGAAGGGAAGAATTGCTGGTTGAGTTATACCACTTCCCCACAGACAAACTGTCCTTGGTTTCCTCTCGCTGAGCCCCCATAAATTATGAATTAGTTTTACAGGCATGAGAAAAATGTGCTTATTAAAGAAAATCATACCAACTGTTGTAATTATTTGCATACTGTTTTCCTAGATAGAAAATGTCAAATGAATCCTTTCATTATTCCAAAACAGAAGATTTAGGCATATTATCAATGTCTTAATTGCATCTTTTGACAAATACGATACATCTTGATAATTCCTGCATTACTAATGGTGCTAAAAACTTGAACCTATTCCGTCAAACAGTTTAATTAAGCTCATCTCTCTTACGTCAATAGCTATGTAGACAGTTAACTATAAGTACCACGCAAATGGAAAGTTTAGGGCTGAGCTCATTTGACCTGGGACAATAAATAAAGTACATTCTGTTGGAAACAGTAAATTGAATTCTGTGCACTGCAAAAACCTTTGCCATCTCCAGTCAGAGGTGAAACGTGTGAGGAGACGCGTTTGTGTTGCTCTCTCTGTTTACCTGTAATGATTTCATATCTCTGAATGCTGCATTCGGGAGATGGTGGAGGTCATTGCTGTGGAGCATCAGAAGCTCCGCCTTCTTCAGCCCAGCCAGAGAACTGTTATGGATCCTGCTGATGCTGTTGAACCTACGGGGCACGAAATCATCAACCCGAGCGAGTCAACAAATACGATCATTTCCATCTGAGCACATGAATTAACTACAGGTCGGCACCTCGATCCACCCTCTGACTGTGTTTGCGGGGGATATAAAATCATTTTATGCTAATCACGTACATCGTTTGTGTATTTAATGCATTCCCTTACCCTAGGTTTATGCGGCGTGTGTGTACAGGTAAGCCCGAAGGTATGGCGAGTAGGGAGCGAAACGTACAGTGGACTTCGTTGGCCTGGTAGCAGTTGCAGGTCCTGGGACAGGCCTGTCCCATCGGCACCGCAAAGGTCAGCGCCAGGAGGGTCAGCGGCACAAACGCGCTCCGGTACATCTTCCCTCTGCGAGGAGAGGAGCAGCAACGCTGGGATTATCTCTGCCGAAGAGAGAGAGAGAGAGGAAAAAAGATCAAGACTGATGGAGGGCAGCAAAGTGTACCACAGTGACATCTCAAAATCCAGATGCTCCCTTCTTCTCTCGCTCCCCCTCACACACACAGACACACACACACACACACACACACACACACACACACACACACAAAAATCAAGCCTTATTCAAGCAGCACAAAAACAAGGGGATTTGCGGTCTGCAGCTTAAAACATTTGACACTTTCTATCTTTAGAGGCACAGTGGAGCCAAACAATTAACCTACCATGTGCCCGGTAACTTAATTGTGAATATTTTCCCATAAAAAGGAGGAGGTTTTTATAAGAGTAAAGGAAAGCCATAAAATGGCACTGCATATAAACTATTCATCTTTCTCTCTCTCTCTCTCTGTTTTATCTTATCCCACACAAGCGGGCAAATGCACTTAAGCTAATAGAACTCATCAAATCTATTGCAATAGCTTTCAGAGGGTTTTTCAATTTTAAACTTAAATCAAACTACGTTAGCGAGAAGCATCCTGGATTATTAGATTATTGTAATGCATAGCCATGGTTAACAGAGCATACCTTTAACTCCTTTGAAGTTACTTCCCAGAATCATACAGTTTGAGAGGACGTTTCAATTTTAAACTTAAATCAAACTACATTAACGCATTCCAACAATTAGCAAGAATCATTGTAGATAATTAGATTACTTTAATGCATAGCCATGGCTGACAGAGCATACCTTTAACTCCTTTGAAGGTACTTCCCAGAATGATACATGTTGCCCATCAAACACTGGTTTTAATCCATCTGCCGGTTTAGGAAATTTGATGAACGAGTTAATTTGCCAATAAACTCCGAGATTGTTGAACCGGGAAAAGTCCCCCCCAAAAAAAAGTTGTCACATGAGATGCCACTGAGGAGAAACCGAGGAATGACCAAAGTAACACTTTACTCAACTACTCACAACAACAAAAAAATCCACAAAGCAACACGCAACAGGTCCCATAAAGGACGCGGCAGACTACGATCAACGCCAACGCGTCTGTGCGCGGCGTGTGCGCGCGTCCGTGTGAGTGACAGCGGATGCGTGTGAGTGTGTATTCGAGCTTTAGGAAAAAGAGGGTCTGGACTGAAGTGAACTTTGAATGACGTGACGGCACAGGGGCTTGTCCGAGGAGGGGCTTTGCGGAACCACAAACACGTCATTGCGCTCCTCGCTTCTTGCTGCGCTGCGTTTATGCGCTAAAGAAGCGGAGATCTCTCACTAACTGATTGTGCGTGCGCATTTCATGACGTCTCTGCTCACTTTTATCTGTTTTCACATTGAATTAGGGAAAATGGTTATGGCTTGTGGCTAAATTTACCTCACCATCAATACACTCTTTTATTACACGTGGTGACGTTACAAAAACAGCCGAGACAAATACCAATACATTAATTCAGTATACGTTTGTTTTATATATATATATATATATATATATATATATTCTCCATCCATCCATTGTCAAACCGCTTATCCTGCACACAGGGTCGCGGGGGGGGGCTGGAGTCCATCCCAGCCAACTTCGGGCGATAGACAGGGTACATCCTGGATTGGTCGCCAGCCAATCGCAGAGCTACACAATCGCAGAGCTACACAGAGACATACAACCATTCACACTCACATCCACACATCTGTCCCCAATTAACCTGATCCCCAGAGCATGTCTTTGGACTGTGGGAGAAAGCCGGAGAACCCGGAGAGAACCCACGCAGACACGGGGAGAACATGCAGACTCCACACAGAAAGGCCACTGGGCGGAATCGAACCCAGGACCTTCTTGCTGTGAGGCAACAGTGCTAACCACCACGCCACCGTGTCGCCCCTATATATATATTCTATAAAGTCTGTATCCATTGAACAAACATTTAGTTTGAGGGACAGTGGGACAAGGAAGCCCAGACTGAACAAATAAGTCTTCAGTGGCTTCCTCGATGTTCTGTAGCTCCAATCTGTGCTCCTGAGACACAGATATTCTCTTTTTCATATTATCTCCGACCCTCAGCCACGTCACAATGACCACACCTCCTTATGAAGGACTTAAAATAAGAGACAACACAATTAGCTTGAAGCTCCTCATCTGCCTCTGTCTCCCACCCACCATCCGCTCTTAGTCTGCCCTTGTATGCGTGTGTGTGTGTGTGTGTGTGTGTGTGTGTGTGTGTGTGTGTGTGTGTGCGTGTGTTTATTAGCAGCCTCCCACCACATGGTTTGTTTGGACAGAAGTTCGTAACATCCACATTAAGTTTCATATACAGTTTGAGTCTGTTGACATGGGGGCAGCAGTGCGAGAGAGGAGCAGCAGATGTCAGGATGGGGTCAGCACGGAACCAGCACATCAGCTGCTTGAATAAGGAATTGTAAAATTAATCCTGACTGTTGATGCCCCCGGCTGCCTACAATCCAATCACCACCACCACCCTATGAACCAGGGCGTGACAGCCCTAATGCTGAAGTTGTGATATGGCTGCGAAAAGCATTAGGCCCAATCCCAACTCACTTAGAATGGTCATCACTGTATTGGAATGTATCGGCCCAGAAATAAATGAATCGGCGTCCGTCTGACTAGAAGTGAAGAAAGAAATCGAGACATATTGTAATATCAATGGCACTTTGTGGGAGGATTCAGGGAAGGGAAAAAGAAAACGACGAGAAAAACCCGACTGCACGACGTTGAATTATCTTGTGGAAAGAGACAGGAATGAATTAATCAATGATTAAAATGCTGAAATGCCTCACGCTGCAGTTACATTCTCGCTCTCTGTGCCTCCCAGCCGGCCTTTCACACTGATCCTTTAAAAAGTACATTGGTCATCACAGCTTTCTATCTTTTTGTCTCTGGGGTTCGATGCTATCTGGGTCAACCAATGGAGTGCTGAGTCATAAATTCAGGAAGTAAACAACTCCCTGCCGCGATGAGACCAGCTTGCTATACATAATTTGAAATCATGTGCGTAATGTATTCTTTTTGATCTAGCTTTCATCTGTGAAGATCTCTAAAGTTCTCGCAAAAAAAAAAGAATCATTGCATTCTATTAAGCGATGTTCATCTCCCAGCTCTGATATTCACATTATTAAACTTGTCTGCAAAATGTGTTTTTTTCTTTGGGGTTTTGTTCATTTCATCGATTTACAGAACATTTTGAATCTGTACTTAACTTTGTCGCAAAAGCTCGGAGCAGAGGGAGAAGAGAGACGTTGTAAAGTACAGAGGTGCTTTTATAAAGGTACATGATTGATGGCACATTATGGAAAAAAAATAAAAATAAAATAGGAGACGGAAAGAAAACATATTTATCCTGGTTTACTCATTACCAAAACTGAAAACAGCAATAGAGGGGTCAAAAAGGACACGCAGCCAAAAGCCATCCATTGAAAAAAGAATAATACCTTTGTTCATGACCTCATGGCTCCAAGCAGGATGATGCTGTGGGCTCATGAATTGCAGGTTAGAGGCAAGAACAGTTTGTCTTTTGCCGACAGTGACCCGACAGACAGAGCACTCTCACTGAAATCAGTATTCTGGTCAGTTGCCCGTAAAGGCAAGATGGCTACATCAAATGAGAAGCTTTAGTTTGATGAATGACACACGAAGGTAATTCAATTCAACGAGCTGAGTAGAAGAAATATTATGAATACATACACAAAGATCATTTTACCGGTGGTACCGTTTCTTTCTCAAATAATGAGAAAAAAAGATCAGGTATGTTAAGTTAGCAGATATTTATACGAAATGTAAAACTTTATTCAAGGTTTTCTTCATGTGATTTTGGTTGGATGGTAGAAATGTTTGGTAGAAAATTCCATTGGCTATTTGTTGAGAGAACCCGCGCAGTGCAGGGAACCATTATGCTGTTTAGATATTGAGAAAGCTTTCTTCCTTTACGCACTGTAAATTACCAGGGAATCATTACATTCGATTTAACCTAATGTTAAGTAAATTGCATCGGCAAACTCTAGCCAACTTTGTCACATCCTTTTTAAGATTCATGGTAATCATGACAGCTAACGCTCCTTGGGTGTGACTTTTTGGAAGAATGAGTGCTCTTCCGGAGCCTGAGGGTCACACTGGGGCAGCAGCTCCAGGACCTTGTGTTCTATTATTGATTTGAGGCTCCGGCACCCCATGAGGTCAAGGCTGGCCCAGTGAGAGCCTGGAGCTTAGCGGTCTACGGCAGGGATCCACTGGTCTGAGGGGTTTTTCTTTTAATTGAGATGGCTAGCAGCGGGGAAGGTGTTGTGGTCATCGCCTGACTATAGCAATTGAGTTAACGGAACTTCCCTTCTGCTGTTTTATGGTAAAAAGGGTTTTTTTGTAATTCGCATTGTAGAGCATTCAGTTTTCATTCTGATAGATGGATACAGTGCTGCGGCCACAAGGAGATACATCTGTGTTCACTGGTCATGGTTGGGTCACATGGAGGAATCTTCTGTGGAGAAATGTGTACAATACGTGATGATCCATGTCTTTCATAAAGGGTGCGCGCCTTACGATGATCTATTTCAATAGTGATAATCACACAAAAATACATAAACTAGACGGGACTAAATGACTTGAGATGAATATTTTACTTTGTAGTACTGACTATTTTAGAAGCTGAACGTGAAGTTGTCATATAAAAACACAACAACAGGTCATTTTATTTCTGGATCAAAACAAATCAGATACACGTCAAGTATCCCCAGAAACTAGTTGACCCTTCCACAGCTGTAAGCGGCAGGGTGGCTTTGCATGTTACCAAAAGATTAAAGAGTGCAAAGCTACATCCTAAAAAAGCATTTGAAGCAGGAGAGGGATTCCTCAGGAGATGCACGGCTATAGTCAACAAATCTCCCTTGTGCTTTCCTGAATGACACACAGAGCTTGTTTGAGTAAATCTCACACATGGACAGCAGAGAAAGCACCCTGAGCTTTTGACCCTGCGGGCAGAGTAGAAGACGCAGGAGAAAAACTGAACAGTTTAAAGAAAATGGAGGCGAAAAGGTTAAGAGGGGTCCATCAGTGAACAGGAGGTCTATTATCTGCAGATGTAGCCATTGTATTCATTCATTCATTGCAATCACCAGAAGGCAACAGCAAATTGCTGCTGAAAAACCGCTCCATCCTCTGGAAGAAGTATTAAAAACATTTAAATTCTTTGAGAGGAAAAGAAGTTTTTATTAAAATTGTCCTATTCAGTTCCACATTTGAGGGAAGTGTAAATAAAAAGGGTAAACAGCTTGATTTCCCATGGGACCACCCATACTGTTGTGTTGCGTGTAAACAACGAATGCCCTTCTAATGTTATACATTCAAGTCTTTATGGTTGTGGCCACGTTCTCATGCCCTTGGAGCTCTGTGCAGGGTCCGAATTGAGAGAATGGGGGGGGGAGTTTGTCATGGGTAGAAATATGGATACGGCACGGGAGCTGGTCCAGGCTCGGTTAGAGTAAAGGTAGGAGAGGGCTGAGGAAGACGGGGGTTGACAAAGCATGGAAGGAGTTAAATAGCGACTGCGGTCGGGAGAGCTGGGGGCTGCTGTTTGGTGATCCTGCAGGCATGACGTCTGGTGGCCGGCGGCCCTTTACATAAGCGCCGCTGTGACAGGGGCCTTAAATCAGCATGAGGCACCACTCAATGGAACACGCCAATAAAAAAAGCTCAGGTGAGACATTCCTTTTCTCCTTGTCCCACCACACCTCGTTTTTGACCTTTTCCCCGGTTTTCTGTTTCAAATTTCTGCATCGATACTGTCCAGTTCTGCTTATTTGCAGGGTTACACATGATTTCATCATACTCAGTGACACTCACAAACAACATCAATGATTGAATGCTCTGCTAACTTGCTCCAAACACACCCATTAATTACTCGTGAAAGATGATTTTGATTTCACGCTGTACTTTGATGTTTCTATGCAGAGAGGGCAGTTTTAAACAAAACCAATCCACATTGGATTTATGAGCCCCCGTGTGTGTCTTTCTAATTATACGCCGAGGTTACCTAATCTCAGACAGATTCAATCAATTGAATCAATTCCATTCACATGGAGGTGTGAATAAGACGTCGCGCTAACTAGCTCTGACACTTGAGGCTTTTGAGAGTTTTGCTCTGCTTCCTTGGGTCCCTCTGGTCTTGTTTCCCAAAGTACACACAGCCACAAAATGGAAATGTGAGATTTTTACAAACCCATTCAGCAACAAAGTTGACGTTCAAGACATGTAAAGAAAACAACTACAAAGAGTTATCTTTTGAGTGAAATTGGCAGTGGCATGTCATAATTAAGCTTAATTGGGTTGAAATAAAACAGATTTGAGGTGACTTGTTTTTTTCGCTGTCCAAAACGGCATTATTTTTGGGCAAATGCAAAACGCCTTTTTTTAACTGAAAAGAGAGAAATGTGGTATTTTAATGATTCTATAACGGAACACTTTTTGTACTGTTGGTAAGTGCAAAACCAGGGTATGTTTAAACCGAGGTCATCAGTCTTCTACCCGCTCTCAAAATACCCCCGCTCACTAAATTGTGGCATTTTGTTTGTAGAAAGGACTAAAAACTAAATCCTGCACGTCATGGAGGACATGGGACACGTTGGTCACAGGAGTGAGCGCTTTTCCCAAATGTTTAACGTCGTATTATGATTCGAAAAGGTCAAAAGTAATACATTTCCAACCTGTATAGGTCACAGCTTGTCCAATACACAGATTCTACCTTGAAACACAGGCACAATTTAAGGCTGAGCTGACACCTCAGTAAATAGGAAAGAAATGGCATTTCGCAGCTTGCCACAGTAATTTAGCTGGTTCACCTAAGAGTGCTAAAAGTATCAACCAGCTGACCGCCCACAGAAAGGCTTCAGTTAGGTCAGAGCTCTCCTATTGTAGCACGGCTTCCCAGTGACCGGTTTGATGAGAATAACTCATCGCATTCACACACATCAGCGAGCTCTGAGACGCACACTAATGTTTCCTGCTGGCACGCAATGTTTTAAATCCTCTTTAAATCTTCCCTCACACATGGACTCAGAAATAGACTCACGAGCGCCAGCACTTGCGTATACGTGCACAAAGACACGTTCGCTGCTCCGCAGGTCAGACGGACGGAACCTGTGATTATCTCATTGGGCAACTGTGACTTTGTTGAACCTTCACACAATCTTCTACACAGTTTTATATAAGGGCTAGTGCCGCTCAGAAATGTGTCGGAAATGCTGCTTAAACTCATTTCTGCTGCCTGCGTGCAATTGGCGGAAGTAAGCTGAGTTTGTAGGAGACGTATCACCGTATTTCCACTCGTGCTTTGCGAGCGCGCGTTTAAGGTTGGTGAACAGTTCGTTAGTTTGAAACACTGCTAGGAGATTTCTGTCATTAGGGAGCTGAAGAAGTCAACTTAATTCTGTTCTGGTAGAAAAACGATCTCACTGCAACAGCTTGTCCTTTTAATTAGCTTTAAGTGTGACTGAGATGAATGGAGCAGATTAAAACCGCTCTGGTGGAAATACTATCCTTCAAAAACAATTTTGCATTTCTAATTATTTCAGACGACAAAAAAGAGTAGCGCATCAATCTTTCACGTGTCAAATGGGATGAGCTCCCTGTTTGAAGATACGGGGCTGCGTGTGTGTGGAAAGTGCTTACTTGTAGTGATGACCCCACAGAAGGTCATCAGCTAAGTGAGTTTCCTTCGGCTCCACGGAGCATTTTAGCATCATTCGGCTTATTGCTTTTGTGTTCTTCCCTGTGCGAAACTTATCAGTGTCGTTACCAGCTGTACCAGCTGCTGAAACTTACCAGCTGTACGCTACCTGTCGCTTAGCACCGAGCGACAGGCAGTTGAGATTTTTGCAGTTAACATATCAGCTTTATTAAAGCAGATCCTGTTTGCTCTTGAGGCAGTAACATGAAGCACAACGTTACTGCCATTGAGTCTACATCCCTGTGCTCTTTCTACTCCACTCGAAACCTCGTTCCCTATCGCTTCTATTTTAGGCTGCGTGTGCTTTTTAACTGCGGTGCAGGCAGCACGTGTGTGTGTGTGTGTTCCTGTCGTGGTGTCTCAGTCGTCTGCATGTCGTGGGGCAGGAGTCCTGCAGATGCTCGTCATCCCCCTCCGACTGCGACGGCAACACAACGATTCGGAGAGAAGCAAAGAAAACAAAAGACAGAGATAAATAAAAGATGAATGATAAACGTGAACACAAGAACAGAGAGAATGAGAGAGCAATAAAAGACGGTAAAGAGTCTCATCCCGGCAGCGACAGTATTGCAAACGCTGCACTGCTCGAGGGGACGTTCCGTACAAGGAAACCGATGGAGTGAAAACACATCAGAAAGTTGTTCTGTTGCTCTTGTAAACGTTGCTTTTCTCACAGGCAAAACTAGCATTTATATTTTAACTTAAGTCACACATTAATCATTTAAGCATTTGCACTTGTTTTGCACTCTTTTAAAGATGATTCCTTAAAAAAAAAAAAAATATTATATGGAAATGGAAAAATAATGTGGATGTGATGTATTTCACATATAAGGGTTCTTCTTTTTCTTTCTTTCTATCCATCCATCCTTCCACATCCCTTTCAGTTTCCGGGATGCCATTATCCAATAATATGTGTGCGTGGATCTTTTTGAGTGGAAGAAATGGCTTTAATGAATGTCTGCATTAACATACAGAATATTCTTTTGATGTGAACGCTGCCATTTGGAGAGGATGAGGCACTGAGGAGTGTTGGAAAGGGAGGAATGGAGAGATGAAGAGAAGGTTAATGAGGAGTCTGACGCCCCAGGGAAACTTTCCTTGGCTCCAGACATACAATTGCACACGAACGCACACACACACACACACACACACACACACACACACACACACACACACACACACACCTAAACGCCATCGTTAAAACACAGTAAAAGCTGTTAACCTAAAGCTCAGCTCATCCACAGACCGACAACACAGGCGGGCTGCCTCATTAAAAGACCTAAATGTACTTGCAACACAGTAACAGGACGTTAGGCACTTTTGTGAAATGAGAACAAGCACACAAACAACACATGACGCAACGCAATAGACCTGAGACGTCGGTCTGAAAGAAATATACATAAAGACGAGGGTGTATTTCGATGTTCGGTTGGTCAGGCTGAGAGCGTTTGGACCAATGGGGCGTTTAGTTCTGAATGAAAAACTATTATTATTATGTTTGTGTAAAGTACTTTCTGTACTTTTTGTAGCGTGAATAAAAATAGATTCCACACGCTGGAGAAGAAGACACTGGATGTTGTGTAAATGGAAAGCGCTTCAACGCGACATGCCATTCATGCATTTAGACCTATTCCCACACTGGCCACAGGCCACGCGTCTTACATCCTTCAGGGCGAGTTAACCATTCACCACATCCGACCAGCCGATCTTCTGATGGACGGAAGTCGATGGGTTACTTAATTTGTTTGTGGTGTTGAATTTCTATACAGAGGTGTGAAAATAAGAAAGGTTTTAACTATTTAAATTACATTTTTCTGTCTAAATGTCTTCCATTACATTATATGTGAACAAATATTGCCTATTGTTCATCCTTTTTACCCTGCGTTGAGTTAAAAGCTTCTTTCATTTCCCGCTGTTTCTCAGAATAAGTGGCAACCACTTAAAAAGCAATCTGGAGAAACATTGTGTGGATCTTTTCAGAAACACAACACTCAACAGCAATTCCACATTCATCCATATATTTTAAGACACGCTCTTCCTCAGACTCCTGCGACCTGATTCTCTTCCTGACAATGTTTTAGTCAGACATCTCGCAGTCGTAATACAACAAAGAGCACATCTGATGGAGTCGAGACAAAGAATCGTTGCTTTTGTTGTTCAACCTGGCAAAAATGAATCATTCATCGGACCCCGTTTGAGCCTCCCGGCTGCAGTCCCACGATCTCTGATCATCCCTGATGTCTGTCTCTACCTTTCTGTCTTCAGCTCCTTCCTGCAAGCTAAAGGATGCAGACTTCAATCCGCACGCTGCATTTAAAAGAAGTGTGTGAGTCAAATGTCAGTGTTCAAAATGGGTTTGTCTGTGTGTGTGTGTGTGTGTGTGTGTGTGTGTGTGTGTGTGTGTGTGTGTGTGTGTGTGTGTGTGTGTGTGTGTGTGTGTGTGTGTGTGTGTGTGTGTGTGTGTGTGTGTGTGTGTGTGTGTGTTGGGTGGAGGTTCATGCTCTGTAATCTTTGACCCGGTTGTAGTGAAGAAAGGAATGTTTCAGCTTTGTGGTGTGAAGTGATCGGTGCCACACACACACACACACACACACACACACACACAGAATTATTCAGGCCACACAGTCTCTTTGCGACCTGCTCAACAAAACAGGAAACAAACAGAGCCACAAAGTAAATATAGAGATTGGTGAAGTGTCAGCATTTTAATGCAAACCATATAAAACCAAACCAACAGTGGAGTAAAAACAAGTGAAATGTTGTCATCAAATCCCGTTTTCATTGGATCCTTTTTGTGGGTAAATATCCTTAGGGACAGCTAAGACCACTAGTTACTTGCTGATGTAGAGAAACCTAAATTCAATTTGAGTTCAGTTATAATCTCTCGGGCTTAAGAGAAAATAATAACCGGCACGGCTCGGTGCTTTCAGACAACAATCACGCGAACAACCAGAGAGCGAGAGAGAGAAAGTGAGCTAGAAAAGTTGAGTCCATTAATAGTCATAATCACAGTTCCGATGGGTGTCTTGGGACCATTTTGTAAGTGCTGCTGTTGCTCTGTGGTATTCTGTGTGGGGAGATTTGCTGTTTGAAATCATCAAATGTGACAGGGGATTTTCCTTCGAGAGCCCACAGCGATCCTGTGATTGTGTGATGCTGGCAAGCTACTGAGAGCCGGGCCAGGAGATAGAAGAAGGACACCGAGAGGTTTAGTGGAGGAAGACAGCATAATAGAGAGTTATAAGAATGAAGAGATTGGGGGGAAAAAGTAAGGTTGATGTAATTCTTTGGAGGATCAATGCTGTCTTCCGCAGGGTTTTGGACATTTACAAATGGTTAAGGACACACACACACTTAAATACATACAGACCTATTGCCATGCACGCACACACAAGCAGGAGTATCCTTTCCAATCATTTCACATCTGATGGTCTGTTCAAGACTGGCAATATGAGCACTGGCAAACTCTCTCTCTCATATATAAATATATATCTGTCTCTATGTGTGTGTGTGTCTGTGTGCAGCGCTCATGTATCTACTGTTAGATAAAGGAGAATAATCCTAAAGGAATGGTTCATCTTCTCTCTTTCATCATTGCACCTCTCTTTTTTATAACAGAGCGGAAAATTGGATAAAGGTTAACTGATGATGAGGAGATTAAAATGAAGGGAGAGGGGCTTTAGCAAGGAAGAAAAAGTCGCATCCAGTTTTTATCTTTTTTTCTCTCCATTCAATGTTTCACGAGGTAAAAACAACATTTTAGATTAGTGTTCTCTAAACACAACATACGATATACAGTATTTTGGGACTTAAAGTAGATGGAAAACACATTTTTACAAACACATGATTTAAAATACAACTGCTATCTGCTATTCATGATTTTTTTGATATGAGCTTCTCTGACTGGTGTTTACAATATGAACACTTGGATGCGGTGTCAATAATGGTGAGAGGTACTAATGAAAGGACATTCAGAATGAAAAGTGAATATTGAATTTTTCGTGCGCGCTTCCATTTGAGTTTTATTTTTGCAAAGAGCATGTTTTTGTTATGGCGCTGTACAGACAGCACTGTGACGGGAAGTGCTTGTTATCTAAGACTTGGGACTTTGAATGTGAACACAGCTTTCCGATTGGTTTACTTTGTCTTTGGCTGTAATGCAGTCCAGGTCGGGCTGTGCTGGAGATGGATGCTACCCTCCCTCGCGTGCACTCTTCTTCCTTATAGGAAATAGCAATAACACGTGTTTCCAGTTACTGCTTAGATTTAACAACCTGAGAGAAACAGCCAAACACTGAATGAAAGGTGGAGGAAACCGAGAAACCTCCATTAAATACACACAAGTGCGCATATATCAACCGGAAACCCAAAGCGCATATATACACATAATGAGTAAGTGTGTAACACACATACAGTATCAAGCATCCGCTGAACGTACAGCGAGGCCTTAACGTTGATAGAGCGAAAGAAATGCCACAAACAGGAAATGATCCAGGACTTCCTCCTCTTCTTCATGTGGTGGATGGCTGGTGGCTCAGGCTTGGCCGCAAACATGTCAATAGGCAGAGACAAGCTTAGGGTTTTGGTGGCGGAGCAGAGGATCTGGATCAGACGTGTGCTTATGGTGGTTTTTCCACCGGGGGACATAAAATCTAAGAAATGGCTTTTTTAATCACAACCCTGTGAGTTGCGAATTGACCGACACAAGCGAAGCTCATTCGCTGGTTTTAACGTAATACCAGCGATGGTCTGGGTGTTGGGACTTGCTGTCAATGAATCTATTGAGCTGGTCTCAAATACGGCCCCGTTAAAACATTTGGGCCGGACCACATACTCGTGAAACCGTGTTGTTGGCTGCACCTCCGATGAGGCACTTTTACTTATGTTTTTTTTTAACTTATTTTTTGGAAACCTTAGCCTTAGCAGTGTGTTTGTGCCAACTCTCATATGTGACCCAAAGAGATTAATTAAACCTAATACATCTGAGTAATCTTCTACAGATTTTGCTCTCGGTTTTATGAGATCATCAAAGCTCCGAGTCCACTGAGTCACAGTCTCTTGCCCCTCCGATAAAGAGCACACTTCCCTCCGATCTGTCCTCAAAGAATGACCTTTGGACCAAAAAACTCCCCGTAGCGAGAACGTGTTCGGATCTCACTAATGCCTCTGATTGGAACGTCCACTCTGACAAACAAGCAGCAGATTGGAGACCACGCGAATCAAAAACCTCTGTGATGGCTTTACCAGTGCTGACCGAGTTCTGTCCCCTTTCGTGTGTTTTTAAACAGATGGACTGGGAGAAATATACATTAAACACACACGAAAGAGGGAATAGCAATATGTCCAGTTGCAGTGAGAGAAAGTTTAAGCTGCTTTTGCCTGAAAGAAAACCAGGGGATCATCAATCGCACTGAGACACACACACACGCGCTTGAACAAACTCACACACACACACTGACATCCAGATGCCCGGATGCTTCTCTCTATCTAAATCCACGTTGCTATGACGACCGCCAAGGACAGGATGTGTAAAACTCTCCACCATGGTCGTGGTTATATAACATTAGTGGCTCAACCTGCTTAGAGCTTGACCAGCTTTCATCTGCCGCCACGAGAGGATCAGCAAATAACATCATCACTTCTGTTCCGCACCGATCGACTCAAAGTAACGATGTCACACTTATCTCACAATTATTTGGCTTTTCGAATCGGACCACGGCCCAATTCCCAAAGATCGTTCGAAATCCCAAAGCTGCTTAAATAAAGTGCTTTTTTGAAATCGGATCTTGCAGACGTGATATGTCTCCAATATGTCTACATTTCTGCATCAGTGTATGAGACGTTACTGCGTGTGTGAGAATGTGGAATCACACCTCCTTTCCTCATACAGTCCTTGTTCAGTATTAACAGGTCCTGTGTTTCATTCACCTGAATCAGCGTAGCTGCTGGTAGCAATAACACTCACATGCACGTATTATATAAACGCTTACACAAACACACAGATCACTAGTATTGAAGCACGCAGGAAGAAAGTAAAATACTAACGTATGATCAGGAAACTCACGTAAACGCACAACCTTGAGCTCTGACGAGACACAATCAAACACACACACAGACAAGTTTCTATCACTTTAGAGGACATTTCATTGACTTTAATTCATTTCCTGCACACTTACCCGATCCAAAACCTCAGCCGCTACCAGCCCATGCTAACTCTCACCTGAATCTTAAGTGTGTCAACAGAATTATGCGCCCAAAACATGATTAGTACACTAATCGTCTCCTCTGGGCTCTGTGTGACCACCTACAGAATAATAATTATTGACACAAGGAAACACTTATAGACCGAAAAAAACCCAGATACTATTCCAACACACACACACACACACACATGCGCACACACTCAAGCAGTGTACCAAGAGACTAGTTACATTTTCTGCATGCAAATATGCCCACAGTGACACACACACACACGCACACACACACACACAACCGTTACGCTTAATCCAGCCTGTTTGCCCTCTCCTGGCGTGGCCTGGTTCGGTTTGGTTAGTGCAGAGAAAAATAATGTATTCTCTGTTTCTCTTCAACATGATCTCTTGAATTAGGAACCATGAAAAAGGATTAATCACAGCTGAGGCCCACCAATTTATATTCCTCTAATTCACTGCCAACGTTGATTCAATGCTACAACCTGACTGGGAATGTATTCAAAAATTGTAGTTTCTTTTTGGATGTTTATTTCACGTAGAAAAAGAAACATTGGATCACGTTTCATCTCACAAAGGAGAATACCAGACACCATCTGTCGGGGAATAAAATCTCAGCACAGATTTGTGTGTCCTGGAGTGACGCCTGACTGCAAGGAGAGACACAGCCAAGTATCCAGGTCACGTAACCAGCACTGGTGCATCCACAAACTAAATCATAATTGCATCATTTGTGTTGCTTTTCTAATTTGTGAAATAGGTTAAAGGTCTCATTCATTCAAGAAAAAAAACATCCCACCAGAGTCTACTACTGTTTCAGGGCAAATTTAATCCCATGAACACATTGACCCACCGACTTCAGGGACAGAATAAACGGAGACATTTCTCTTTAATTATCAGTAACGCTCTCAACTAAATCCTAATGAATCATGATCCCACTCTTGTTTGACAGTTTGAACCAGTGGACCCTTCAGTTTCTCCGGAGGCCTACTTCATCGGACCTGTGGGGCATGACGGCGCGCACAGCCACACACAGACACACACTACACTGCAGGAACATAGAATCAATCAGGTGCACAGTAAATGGATTGTGAGAAGGTCAAGGATTCAGACAAGATGAAGAATCGGACAGAAAGCCCCAAAGAGTCTGCGTTTCCTTTGGCATCACCTTTCACTTCTAAAGCCTGGACCTTGACCTGAAGTGGGCGTGTACTGACATGGAGCCGGTTCACCACACCTCGGAGGGTGTAGACGTCAGAAATGTTTGATGAATAAAGTAGGAAGAAGGTGAAGCCATTGGAGAAACTGAAACTTGAGACTCTTTCTATTTGGTTTAAAGCTCTCTTTTGTTTTACATTGATTTATTATTGTTGAAGACGTAACATTATTTTTTATATCCATTGGTTTGAGCCTGAATCCTCTACTTTTTATCTGGTGCATCTCCAAACACATTACGTAGTAATACTTTAATCATACCATTAAAATGGCATGACCACCAAAAGTTTAAGCTTAAGACATGTTGTTTAGCAAATAAGACATATTTCAGTATTTCATTTTGGTGTCAAAATGCACGACGACAAATCCTCCATTCCACGAGAATTCTTAAGACCAGCAAATGTCACCTTGATTGGGATGGTAATTTGACCTTCTCGTCCTCTCAAGAATGTCCGCCTCCCTTCTGCAGGTCAAAATTGGTGGAGGGCCTGTTGTGGAAGAAGCAAATTTAGAACTTTCCCCAGGTTTTAATTAACAACGTTGACGTACAATGAAACAGGCCAAGGTTTCAGACACAGTGATTCCATAAATCATGAGTCAAAGCATTGGCATTAGCGGGCAAACAAAACCGGTTCTCTTCTGTGAAACACGCAGGTTTTACCAGAGATTCTGGGGCATGATGAAAATAGGTGCAACTCATTAAATTGCAATTTGTTTAAACTTTTCAGGCATAATTCTACATTGCTTGACATTACAATTAAACCTTTTGATCCCTTTTCTAATTAGTTCATTCCTGTCGTGCAGAGTGCAGTTAATGGAGGAGGTGGAGGTGTCTTCCAAGGTGCACACCATGAGGTGAGGCCATTATTTTGATCCACCTTAATGAGTGTGTGCACGGCTCTAAATTTGTTTCTCTATAATACTGCAGTAACCTTTTTTTTTTCCGAAAGAGCAGAAGGCAAGTTGGGTTTAAGACCTGTAATAGTGAAAATGTAACTCAGATGAAAGATGGCTATAACTACGCAGGCCAATGATTCCAGTAACAGACAAACATTCCCTGCAGAGAGAGGTGTTTTCCAAAGTGTTCCTCCAGCCTGAGGATACAAACCACCCATGAGTTTGAATGCAGCTGCATACAACAAGAGACAACTCTGTCCGTCCAGAGAATAGAATACCGGAGTAGCGTAATGTTTTCTGGCTGCACTCCCACACTCATGGCTATTCCATTGCAGGCACACATTCGCTTAAACCAAAAAAGGAAATCACTTTATCAGATTTGAAGGAAAAGTACAAGTAGTGTTAAAGTTAAACATGCAAACCCAGGCACGTGTCTACTGTCGCACCAAAACGCGTGCATGCAGCTGCACAAGCTGTATGCACAGAAGCACAGTTAGGGATTTATTGGAAACAGAGGTAGTGGTTTGTACTTTAAGGGGCACTTTGAGAATTCCTAATGTCAGAGCTAAAACTAGAACACAGCCTCTGGTCAAACACACCCCGAGCCTGGCTGTGAGGCTCACACACACACACACACACACACACACACACACACACACACATGCACACGGTCACAGTCTTACAAACACACACCTGTTTGAGGCCCATGGCCTCGTCTCATCTGGCCGCGACACACCTGCTCTGCATTTGGCCGACTCTAAGCGGGAACCCGTCAGGCTTCGCTCCCTGGCTCCGTGTTTCGCGTGTGTTTGTTTAAGAGAGAGAGAAAGTTCAGAGAAACGAGAGAAGAGGAGATCGGAGGGTAAAGAAGTTGCTTGGAGTGAATTTGAGTGTGAGAATTGGTAACGACCCCTGCTGTGCAATGGTCGCACAATCTGCGTTTTGTGAGGAAGGAAGACAAGTGGACCCATTGTTCGGCAGACAGTAGATGTTCACAGTTCAACAGGGATCTACAAGTTGGACAATAGAGACTTTCGCCTCCATTCAATACTCGTAGACAGAAAGTCACGGGAACAGAGGAACACTCCGACATTCCTTACCAGCCAACCTGGACTGCGACAGACGCGCTGTCGAATCTGAAAATAATGCTTCTGAGAAACCAGTCCGGTTAAATAGAGAGGAGAGCTGAAGTGAAAGGGAGTGGGAGGAAAAAAGCAATAAAACTGGCATGCCAGGGAGCGAGCAGGGAGGGGGGGGGAAAGGCACGGGGAGTGAGAAAAGGCAGCAGGATGGGAGATGAAAGATTGCCGCCGCTCTCCTCGTGTGCTGCAGCAAAGGTAACGGGGGAGGGGGGAGGGGGGGGCTGCGGTTACCTTAACATCAAAGAAGAATATGAGTTGGACCCCTGCAGTAGAGGACAACAAGGTTTGACCCCTGACATCTGTAAAGATACAGTTACAGAAACATCTACAACACACTCGTGGAACACGCGGTCATTATCCGCCATTTTCTTTTTTTGGTCTCTTTTCCTTCTGTTCCGCGTGGCTCTGTGTCTTTATCGCTCCTCGGACTCGACCAAACGCACTCAGCCTTCGTAGTGGATAGAATAAAAGCTAGTCTACTTAAAAGCACACACAAAGTCAGAGATACAGGCCGGGCTGTGCCATGAATACAATGTGAGTATTACAGAGATTTAGAACTTCTTCTCTACACTATGAGACACTTCGTCTCTTCAGCCGGAAATCAAAGAGCAGAGCTGCACTAGAGACAAGTGTCACCTTCCCTCTAATTGAGAAGCTGCAGATTCACCCTGTTTGTTCAGGTTATTAGTATTCCGGTGCAGAGCACTGGTAGGGAGCCATATCAGCATAACCATCAAAAACTGGGGAGCGGAATACAAAATTGCTTCAAACCAGATCAACAAAGTCACATTCACCGACTGTGGCAGAAGCTTTTGGGCTTTTGGGGGGGGATTCTCATTTCCTGCCTCCACCAAGAAAGAATATATTAAAGTCTGAGAAGTGAACAGCATACTGACATGGTGTTTCACAATTTTTGGATAATTGAGTTCACTACATTCAAACCTTCTGCTTCTTGAATGTGCCAAAAATACAGAATTACATCAAGAAACACAGGCTGTATTTTATTAGTAAAAACTAATTATGTCCTTTTGTATTTTCAGGCCAATTTGACCTTAACTGAAAACCTTGTGAGGTTAAGCAAACATTAACCATTGTATTCGGTTAGGGAGATGAGATATGAAGGGAAGCAATGGTGGACATTTAACCCCTTAAAATTATAATCTCTATTAGCTTGTTTATTGACTGATTGATTGTTTATTATTAAGTAAACTCTATAACAGATCTATGATCGTTTAAATTTGTATTATTGTGAAACACTTTCTGGTTTTGAAAAAGTGCAACAATGCAAATGAATGTCTTAATTTGAACTTTTTTTTCCTTTTTTTTGGAGCATTTGCATCCAGGACTGTGATCGGACACACAAGGCCTCTCGTACAGGAAGTAGAGAGATATTTGGTTGTTTTTTCTGAGAAAAACTTTGCACCATCACAAGGTCAAAGGGAACGACAATTTAGTTGTTCTCGTCTTTTCAGAATATATTTGGAGTATGTTGAAGATTTGAGGAAGTAGCACAAACTCACAGACACACACACACACTCACACACATATATCCAGGTCTCCCAGCTGTAAATCTACCAACGATCTACCGAGTTGCATCATAACTCAGAGAAACACCTGGGTGCAATTTAGATAACACACACACACATACGCACCTCAACACGTGCACCAAAAGACAGAAGGATCCCGTGCGCACAGCTCTGTGCGCGTAGCGTACACACACAGCAACGCAGACGGCCGTGCACAGGTCTGGAGTTGGCGAGATAAAATTAGGAATACAGGCGTCTCTGTGGAGCGCGGCCGTGCATCTGTGGGGTGAATCAGCACTCAGACAGTTCACTACCTGGCTGGCTGGCTGTGCGACTGTCTCATCTGTCTCTACTGTTTCTAAGTAGAGCCATTTGTCTGAAGGAGTCCTGTCAGTGAAATCACTGAGGCCAGAGCAGCTCCACATCCTGGATGGATGAGGAGCGGATGCTGTGAGTAAAAAGTAATGCAACAGTAAGAAAATGATTGGCGTTGTTGGTTAGGTTAAGCTAAGTTCAGTTCAGTTCACTTCAGTTCGAGGTTAAAACCAGATGGTAGAAAGATGATTTACAAAACAAGGCTTTGTTCAATGCGACTGTTCAAATGTCTTCTTTAGTGTGTCATTTGTCTAAAGCGAGAATGGATGTGGCATTCTACACTAATTGGCACTTTGCCTTTGTTTGTTTGTGCAGTACGCCACACGGCTGCAGGGGTTCTCCAGTGACAGTAAAGATCATACGGCAGATATTGATTTCATGTTTCGACCTCTGATCTGATGAACAATGACATTGAAAAAGCCGATAGACAACTGGCTTCACATACAACCGCCGGCTTTTATTGTGCGCTCTGCGGGAAGTTTGTTAAATGTTGCCTCAGTTCTACGCGCTACGGAGGAACAAATGTGTGAAGACTGTAAGAACATTGGCCTTCAATCGTGTAGGAAAGGAAAGTCGAGTGAGGATATTCGTTTATCCGTTAATCACAGCGCCTTTTTTACAAGATTTAAAGAAAAAAAAGCAAACAAGACAGACCGAGTCAGCAAAGCCGAACGCAAACACCACCAGTGCAGCTGAGAGAACAAGGTTGAACGCACCTGATAAAGGAAACTTGAATAGAGGTAGTCACACATGCCGTGGCTGAGGCAGCAAAATGAGACAGGATAAATAAAAAAGAAATAACACAGAAACAAGCAATGAGGTGTTCTCTGCATTCGTTTACTACACCTATTTTAATAACGCAAACATAGTGAAAATGTTTAAATGAGACCCAATGGGAATACAGAGATGTGCTGCATCCTTGGAATTTAGAGAACGCTCACCTTCAGTGTCACATAGGAGGTCACGTTGCTCTACCAATTAGACAGCATAGCTTTTTTTCTGAAGCAGCAGCATGAGAACTTGAGTTTAATTGGTCAAATTAAAACAGAAATAACTTTAGATAGGGGAATAGACTGCAGGGTGTTGAATAAGATTGATTGATCTTTGCAGAATCACAGATAGTTCTCACCCTGGTAGAGGGCCTACTGTGTGTCTGGTGGGGGGCTCCTTGATAACAGAGTTTTTGCAGTAAGGAAAGTCAAAGCCAAACTTCCTTCCTGTCTGAGTGATATCCCAGGCCTACAGTAACACACACACACACACACACATACTGTATTTTCATCTGCCTATCTCTCTCTCTCTTTCTCTACTGCAGGGCAGATCAGACAGGGAATGTCAGTGTGAATGAAGTACAGCCTGGTAATGGTAGACTCCTCCAACTCTCTTCAAGACATAATAGAAATATTTCAATGTATACAAGTTTTTTGTTGTAAAAAATACTCAAGAAAAGAAGAACAATGGGCCCCCCTAAATGCACAGCTGGCCTGCAATGTGTGGTAGGATTCTCCTCGGAGTGTGCGTGTTTTAAAGACAGGCAGCTCATGACAAAGACGCCACATTAGGGTAAAATGTTGCCCTAAACCTAATCAAAGGCATCCTCTCCCGCTGTTAATTATCAGCAACAATGCTGACCTCAGCTGGACCGAGTGTGTTACTGCCCTCGTTCCCTCTCCTTTGTGGAAAGCAGCGGGCGTCAGAGCAGACTGAATTATGTACCTATTCTGCATGAGAGAAATCTGGTGAAGCGTACAATCAGAGACACAGACAGACAGAAACACGTCGACAAATAAACATGACAATAGACTGGTGAGAGAGAAAGTCATGGTCAAAGGACAAAAAGCGAGTGATTCAGATAGCTGATGGACAGACCAAAGCCTCCCACGCTTAATTAATTAGACAGCGGAAACGCTGCGCAGCTCTGGGGCTGCATGAAAGATATTTTGGTTTGTGCCATCCCCAAAACAACACACCCACATTCAAAACCCAGACACGAGCAAGAGCGGGCGTGTAACGCACACACGACAAAAGAACCCTGTATCACAGCTTTTAGAGATCAGGGAGAGGGCGAAGAAAACCGGGGTGAGAAGGATGGAGGACGTGAATGAGAAATAGCGGAAAAGAAGAAGAAGAAGAAGATCAGATGAGAGGAGATGAGTCCCGATGCGGTGGAAATAGATGTTAGGAGAAAGAATGTGTGAAGAGGAATAAAGAGAAGGGATGCAGAGAGAGAGACAGTGTGGGGGAGGAGGAAGAGGAGGAGGAGGAGGAGGAAGAGGAGGGGGAGGAGGAGGTGGGCAGATTAGATGGAAGGAGAGCCAAAAAGTACTAAAGTGCAGAGTAGAACAAGAGGCGCAGGCCGATGCGAAAGAAGGAGAAGAGAAACTGGAGAAAATGTGACCTCACATCCTCGCCTGCAAAGAGGCTTTGAAGATCATCTCAAGGTTGTTAGATAAGAGGGATCCAACGGCACGGTGGGGGGGTGTTATAGCGAGTAGACCAGCATGAGCAGAACCAGGAGTAGGAGAGAGAAGCAAAAAGCGGAGGAGAGGATGAGGACAAGAAGGACACAAAAGGAACTGTGAAGAGATAAGACGAGGATAGTTAGAGTGATGAAGGCCGAAGAGAAACTAATGCAGTGCCTCAAAATTCTATGAGGCATGGAGATGTGTGTGTGTGCGTAAATGTATTGTTAGGCAGGCACGCGTGAAAATGTGCACATGTGCATGGAAGCATGCATTTGCATACTTGTGTGTGTCTGTGCATGCGTGTGTGTTGTGGGGAGTGGGGGTCTTGACAGGAGTGATTAAGTACAATGACGCTGCCAGCCAGTAAACAACCAGGCGGGCTGTGTTCCATTACTTAATGAGTTTCCCTTATCTGTTAGCCTCCTCTTCTCTCCTGCTTCCATGCAACCTGTGTTTACTCTCCTGGACACCCCCCCCCCCCCCCCCCCCCTCCCCACCCCCCTTCCACAGTATGGACGTGTGACCCGACCCAGTACCTGCAATACCAGGTGCCTGCTCGATAATGTTAATATTAACACGGTAAACATTGTTAAATGTTAGAAATGTAGGACTTTCATTGTAATCATGTCAGCATGCTGAGCATTTATTAAAAACATCACTTTGCCTATTGCAGCATCGCAACGCCGCTAACATCTGGAACTGCAGACGCTTCATCTTGTTAAACCAAGGGGGTGAAACATCCCACTCAAACAGGGCCGTGAATCTCTGCTCAGCATATCATGTGATGCGGAAAGGATTACTTCACACTCAAAAAAATCAATGCTTGAGAAGATCCACCAAACGCGACCATGAAATAGTCCCCATTTGGTTCTCATTACATTTTTAGAGATTAGTTAAGATCTGGGAAAAATGTTCAGACACACTATTTGTGGGCAGCAGTTAGCAAATAGAGTTCACCACCTGTAGACTTTAACATATCCTGCTGAAATAACCTCAATCGTGTTGCAACCATTCAAGAGAGAGTACAAAATATAACATGTTCAATTAACTGTGTTTCTTTTCCCAAATGCCGTTTGATTCACTGAAAAGTAGTCCGCCATTGTTGGCCATGGTTCTGAGAATGTCAAATTCAAATGTCAATTTTGGAATCATTTTTCAGGTCTGAGCAGCTTACTTTGGCCTCTGAGGTCCCTTTGGTCGCACGCTGACATCAAACCAAAAAAACACCTGGTCACGAACTCATGCTTTCTAATGTGTTGCTGGCCATAAATCTAATTAACTGCAGTTATATCTAGTTAATGGGATTAGAGCGGGGACACGCTGTAGGAGACATCAATCTGGTTTGGAAGTCAGCCATTAATTTGGTTTCTTTCACATCCCACAGGGTCTCCTTCGCCAGCTGGCAGGGGCTTGTGCTCTCAATGATGTACAGAAAAATCTCCCTATTTTGCTGCAGTAAGGATTTAAGTAATTGCAAAACATGTGATCTATAGAGCAAAGTTAAAGGTAATCCATATAGAATCTGTCTTTGACATTTTTTTAAATGTTAAGGAATAGTTTTGGAGATTAAGTTTATTCACTTTTTGGCTGAGAGTCAGATGACAAGATTGATTCTCACATCTGAAGGCTGGATTTGAAGCTACAGTTAGCTGCCAGGCGAGCCAGGCGAGCTTATTTCACTTTTAATGCTCATACAGTCCTACAGCTTCAGATTCAGCGTACAGGTCAAACGCGAAAAAACGCATCAGTGGCAATTATACAAAGCCCATCAACACATCTCCTCTAGCTCTCTATGAACAGTATGGTACACACAGTATTATAAATTAAAAATGATCATAAATTGTAAAATACTGATATTTTTTATTTTTCAAAAATGCAGCAAAAATGTTTTATGCTTTACAATCCAGCCATCCGCTGGGTCAGTAAACCCATATGAAAAAAATATCCAGTCGATCAAACATACATTAAATGTTATTTTTGTATCATTTTGTAAAAGTTCTTTGCTTGTCATCCACAAATTTTTCGGCTTTCATTGTTCATGTATTCTGTTGACAATTAACTAAAATCTCTCATGAAGAAGTTACTTAGGATGAGAGGAGGTTAAATAGGCCACACTGTGACAAAGCTGCATGTCGTCGCACAGATGAGGCTGGGAGGAGGCGGGTGCGGGAGGCGGGGGGGGGGGGGTGGGGGGTTGTTTGGGGGGAAGGGAGAAGCTGGACAAGAGGACAAAACAGGGAAGGTATATCAGGGGAAAGGGCCTTTGTTTAAAGTTACTGGTTGAGATTAAAGTCCGGCAGTTCTTGATTAATTCACATTAGCAATCACGTATTGGCTTTGACCACTTGTCATTTCTTAATGGCAGCCAGGACTGAACCACACGACCGGCTCGTGAATCGTCAGTGTGAATTGGTCGGAATAGATTTTCTGAATGCTGCGTTTCTCATTATGATGACACAAAGCAGTAACCACCACCGCCCTCGAGCAATCGCTGTGGAGTCAGCAGGAAAACCTTCAGCTTCCATTTGAAATAAAATGAATCATTACTTCCACGAGACGTTGGTGGTGGCTTTTAATAATTCATTTCAATTCATTCTAAAGCCTGTGTAGGGGGCGATTTGGAAGAAGAAAAAAATTAAGTAAATAGCTCCATAAAGAGGATATTAGGGACGGGCAAAGAAAGGGCTGGTTTAGAGTTGCCTTCAATGTCAAGTCAAACCATGGAGCAAAGCCACCCTCATCATCCGTCCTCAGCTCCACCCGAGCCGCCGCTAACTAATCAAATCATGCTCAGAGGTATTGACAACAAGGAGGCAGATACCAAACTCCACGCTTTAAAATGTGGCTGACAGATTCACACACACACACTGTGGAGAAATGTTAAGCTTTAACAGACCTTAGTTAAAGGTTTCAGTCAGAATTACGTAGCTCCAGAAGGGTGTTTTTTAGAATAACTGGGTCGCCCGGTAGGAAAAAAACAAACAACGAACTCATTCCAAACTTTCTGGGGACGTGCTGCCGAATCACAGATCATCACCACCTGCCTGTCTGCTGAGCCATTTTATAAGGTTGGATTTATTAAGAATTAAGGGTAAGGCCTTTAGGATAAATGGTAGGAGCAAGGGGGAAAGGAGGGATGGGAAAGGATTAACAGGTAATGGTTTTTGGCTGGTGCTTAATGATCATACCAATATTGCATTATCTACACAGTACTAACTCATCACCAGATGGTCAAACAATGGACAGTAAATGGAGATGAAAATGACCTTTACTTCAACTACTGAACAAGTATTGAGATGTTTACACAGTTAAGAATGATTGTAATGACATAGCCTTTAAATAAAAGTACTGTGTAAATACTACAGTGGGTGAGATAGAAAGACAACCAGCCTTGCTTCATGACACCTATACAATAATATAGTAGTATCTGAAATGAAAGCATTTTATGTGGTTAAATAAGTCATGTTTTAATGCAACAGCAGTTAAATGCTATAAATCATAATATATCATCTGTATCTTTCCATTCTATTTACAGAGTTTAACACGTAGCTGGTTAGAGTGATTCTTCAGTAATCTGACAACACTTCAGAGGCCCGTTCATTGTCTGAAGCTAATTTCTGTCTCTTGGCCCGCTTTCTGTCCCCGTGTTTTCCATATCACTCTATCTCGCTTTGTCTTCCTCACTCTCACAGCTGTTAAATCCCTTTCAATAAAATCCTAATCCCTTTCCCACCTTCCGACGAACCTTTCCTTTACAGCTAATGTTGTTTTTTTTTAGATCCCCTTTTCCTCTCCATCTTTGTTTACATCCACCTCTTTCGAAAATGTGTTATCTTCTCCTCAGCTTATTTTGATCCTTGGCAGATAGGGCCTCAGATCTTTTAATGGAAAAATATGCTACATTCACATTTCACAGGTTGTTCAAGTTGACATCAGCAGTCTGTGTGTGGTGCTTCTTGGCATCTACATCTACATCTGCATCTGCGTGTGCTCTGATCAGCCTCTGCACCGCTTCACCGGTGCACCACAGGTACAGTAGGAGATGTAAACTGATCCATGACTGACCCTTTTTGCCACGGCGCTCCTCCTCGTCCTCTCCGGGTGTAGAAAAAGCAAAAGATTTCATATCCAAAGCAGATCTCGCGACGTTTGACGGATGCCTCGGCTCATCTCGTTCAAGGTGATGAGCGATTGATGCATAGAACTGCATCTGCCGGGATCCAGTTCGTCCGTTAGTTCCCGACATGCAACACACAGCTGTCTGTCTTTTCTTCCTGTTACTGAAAATGTCATTCTGTCACTCCATCTGAAACAATCCTGCAGGGTAATTAGTAGAGGTATTTAAGTCTTTTGTTCTGTGTACGTGTTTGTGTGTGTGTGTGTGTGTGTGTGTGTGTGTGTGTGTGTGTCTGTGTGTGTGGAGTGTGTGTGTGTTTGTGCATCTGTTAGTATGAGAGTGTGTGTGTTTTAATGATGTCCTTGTGTGTGCAGGTATCTTGCTGTGGTTATACACGCGTAGTGGAGTGTGTGTGCGTGGAGATGTGTGTGTGTGGCAGGTGTGTATTACTATACGGGTTATGGTGTGTGTATCCCTGGTGCGGATGCCCCATCCTCATCCCCACCACTGAGCCGGGCGTCATGGGGGTCATCGGCGTCGCCGGGGTAACAGGGTGGGACCCGGGAGTCACGGGCAGTGATCCCGGGGTCAGAGAGGTCATGAGGGGGACGTCGTCGGGCGAGCGGCGCAAGGTCAGGGTGTAGTCGGGCGGGCAGGTGAGGCGCACGGTGTCCAGCGTGCTGTAGATGTCCTGGGTGTCCAAGCCGTCCAGGGCGTCCAGCGTATCCAGAGTGTGATGGTGGTGAGTGTTGTTCCTCTCGTCTGCTGATGCAGCGTCACACTCCAGCTGCTTCACCTAAAAGGTGGAGAAATATCAGGAAAGAACATGAAAGATATGAAATCACACCGCCATGGCTGTCACTACAAAGATATACAAATAAACAACAGAATATTTAAATATATATATATATATATATATATATATATATATATATATATATATATATATATATATATATAATTGATGTTATATATTAATCTAGCAATTATTTTCCTTAATTATTTTTTTGAATTAATATAATTTGTACTACTTCATAACATACAAAAACATTTAATGAAACCAAAGATGTTCAAATTCCATGTTTTGTCCAACCAACACTTTAAATCCCAAAGATGTTCAAATCACAGATAATAAATCCTCACAATTGAGAAGAACTCTTAATATCAGCTTTTATTGAGTCCCATGTTACTATGGTTTGCCCAACCTTTGTTTCCCAAAAGTAGCAATAGACTATTACGCCAGGTCTGATAAAAAAAGCAAAAATACCACACAAACAAATAATCAAATACAACAGCAACGTCAAGCTACGTTCATATCGTTCAACTGACAATTAACAGTATTTGTCTGCTTTGTCAGGGATCTGACATCTAGCACTTAATGTGGGAGATTCCAAAGCCATTAACTGAACTCCAAAGAGGCCACATAGTCAGTGGATGAATTGGAGGCAACTGCAAGCAATTCTGGCAATTGGACACAGCTCTCACACCCACATGCATCAAAACACAGTGACATGTACACACACAAACGCACACATCCTTGGACTGATGATTTCTGCAAATGACAGGCTGTGTTTTGCAGAAGTGCTCTACTGGCAGACTCTCAACTGGAAAGAAAGTATTTTATTCACTCACAATCTCAACTGGCTTGATGCTACTTAAAATGTACATCATCATAATAATGTGTGTGATTAATAACAATAAACCTGTTTCATTTTTGACTGATTAAATGTATATGCAGAGGTGGACACACATTCGCTTCATTTATAGTAAAAGGAAAGGCCCAAAAACACACAACTCACTTGCAATGACATCAGCGCTTCCCCTTGCAAGTGGGCGGCGACATCTGCAGGCGTGATGTCCCGTCTTGGGGGAGGAAGTGGCCGTGGCCGGCGATGCTCCAGGCGCCTCTTGTCTTTCTTGTACAACAGTGCGGCAAATGCGAGGATGTTAAGGAACAGCAGCGAGGCTCCCACGGCGATCGTCACCGACAGCTCAGTCGAGTAGTCCTCAGGAGGGACGCGGACCCCGTCTTCCTCTCCACCTTGGCCTAAAGCGGCCTCCGGCGGCTGCGGAGTGCCTCCTTGTGAACCCGGATGACGCGTGCTGCTAGGCGGCCACCCTTTGGCCAGGCGCTTAGTGTAGGAATAAGGAGTGTCGTCCTGTGGGGAGGGACTGTGCGTGAAGGACGACACCGATTGCAGAAGCTCATTGACGTGATGCAAGTGCGGGACCAGCTGGAGCCAGAAGGAGATCTTGGTGGCGCGGTAGTGGTCTCTGACACGGGGCTTCAGGCCAATATGGAGATACAGCTGCTCTTTAGGGGTGTATTTGGACCAGGCCACTTCCTCAAAACGGTTAGGTTTAGTGTGGATGAATTTTGTATCTTGAGGAACCGGCTGGTTTGGGTCACTGGAGAGAATGAAACATAATGAGTTATTTAACAAAATCTGGATGAGTTAGGGTATATATATCTATATCTATATAGATATAGATATTTATATCTATATAGATAGTGAGAACACCTAGGTATTTGCATTCAAGGGTGGCATTTTAAAAATGCAGGAAATGTAGTGCTGTGATTCTGTGTTTTAGCATAAATACCAATATTTCACGCTTTTCAGTTTTGCAGATGTCAGACTCCTAACGGAGCTGCGGAAGATGTTTCCCAGCTGGCTACCCTCCTCTAGGGATCTGACTTTCTCTAATGCTTTCCAATAATTTCCCCAGAGACGGTACACAGCTTTCTAAATCTATATCAATTTTTTTTAAAAAAGGACAGAACTGTGGCTAAAAAATACTTGCACAAAAGGAAAAAGTTTCCTTGTAAACTTGGCTCAGAGATGATAGACTGGCAGATCTTTGTTTTTTGTCTACGCAATACGTCTGTTACAAAACCATTCGGTTACATAATGCACATAATGCAGCAGTGTGGATAGTTGCCCCTTTAGAAACTGTCAGACGTCTGATTTAAGGTGGATGTGTGTTTCATAGCAAAAGATATCCGGAGAAATCCCCTCTCTGACACTTTCGGAAACGCATTTACTTTACAATTTACAACATATTCGCATCAGCGGCGAAAGAAGACGTAAATGAAAGAGCAGCACATCTTTACAGACTTGCCAGTTACAAGCTATATGCTCACACGTCAATCAACGCCTTTTGAACAGCACAAAGAGGCAGCTAGCGTAAAAAAAAAACACCAGCACACACCTGCACGCGCACAACCCGAGGATTTATACGCAGCGACAATAAAAGCATACATCAGGGAGCATTACGGCCTTCTCTTAAATTGAGCTGTCGCAGAGCCCCATCACCATCTGAGGCGCTCTCAACCGGGTAAAGTCTTTCTTCAGAAAAAGTTCCCGGTCTGTAATTCAAGCGAGCACTGAAATCTTAACAACCCTCCGCGGTGGCCATCGCAACGCGCGGCCTTTGGGCCAGACAATGCTAACTTGATGAAATTGGGATAATCGTAACGCACCGGCATTAAACACTTTCGCACACGGTGCTGATTTGGGATGCGGTGAGAAAGCCGGGCGCTACTGATGCTTTGGATCAAGGTCTAGACTGCAGATGTCTCTGTAAATCTGAGGAAGTCTCGGTGGAGTGAGCCTCGATCGGATTAATTACTGGTAATTGCTCACTTCAAGCACTGCAGAAAGAGGTTCCATCTTCAACACATGCTTTTATCTTGTATATCATGTCAGAGTGCAGAGATAAAACGTACTCTTATCGGAGTGGACTGTCAGGGTTCTGAAAGTTCGAATGTGGATCTTTTCTACAACTTCAGTATTCGTAGCTACTGGCAGATCGTTTCACCTTCAATTTAATAAATTGGATATCCAGAAGCTTTTTTAGCCTCTGGCAGGTCCTCTTCATTTTGATTTAATGTGTTGAATAAGCTATCTGTATCATTGCACCAGTTTTGATCATAACTGAATAAGCATGGAAAAAGACCGAAAAGAAAAGAAAGAGGAGAGGAAGTGGAGACTGAGGCGAACTTCCTCTTAAATTGTGACTAATGTAATAATATCAGAGTGTAATATAATAAATTTGATTTGCTCATCCCAAACTACAGAGCTAGATGAACAGTGCAAAACATTAGATTTTGAGATCAAAATATTCAATTAAATATATTGTGTTGTATTGTAATTATGTGGTGTTATTGACAATATTTCAGTTTTTGTGTACTGTGTGATTGATGCTTTTGAAAAATTTGTTTTAAAGCGTTCATACCCATAAAGCCCTTGAATTTACATGAATTACATTAAATTAAAACACGTTTTGTTCAGTCAAACAATTGGCCATTCTTCACCATTGCTTTTCTCAAGAGCTTTTCAAAAGATTGTTATATTTTCTCAGCCGAGGCCCGAAGACGAAAAGCAACATTGAGATTTTCGACATAACAGAGAATCTGTGTCCTCAATTGGCTGAAACTAGTCTGCAGTGCTGCTTTCATGATTGTTTCTAAAGTACTGTCTTCTCGTCAGACGTCAGAGAGCATTTTAGAGAAAAGACAGAATAATAACATATCTTTTTCCTGTTAGCTCATTATTTTTGTTGTATTAAAATTCTGTTGTTTTCCTCCAATGCCTCATTAAATCTCAGCTTTGCTTATTTTTAACTTCCATTTGAAACCTAGTTTTTCTGAAAAACTTTTGTTTTCATGCAATTAAAATGTTTCTTATTTTTATGGGAAAAGAATGAGAGAGAAATGCTTTTTGATCTACCTCCTGCATAAATTCTTACAAATTACAACCAATGCATTTCCCCATGCATCATTTGTGGTAGATACATTTAGTTGTGTTATTGCCAATCATGACCTGTTATCATCTCTTGAGATTGACCTCTCTTTGCTTGAACCCTTCCAGATAACTACACGCCATGCAAATGATCATTAACTATCAATCAGACAAATTACACATAGAGGAAACGCATGAGAGAGGTTGATCACACTAAAGACTGGAGTCTTTGCTGTCTTATTTTGGGCCTAGAGGAGATTTGTTCCTGTAAAATTGAGATTGAGCCGTGCACAGTTACAGCAACAACAGTCCGCGTTGCCAAAGCCGTGTCTCTGCAGCGTGTCCAAGATGGAGAATAATATCTTAATGACAACTGTGCATTTTCTTTCATGTTTTAATAACATGTGATTAATTGGCTTTCATTTGTTATCAAAAGACATTTTCTGTCCATGGTTGGGGACAAGATATCAATAGCAGCAATTAGAAGCATCTTCTTGTTTGTTTCTAATTTAAAACAAGTGAGAACTGAGTCATGCTGAATCTGGGCTTTGTTTGGTGTTGTTCTCTTGCTTGTCTTTGGACAGTAAAGTCAGCCAGGAGGCGAAACCTCTTCCCCAGTCAGCGTCTCACATCACTGAACGTTTTAATAGCTCACCCAGTCTTGGCAAAGTTGGTCCAGTAAGTCATGACAACAGCACTCAGCATCACGTCGTTCTTGGAAAAGTTACAGTTGAACAGATCCGTGGGTCCCACCATGGGCACCCCGAACACGTAGGGCACCTATGCAGCACACGGACACACATTTCAGGACAAGGTACGGCTGGCAGATCACAGTTCTTCAACTCAAAGTGCTCTACTTTGTTACAAAGTACAGAGGAAAAGAGTGCCGTAATGAACCAATCATCACAGCGTTAAACATAGAGCGACTTTCAAATCAGCCCTGCGGCAAAATATGTCCCATGAAGTATTTTGTGCTGTAGAGGATTGCTTGATTCCACTTAAGTCCTTTGAATAAATCACTACGAAGCAGCACTTCACGGTTAATCTAAAGCGAGCGAGCTTCTGATTCATCGCATTAATATTTCCCAAATCTTTGGGAATTAGTGGCCCTCATTTTTGCCACGGTCTGATCGTTACTCCTCCCTTCGATGTCTAATGTCACGTTTCGCGCCACTGCTTCTACCCTCTTCTGTCGCCCTTATCATCCCCGTAAAGTAACGCAGCCCTTTGACGTCGATTTACCTCATCGCCGTGGGCGGAGTCAGCCCAGGGCGGCGTGGCGTCACTCTGGCAGTGGTGGTAAAAGGAGTAGAAGTAGGTGGGAGATCCGTACTGAGCATGGAGGTCGGCCGTGGCGATGGCTGGCGCCACCCATTGGTGGTCGGTGAAAAGCGCCACCAGAGTCTTGCGCCTGGTTTCTGCGTTGTCACGGTCGGCCCAGTCCGTGTACATGAACCTGAGGACACATGTCAAGACTGCTATCAATAAGTCTATCAAAAATACATGATTGTTATCAACGTGAAGGAGCGAATAAGTGCATTCGTAATTCTGTTCTTTTAATAATCCGTTTCATGGAATGGTGTTGACGCTTATTGGCATTTTGGCAAAGTCTTCGATGAGATTGACACCAAGTTGCATTGATAACAAGATCGAAGGACGTTACAACAAGAAGTAACGAGATATCAGCTAACAGACAACCGTCTCTTATATTCAACAATCAGCCATCAGAGTGCTGTCATGGTTCTCCTCTAACGAAGCATCAACTTCTTTTATTCTAACTATTCCTTCAACGCGTCACAACATTCACAGGCTCACTCACCTTATGCTCTCTCTCAGCGTGTCTCGGCCTTCCGGGTATCCGTACAAACTATCCACAAAGTCTGACACGGCAAAGTCAAAGTCCTCGGCCGTGACGCCGTCCTCCGAGTCCACGATGCCCTCCACGAACTTCACGCCCTCGCCCTGGTTCACGCCGAGCATCACGTCGTAGTTCAGAAACTCTCCCTGCTCCATCAGAATTTGGGGGTCATCCGGTATGACGTCACCATCGATCACCGGGGCGAAAGCCGTGTGATATTTTGCTGGCGTTATGCTTTGCTCCACCAGTTCGCGGTAACTCCGGCCCTGGAGACAGGCGACCAGCTGGGTGCTGTCGTCGATGCCGCAGCCCACCCTCTCGCCGAGCTGCCGGGCGTACTTGCTCGGCTGGTAGTTCACAGCCCAACTGGCTAAGGCGCTGCCGCTCTGGATGATGGCTCTGTGGAACAGGTCTGAGGTACACGACGAACACGCATGAATACGAATGTGGGTGTAGGAAGGACGGGGCACGCAGATCTGCACATTTATGGATGCACGTGCATGACTGCATCCACGTGATTGCAGACTACATTTACACACACGCGCGAAACTACTCCCACAGCGAGAAAACACCCAACTCACAGAAGTGCATTATTGAAAAGCATGACAGGTCATGCTTAGTGCATCTGGTTCAAGGTTCTGGTTCTCTTAGCTATATGAGTCACATGCAGGCTGTATTATTCAGATTCAAAGGATTATTCAAGCATTTATGCCAGTAAATTTAAGCTGAACGGGCCACTGAAACCATGAAAGGTTTCTATCGCAGGTGCACAACTATCTTGTGTACGTTTAACATGAATAAAACACACGTGGTTCTCCCTTACCCTCAGAGTAGTGAGACAAGGTGAGCAGGCTGACGCAGGAGGCCCCGGCCCCCGATCCAAACACCGTGACCCTGCTTGGGTCTCCTCCGAAGGCGGCAATGTTCTCCTTCACCCAGCGCAGAGCCTGGATCTGATCCAGCAAGCCGTAGTTCCCTTTTGCTGCCTGGTCCCCTGTACTAAGGAAGCCTACAGGCAGACAGAGTGAAATGTTGTTATTACATATAACACATAGTACTTAATATTACATGAAGACATGTGGGGGAAAAAAACACTGGGAATTGAGAAAACTATGAATGAATAATGTATTACTCGATTAACAGAGGTTTGTCCTTCAGAATTTTTGGAAAGTCATCTTACAAAGTAGGCTACAAGCACACAGGCAGGTGATTTGCAATCAATTAATGCATGATTAAAAATCCTTTTTTTAAATCCTTTTCATCCTCATAGAAGAGATGTTAATTAAAAACGAGGCCCTCCCCCACAATCCTTTGCAAATTTGATTAAATCAACAGGATACAACCGTATTCATGTGAGGGAAAATCCACTTGCACACAACTCAACATAAACCTACGCACACGTGCAGCTCTAACGCAGCTATCCCTTATTCCCTTTACTGCTGACGGTGTTAAGTAAACAGAAAGGATCCTAATGGCTCACTCCACCACATTCCTGCAGGGGATTAATTACATGAACCTCAAGCTAGCCATGAGCACATGCTGTAATGAGGAAGATAGGCATCGTCAAAATTATACATTTCATCAGTTCAATTTTGCCGAAATGTATCTTGTGCAAAACGCACAATATAAGTAAACGAGGTAGACGTTCCAGAATGGCTTCATATTTTCTAGATTTACTTTCCTGTGTTTCATTAATTTCAAACATTTCATTGGAAACACAACCCAATTCCAGCCGAGTACGGTAAGATTCACACTTTTAATATATGGGCTCACCTCATGCTTCCAACTTATGATGAGAATGAGGAGGAAGAGGAGGAAGAAGAGGAAGACACTGCTAGTCATGATGATGGATGGTGATGGTGGTGATGATCATATTGGAGGAGGTGCAAACACAGTGGATGGAGATGAAGACAAAAAGAAGCATGTTGGTTTCGCTTCGATTGGCTTGATATGATGATTACACCTCTAACACCTCTCACCAAAGTCAGAATTAACTGTTAAATGGTTGTTTCACCCACAAAGCGCATTTAAATTTACGCCATCACAGAAAAATTGTTATCTAATAACATCTTTCAAAGCTTGAAAAATACAGAAAAGAAAGAATGGATGTCATACATTCAAACAATAGCTTTTTGTCTCGAGAACGTTTACCATTTTCTCTATTACATTTTCATTGACATGCTTTTTAAAGGACAACCCACAAATGTCCTTGCCTTTGTTAGAGAAATATCTCTGACACAGAATTAACATAATGTATGTGTTCACATGATCTGAATGTGCTCAAACTGCACAAAAAGGTAGAAAACTAAATAATTCATTGAAGGTTCAGCCAAAGAAATATTTCCTTTACCATTGCGCCCTTATAGGAAGTACATTTTGATGAATCTACATATCATTTATCAAAAGCCTAATTTGAATCATGTCACTGTCTGTAACGTAAATCAACAAAATCGAGTAGATTAAAGACGTAATGGTATTTGGATGAAATCTTTTTAAATTGTTTAATAATGTTGAATAGGCTATATTCAAACATACTGCATGCACACATTTTATTAACCTCCTGGCATATTTTAATTAATCTCTTCAAATGAATTATTGAAGAGGGGCAACTCCTAATGAGAGCAATGACATGATTTAACCCAGCCAATAATGGGATGTGCAGCTTATGTATCCAACTAGTTTGAAGTGATGCTAAATACCAGGATTCATATGCTCTTTGTTTGTTACCCAGTGTGCATTGCATTGCTGTCTAAAATGTGAAAACCAACAGGGAGTAAGATGTTCACTGTTCACAGAGCACTCAGTCAGAGAGTCATGGAGGTATAAAGGATCAGATTTGAGTCAATGCTTGTAGAAAGGGCTTCAGGGGGTTTATTTCCACTAGGGACAGCCATACTGAACAAGTTTTCACTCAAAAACAAAACAAAAAAGCAGCTCCCAGTGGAAAACAACTCACTAATTTGTTCCACATTTCATAGCTCGCTGAAGGATTAAATAATCCAACTGCAAATAAATCCTTATGGTTAAAAGAAGGCTTTTACATTGGGTAAAAACCTGAACACCCGTTGCTCGATAAAAAAAATGCAACCAAATTGAAAAAGCAATTCTGACCATGATTTTCCAATAAAAACATAATCTGTGAACAATACCAAACTAGAGTTTTAAATCTAATGATTGAATGTGATCATCATTGTAGAGTAACTCAATGTGATAACATAGGATAGTAATAAAGAATCCAGAGGTATGTTTTAACATCTTTAAATGCAGCCACACCCATTAACAGTGATATCACCATTAAGCGTTTAGCAGATCGCAAAAGAATTCAACAGATATACGAGATATAGAAGAGACATCATTTTACCCAGTACTCCGAGACGATAGTTGAGGGTTATGACAATGACGTTGCCGTAGCTTGCAAGCACGCTGCCATCCATCATGTTGCCAGTGCCTTCTGTGTACGAGCCCCCGTGGACGTAGACCATCACCGGCCTCTGCCCCCCCTCTTCATGGATGTCTGGGAGAGAGAGAGACAATAGATTATAGATACAAATAGATAGATAGATAGATAGATAGATAGATAGATAGATAGATAGATAGATAGATAGATAGATAGATAGATAGATAGATAGATAGATAGATAGATAGATAGATAGATAGATAGAACCAATGTTCAAGGTGACATCACTAAAGCCCCTTATGCCGGCGCTATATATAAAAAATCACTTATTGTGCGCGCATGTAAGCACAGATCCACCCACCTTCCGTCTGCCTCCATTCTGTCTGGTGTTTGAATAAATGTGCATATCGACCGTGTGCGTGTTTGACTGCTTGTTAATGAATGTGTCTCAGCCTTTAATCGCTCACTGCGTTTATACATACAAACCGAAAGAGTTTGTGGACGTCTCGCTTCTCGATGCTTTGCATCTCCCCTCCTTCAACTCCTCGGGGGATGGATATAAATTGAGGCTGTGAGAGTGCTCACCCTTGCCTTTGTGTGTGTGCATGCGTGTGTAGGTGTTTGTGAGACTGTGTGTGTGGGGTCACATGCATGTGTATGAACCAATATGTATGCATGAGTGAGTCTGTGTCCTTCCCAGTTTACTCCTCGAGTCGAGGGGTGAACCCCACGGCGACTGACGCAGGTGTCTGCATATTAAGTGTTGGTGCACAAGAGGGGTGGAGCAGAATGGGCTGCAGGTTAAAAAATAACTTTACTTATTTATTCAAAACAATTTCTCTGTGACCCTCCCATTCTTAATCATAGCCTCAAAATCATCTTAATGTCGTTCTAAGGTTATGCGGTGCCACTTAGTTGCCAATCTGTTTTGACCTCACATGTGAATGAACTAAACGGTCATTCTTATTCAAAAACCCGCACACATTTGGCTTCACTCGCCTTCCTCGGTGGGGACGTAGATGTTGAGGTAAAGACAATCTTCACTCTGGTGAGTGAGGTACGTTGCAGCTATATCCAGGTTAGCCGTCAGCCAGGACGGCATCATGTCTCCCAGCATGCTCCTCTCATCCAGCGACTGCGGGCACACTGGAGCAAACTGCGTCACGTTTCGTATTCCCGGCCAAGGCAGAGGGGGCTCGGGCGGCTGGAAGCGGCGGTCCGCTGTCGGAGGCCTGGCGTACGGCACTCCCAGGTACTGGATGACGGGGCCCAGCAGGTCGGAGGGCAACGGGGTCAGAATGCCGCGGATGCGGCCGTGCACCGTGGAGATGACGGGCACGGTCTGCTGCGCCGCCGATGAGGTCGGGTAGAGCCAAAGGGAGAGGACGAGGGATAGAATCCCCAACGGGACGAAGGAGGACGGGGGAGGAGGCGCGGGACGAGGAGTTCTGCTGGTGCTCAACTTGGACATGATTGTGGGCTTAGGGGAAGTCAGAAGATAAGAGATGGGAGTGTTGGGTGGGAGGGAGGTAGGGGGGGGGGTTGACCCTTTAGAGATATCCAACACACGCACACAGCTGCTGCTCAGCTCGGCACGTAGCACACACAACTCACAGTCCTGACTCTTGCAAACAACCTTTTCTTTCTGCGTGCGGTGTGAGTCAGTGAATCTTTGCCTCTGAGTGTGTGGTGACTCAGTCGCAGAGTCCCTTGAATACGTGTCTGTGTGTGTGTGTGGAAGTGTTAAAGCAAGAGTGTATGTCCTGGACTGGCAATTTGAGCATGTGTGTGTGTGTGTGGGCGTGTGCGTTTGCGTGTAAGTGTATGTGTGAATCTCTCGTTATGTAAACAGTAGCATCACTGTTCCTCTGTCACTCTCTCCTTCCGGTCAACCGCATAACAAGCCCAAACTGCCTCCTGGAAAAGAGATGTAGAGGCGAGGGAAATGGAGAGAAGGATTTAATTAGTCTCCATTAGAATAATCACAGTGTCACAAAGAGAAAATGCCAAACACGCGCACACGCAGCAAAGTTACACATCACATCAGAAAAATAGGCCGTGCTACCTCGCTGCTGTTCCTTTTAAAAATAGATACCAGGGAGATGGATGGGACAAACGAGATGTTGTCCGCTCAGCTTAACTCGGTGTCGGGCTGTCAGGGCCGCTGTGTGTGTGTCACACAGAAATGGCATATCTGTGTTCCCGTGTACGCGTGAGTGTTAGTGTCTGGTAGCCGCAGACATATGTCACCTCCTTACTACATGCAGTTTCACAGATCAGAGGACCTGGCCGTTTGGTGCGCGTGTTGGGAGGGAGGGGGTGAGGGGGGGAGTAGGTGTGGGGAGGGGAGGAGGGGTGAGGGGGGGGAAGAGGTGGGGTAGGGAGGGGTGGTGGCACATGCTTAATTGAACCCTGAATGCACCACGGGGCTCCTGACCCGCATGTAGCATAAGGTAGGACGCTCGTGATACACAAAAGCAAACACACACTTTGTGTCTTTCTATTGCACACACCACTTTTTTTTGTCTCTTAATAACACACACACACACACACACACACACACACACACACACACACACACATGTATGTTTTTCCACTCAAAGGTGCGCACACACACACTTTCTTGATCGCTCTACATGCACAGAAACACACACACACACACACACACACACACCCAGGTGGTCCGTAGCCGACACTGCTATCCTTCTCAGAGGGCCTTAGGGCAAACTATTAACACACACGCACGCACGCACGTAAAGAGAGCAGCGACATCAATTTTCCGCGTAATCACACACGCGCACACACGCACCTACACACACACACACACACACACACACACACACGCACGCACTAACAGTGAGCAGCGCAGACATCAGAGTGTCCGTATGGTCGCTCCGTTCGCTCCCCCCGTGTTAAATTGTCTGCTGTCCAAGGTGCTAGTTAACATTCCAGCGGCGATCGCACGCGCGCTGATGAATAACGCTCCATTTATCAAGGCGAACCCGCCCGCCCCCCCCCCCCCCCCCCCTGCTGCCCTGACAGGGAAAAGAACGGACACACTTGCGGTTCGGTCTTATTGCACTCGTTTATACGGAATGAGAGAATAAAAGAAGCACGTGTCGGGGGGGGATGAACCGCTTGCTCGCGAGGTGGAATATACTGACTGAAATCTCTATCTGCACTGAAGCTGACTACGGCAAAACACACACACACGCGCGCGCTCACACACACACACACACACACTCAAATGCAAAGCGTTAACCTGCATCCGCGCTGCAGTAAAATGAGAAAAATGAGAGGGTAAAATGCGGGATGTAACGTACCCGGTCAGGGTAAGAGGAGGGAGAACGCACGGACCATGTTCCCGTCCGTCGCAAGATTCGCCTCGTGTTTTGTCTGCTGCAGTTTATCCGACGTGCCTGGGATGGGATATTGGGAGATATTCCTCTGCTGCTGCTGCTGCTGCTGCTGCTGGTGGCGATGTCACTTCTCCTGGGCAGGAATAACCCCAATAAGAGAAACAAAGAAAAATAATACGCCTTCTGTCCGAAAAGATGGAAATACAAACAGAAATACGTTTTGTATTTAGTAGAAATTGAAGCCTCTCCTAGAGGATTGCGAGGCCCAGGACGTTTAAATGATCAATTTCCTCTCTTCTTTTCTTTCACCTCCCTCCCCCATCTCTCTCTCTCTCTCTCTCTCTCTCTCTCTCTCTCTCTCTCTCTCTCTCTCTCTCTCTCCCTCCCTCTATCCCCCCTCTCTCTCCCTCTATCTCTTTCTCCCTTTCTCTCTCTTCCTCTCCCTTGATGCGATTGGACAGCGTGGCAGGCAGCAGCCACTGATCCAATGATATACGCACCTATAGCTCCACTAGGACGCGCAGGCTGGGGGGAGAATGGGGAGAACCGACCTGTGCAGGGAAACACACACACACACACACACACACACACACACACACTGACCTAAGTGCACACCAATGCTCAAAGCACGTTGGTGCATGAAAACGCTTGGCAACACACATTAGACACACACCTGTTAAAAGGTCCCATTAGACGTAGAAAGAAAGCACTCAATGCCTCCTCACACAAACCTGTGGCAAACACACGGCAACACAAATGGTGCTGGAATACAACCTCTTCAGGGCCCGAACAGGTGATGGTGTCTCTATTCAGCTCCGCCTGCAAGCAGCCTTCTCCCTCAGGCCTTTTTGTGTGTGCATGTGTAGGCCTGTTTGTGTGAGTATGGTAATGCAGTATGGGTCTGCGGTTTGGGAACACTCCTCACGTCAGCACAGCCTGCCGCAGCAGCATTCAGAACTTTCTATTCTTCCCCTGAACAGTCTTCCATGCAGCCATCCATCTCTTTGTCTGCCTGTCTGCCTGCTCCGTCTGCCCGTGAACTTGTTTGCTCATCCCTCCGCGATGCCCTCTACCCGCGGCTCCGGAGCCTCTGAATAAACCAGGTGGCTTGAGGATATTTTTAATGTGGCAAAGATAAAAACACGCAGGTTTGTTTGTCCAGACAAGGGTTCGAGATGTGATTCAGAAAGGACGGCACTGACCTCTAGGCTAAGCTTTACAAAGCCACAGGGCATTACAGTCATTCTTTTAAAGTCCCAAAAAGCGTTTCTGAGGCTGTGCTCGAGCTCTTTCGGGATTAAAAGGTTAGAAATAACACTAAAACCTATAAGGGCTTAAAAAATAAGCTATGGTAAAACGCACAATCTGAAGACACATCCCGTCTTCTCAGTTGAGAGGAGTGAATAAGGTGTCAAAGGATTTGAGGAACTGTCTAGAAAGGATGCTTGATTCTCTTGTCATTGATTTTGTAAGTAATGATCTAGGAGAGCTTGGATAAAGTATGATACCAAAACTCTATCTCCTGGGCAACGGACCTAAACAGGACCTCTGAGTTTGATGTAAAAATCTGTTCAATGAAAACTAGATTCAAACTTTCAGAGGCCTGGATCTGTTCGGTAAGTGCTCCATGTGATGCATCCCCCAAGTTTGCCATCGCTCTTCTCTTCGTGCGCTCTTTGTGGAAATAATAGAAAGACAAAACCTTGCGTCATCCTCGTTAATAATGTGCAACTTGCTAAATAAATGTAATACCTTGTTTGGTATGCAAACATACCGAACAAGGTCTGTTAAGATTTGATGATAGCCTTCATATCAATATGAAACTAATTATCACAAAGCCCTATAAGGCCTCCTTCCATTGACAAAGTCCATGTAGGCAGGAGGTTGTAACGGGTTTGATGGGATGAGGGATGAGGGTGTCAGATCAGAAAACCCTGTGTATCGTAGATAAATGTAGCGTAACCCAACAATAATAGTCTGTCTGGGTACTTGACAGCAGGCTGTTGCTGCTGACACAAACTGATCACGTCCACCATTGACATTCTTAGTCACGTAAGGAAGATTTATCTTTTATTTTTTCTTACATGCGGCGCTAATGTCGTTATTGACCCAAAGTTCTTTTACTTATCTTTTCCACAGTATTGCTCCAATTCGAAGAGAACTGTATGACTGAAGCTCCTGCCATCAATTCCCAATAAGTCTTTTAGAGCTGCATATTTTTTTCAAATGACGGCACATTTGTAAGGAAGCATCATGATCATACATTTAATTTTCTTTTGATTATGATGGAATAAGACAAGAAAGTTTGGACACATTTTCCCATTACTGTAAAGATATTTAAATAACTAATTGCATACATTAATTATATCTGTCCACATGCGGCCAAACACACACACACAATAACCTTCCTACAATACATGCACAGAGTGCAGACTGCCTGACGTACAACACACCAGTATTCATTATAATGGTGCAAATAATAAGCATACTGAGGTCAAAAGCAGCCTCATCAATACAAAACAATATAAATACCCGTCTATACTCAAAACAATTTTCCATGTAAAAAAAAAAATTCTGGCATCAGAGACAGCAGTAATGTAGTGTCATTTTATGGTGCAGCTACTGTAATTTATTGGAACAGTCTCTTATCGTAGATTGGATAACTTTTACAGAATATGCCAGCGTATCACTTTTAGTGTATTTACACAGAGTAACATCATCTGCCACTATTGCTTTTCAATCCCCACAACAAAAACAACAAGCAAGTAAAATACAGAGAAATTCATGTTTAATAGAATATTTCTGTTCAGGGCCTTCAGCTGCACACTGAGGTTCTCCAAAGATGTTCCCAACTATGGGATGGAAGAAGAGGAGCAACACTTGAGAACCTCAGTCCATGACAGAAGTGACGCTGCTGTTGGACTCCCGGCCAGATATTTTCTACTTGAACACTCCATGTCAGTTTGTCCTCAATGTGTATGCTATAATATCCTTTATTAATCAAATACGTTATCTTCCATCAAACCAGATACATGAGACGATGGATCTTGCTGATTTGAAGTGCTTTATCAAAATGTAATGGCAATCATTCATTATAAATGTTAAGAAGCTCTGAATGCGCATTACGATCCTCAGTAGCAGAGGGTTGTGGTGGAAGACTGAAAAGCACTTTGAGTGAGCAACCCACGGCATTGATGTAGGATTTTATCCAGAATCAGACTTCCTGTTAGATCTAGTAGATCGCTATTATTTGTTGAATGATTCAAAGGGCCAGTTAAGACCAACTCTTCCCGGAACGAAACAGGCTGGTCTGTATGCATATTTTTTAAATGAAAAAACCCATACAAGCAAAAGTCACTGTAAAGCCGATAGGGCCGATGAAGATTACCCACACTCTGTGGAGATTATATCTTTAATTTCATTTTTTGAAGACACCTTTCCTGTTTGAGTCACTATGTCATTACAACCAGGAGCTGAAGCTGAGCAGCAGCGGTATGTCATTTGGATGGAGATAATTGGAGCTTGGCTCATCTCTGACAAGCTTCAATTCAAATTAATCTCTGGTTTCCAATCACTTCCCGTATCTGTCGGTCTAAAATTACTCAGATAAGGGCCGGTGTGCATTCAAGAGATAGAGAGGACAATCATCAGCATAGCAATTGAGCTCAAAAGATGCAGGTAAAAGTAAGAAGTATAACCACGTATTGAAAGAAGGGCATTTATATTTAAAAGGCAAGACAGATTGTTCCAGAGACATAGGTCCACAATATTGACAAATTCACTTTTGCTGCATGTGTGATCTATAAGGACACTTCCATGCTTCATTTTTGCTTGAATGTAACGAGTTTCAACCTTGAATTGAGATGCGACCAGTTGACGAACTGAGCATTCTTATGCTGTTTTTGGTTTTTGTTCCTGAATTTGAGCTGACATTTTTTCATAATAAAAGACCACTGACTCCCTCTATCTGCGTCACTCTGTGCTCTAATTCCATAGCAGAGAAAGAAATGAGTGGCCCGGGTGCTCCTAAAATCCCCTCTGATCAGTCTTTGGTCAAAAGTCCTCTGGTAGGTCCAAATGTTAACTTGCTTAGATTAAATGCTGCTCCTGTGTGACATTGGCACCAAAACCCATGACCAACTCATTTGTATGTGTGAATCACCCCCCAAGTTTGTTATAAGCCTGTTCAGGTTTGGTTATTCTGTTCCCACCTGCATCTATTTGTCCGTTCATCCATTTATTTAAATTGATGTGAGTTCTTCTTTCCATCGTTTAGTCCAGATAAGTCCCCCATTCATTCGTCTCCCCTCCGTCCAGATTTTCTCTCTCCTCCAGCACATTTGCTCTGTTCGTCTATTAAATTACTCTTTGTCGCTCAGCAGTCCGACTCTTTCAGTTCAGTCATTACTCCCCCAGCTCCCGTTCCCTCTTAAAATATTCATTGACGTCTTAAACACTTCTTCTGTCTGTTTGACACACACTACCGATCCTTAACTTGTTCCCTGTGTGTAGCCCTCACACGTACATTAGATAACATCGGACATTTTTGGGACACAATAGCCGTTTCTGTGTATAGTCACGTAATTCCTCGGTTCTTTAGAACTGATGGTTCAAAAAATATCTATTTACTCAAAATGTAATATTTTACTGTAATATACTAGTATGTAATGTACTGTTTTATATACAGCTTTATCTAAAATCAATATATTGTGCCGTGTTTGACATTTGATTTATTATCAAATCTGTAAAGCAAAATCGAGTGAATTTTTTTTGTACAGTGATCCCATCAAAACTGTGATGCTGGGAAAAGCAGAACATGTGGGAAAAGGAAAATAAACAAAAATCAAATGCCAAAAAAAGTTTTCTCTTTATGTTTAATTACTTAAATCTGTTGCATACATGGTTAAAATGCTGGACTCAAAACTCATTTTGAATCGTTTTTTACTGGACATCATATTCTGGACTTCATATTGCAGTAAAACACAGATGAACACGATTTACACATACAGCCATCTTCATGAGAACCATCCTCTCTATTCAGGCAACTTGATTAAAATTTGAAAAAGGGCTCCATCCATGACATGAGATCTCATTCAATTCATGAATGTTCCAATTCCAATTTCAGTCAACCTGCATAACACGGTGCAAAAGCCTCTATCAATGTGACCTTCTCCCTGACCATGGTTCAGCCATGTAGCCATGATTTGAGATGTATTTATATCCCATCATATCCCACCCATCATATTATTTGCCAGGCAGTTAAATCAAGTAAGATTTAGCACTTGTCACAGGGAGCTTTGTCTCAAAGAACTTTAACAAAAGACACACAAACAGATATGGACAAAGACAAAAGTAAGAACACACACAAACCAGTTTGTAAGTGCAAATGGTTCGTATGATATTACAAATATATAAAAGCAAACAGAGTCTTCAGGAGACATAACTCAGAATATAAAGGAAGCAGCCATTGAGGGATGGATAGCGATAACTGCTCTTCATGTAGGACGCTTGTAGTACTTAATGGGCGAGAGGTCTGACACATTGTCTGAAGTGATTAAATGGGTGGAACGACGTGGAAATTGCAGCGCAGCATCTGAATTATAAAACGTCTTGAAGCTCAGCAATAGACAGGAGAGAGAACCGAGAAGATGTTCTGCATGTAATTGTCCAGTTCAGAATAGCAGCAGGCCCATGCATCCTCTCTCTCTCTCTCTCTATCTCTCTCTCTCAAGCACTTAACAGACACTCACATACGTGCATCTAATCAGTTTAGTCACGTGTGCAGGGAATCAAAAAATGGCTACGAAATATAAAACATATTGTGAAATGTAACTTAAAAAGGGCATCACGTTAGGTGTTTGAGCTCTTTGTAAGTGATGTGATGGATTATGACTAACATCAAATGACCTGTAACTGTTATTGAAACGGATGTAATGAAAGTTAAAACAAAGGGATCATAAATCAGTGGAGTTGTGAGCTCACATTCATTCATTTACATTGGCTGAGGATTCTGCTTCATCAGCTGTTATTTGTCAACTTGTTGGATTGTCACTGGATACAACAGGTATATGCTGACGGGTGTCTGTCAGTGTAATACAAACTCTTCAACTATCAGCCTGATTTTAATTCGCATACAACATATTTCTAAGATGTTAAACACATCACCCACATATTACTCACTGTCCAAACTATTGTTTCGAGCAACTAAAACCTTTGTTTTTGACTCACATTGGCATGCGGCGAGTGCCAACATTTGATTTATTCTGGATTTCGTTTTGGTTCATTTCCAAAACACACACCCACGCCGGGCCGCGTGTGTGTAGGCGGTCGTCAGCTGTGAAGCCAATGGTTTTCTGCGAGGTGGGGGCCGGGTCGGTTCAGGTGGTGCACTCTTGCAGGTTGCAGGAGCGTATGAAGTAGTGGTGCACCGGCTGCAAACAGGCACAGTACTTATGGGTATTTCTCACAGCGTTAGAGGGGGAGGGGAGGATTGCGATTGGGCAGTAAATGGCTGATGTCAGATGGAAACGGGGGGGGGGGGGATATAAGGTTGTATGAGATGTAAATGAGGAGGAAAAGGAGATAAAAAGCATTAAGCATTAAGTTATAGAGCACAAGATAGAAGGAGATTAAGGGAGGGGGGGTGGAAAAAAGGAGCAGGGAAGGCAAAGGAAAACTGGTGGTGCGGTTGAGAGACAAAGGAGACTAATGATTGAGAGAGAAAAGAGAGTGAGAACATGGAGGTAATAGAGAGAGCTGAGGGGTGCGAGAAAAAAATGTGAAAAGAAACTAGAGAAGGTGAGAGCGATGCAGAGACAGAAGATAATAAAGTGTTGCAGAGGAGGGTGTTTCATCAAACTATAAATAACAGTTTGGGGAATCTGCTGTGGTGCAGTGCAAAGGAAACAGATGTAGTATTACACAGGTGACGAGCGTTGATTGAATGTGTGCATCCAGAGGCTGAAGAGGCATTGACATGTCAGATACTTGAGTGACAGAAAGGTTGCAGCCAATGGAATACTCCAGACCCATAAGGGGAACATGATTGTTGAGCTTGTTTAACTATTATCATTTTATCATGAGACAAGCAGAGACATATTTCCATTTAGTTTTACTTTTATCAATTAAGTGACTGAACAAAGACAGAAGCTTTGATTCGGATGTCTGGGGCCAGGCTTTCACCTCAAGTACAGAATTCTGACCCAACGATCACTGTATTGATTGACTGATTCCTCGATTGACTGCCTGCCCGGCTGCACTGGATGACTGGTATGTTCACTATTGCTCAGAGATAAGAGGGTTTGAGGAAAGATAAATAAATGGCCGTTTCTTGCAACGCATTCACCAATTTCTCTGAAACACACAACTACAGCGGTGCACAATGCGTTAGTCCCCGACAATAACACTTCCTTGATCTAACGCCCGAGGCCTAAAGCATCTATTGATGTCGTATTTGTAACTCATCCCCCAATGTTGGTAATTTGGTCTTTTTTTTCCCAGGGTGTTGCAGAAAGTACTGACCATGTAAATCCCCAGCGCCTGAAATTGATGGTTGTGGATATGGTTGTGTTTGTGAGCGAGTCACATGTGCGTGTGTCTTCCTCTCTATCTGTGTCAGGGGACGTACCTCTCTAAAGCTACAAATAGCCACCGCTGTGGCTCCCTGAATTGATACAGCAGCTGTTCAATCAAAGGCACCTGTGGCCTCTGCTACAAAGGCGACAAAGCCTCCACGAGTGTCGCCGAAATCCTGTTGTTTAACTCGAAGATCCCTCGATTCTCTGCCGCCTGTCTCCTCCCTCTGTGAGCTTTGTGTTGTGTTTCCTGTCCCTGCGTAGAAATAAGCCATCAACTCAAATGATTTGTCGCGTCAGTATTCATTTGATGCAAAAGCTCCATGCTGTGTTTACCCGAGCAGTGTTTCAGCAGAAGTAACATTATAATTAAGCTTCTTATTGAGAGAGGACTTTAGTGGGACTGTTTACCAGGAAGATGGGACTTAATTAAGGTCTTGTAAATATGTTGGAGGGTGATATCACTACACAAATCCCTCTAACTAAGATCTGATAAATGAGCATATATAGGCGTATTAATAATAAGCATTGTTTTGTGCAAGTTACTGTACCACAAAATTAAACAATAGAAATATGATAATAATAAAATGATTTACATATGACTTTTAAAGACAGGCATCCATATTCTTCGTCCGATGGTTGATCGTCTCCACTGTGGCTTCAAGCACTACCGCCATCAAATCCTCTCATGTTTCTACGACAACGTCCTCTAAATTGCACGCCTTTCCTATCAATTCTCACACAGTATCCTGGAGTACCACAGCACGGACACAAGTGCACACATGATTACACAGAGCCCAGATGTTAAATGTACAATATGCATGTTCTAGGTCTTTTTATGCAAACATGTGGAGGAAAAAAAGCTTGTACCTTTATATACACAGAGAAGTGTGGTTTTTACAGTCCGGACCACTGGAATGAAATTGTCTATGGAGACGACACGTGGATAAACAAAAATACGGCAAGTCATACCCTGAGGTGGCATCGGTTATTTAGAGTCATACAGTGTACTTGCCTGAAAAAATACTCATTTTAGACATTTTAGAAATAGTCCACTGCCTATTTGTTCTCATTTGCTGTCCCATTAGAATGAACATGTTTGGTATATTGCTAAATGAATCATCAAAAGCAGCTGCTAAGTTTGACATTGCTCACGTGGGTTTTACATGTTTCAAATATTTGCCGTTCTTGGATTTTCTGCACAAGTTCCCATATTTCCATTTCATATGCAGTTTATGCTTATTTCCCTCATAATGAAGTCACTGACCTAATTGAACTGTGACCTTTAGAGGGGCAGCTCATGCCCAAAACAGGATGATTAGCATAGCTGAAAAGATGTCCTCCTTTTTCCACACATGGAAAAAACATGTAATTATATAAAATAATAATGTTTATTTTGCCAATAATCAATTTTGTGGTGCATGTATTAAGATGTGTTGGTCTTACCAAGAATTTGAGACAATATGGATGAATGTACTTTAGCGCAGTGGCAAGTAATGAGTGTATTCTGTCAAGACAAGCTAGAAACTATAGGGGAACAAATCAACCCCAAGTTATTGATGTAGATGTAGTATCCGTAGACAATAATGGTATGCAAAAAGTAATAAGTAAGTAATGAGGTGGACATCTGAGAAAGGAAAGAAATCAAGGCAAAAAATACTATTTGGTGGAACACAGCAGGGCAATGTTATTGGACAGAAATGTGTTATATGCTTGTGGTAACCTAGCAACCACTAAAGTGGAACAATGGAAAGCAGCAGTGGTTCAGATCAGAATTGGAGGAGGGAGAATTGCTGCTTTAGTGTTCAAAATATCTGTCCGTGTAACTATTTATCTTTGTTTCCCATGCAAAAATGTATTCAATAGTGTGGCTTTGGCACAATGTTTTGTCCACATTAATGCCAACACGGCGTCTTGGAAATAAGCTGGACTGAGAGAGAGAGAGAGGAGCGGCCCGCAGCTTATGTGAATACACAGAGGCGCACAAGTGTGAAGGAAAGAAAGATAATGTGATGTAGAAGAGGATATGGTGAATATAGAGGGAGAAAATAAAATCTCAATAAAATCTCAATTCAAAATGAGAGGCAAAGAATTCCTGCTTGTACTCCATCTACGCTGCACACGCTGAGTCCATTTGCCGTAGATTTTTTGTCAGACGGCTAATAAGAACAACAGTTTAGAGGCAAAGAAGGTCATTAACAGCCTCGAAAGCACAGCACTCCTTCCGCAGATAAGAGCTCTCAAATTAAAAGCAGAGGACTAAATGTCTTAACTTGTGCGAGCTGGGAGACAACAGGGGACAAGCCAACACACGGCGCCTTTGTATTCTCAAAGTCAACCATGTCCTGCAGGAAAATAGAAAAAAATAACCAAAAAGAATGACACATCCGACGTTTTGTCCTCACTGTACTGCAGCAGAAATATGACTGGAAACAGTTACAGACTGAAGATACACATGGGAGCTGTTCTTTGCGTTAAACCGGTGCATAGTCTAGAAACAATAATGGCTTGCATTGTAATTTATAGTTCTATACAAAATACGTCATGCAAAAGCTGGAGATGCCACTATTTTACTGATATTAATTCCAGTGTCTCCGTAGAACTGAGTTGATCACCTTTTTTATAAGGGACGTAAAAGCCACTATTGGACAACTACAGCGAGGGACATGATGTCATAAATTGATTTAATGTCTCAGGTTGTTTTGCGGGGGGGGGGGGGGGGGGGGGGGTGAGCTCCGCGTAGATGGATCCCAGTTGGAGTTGGACTGTCAACCACTCAACAAGGTTGCAGATCTAATCTATTTTGCATGGACGCCATATTTAATGCATACAGCAGTGGTCATAAAAAAACATTCATTTCAGGGCTGCCTGGCTTTGTCAGTGAGTAGTGCGTTAACTTTAAAAAGAGCCGTCGCGTATACAAATGTGTACGGTCAGAGGTAGAAGTCTGAGGACGGCAGCAGAGGGAGGAGGTCTGTTGCTGTCGGTGAGTCAGCGTTTAACACCTTGCATGAATAAAATGTGCTACGCGAGGTCCATTGGGAGAAGCGCCGGGATTAGTGAACCAAACATTTGTCCTTTCTGCTGCTCGTGGAAAACACTTCAACACCTTCGCCACCGACTTCCAAGAGCAACGCGTGCGCCGTCTGCGTGGAGTGTCAAATTACAATAAAGCTTGACAACAAACGAGACACCAGAGACGGATGTGGACGACTTCTGGCACTTGTGAAAGAGCACGATTTGACTTTAACTTTGACTACTTATCAAAGAGCTCTCCCGAGAGCCGCCAGATGAACGGAACATGCCAGCAGTCATCATCTGGAGCCAGTCTATGTAAATGAATCAAATGGGTTCCAGCATGGATCATCCTCTGTCTTCTTCTTCTCTTGATAATAAAGATGGTTGATACACTGACAGTACCTTTTTAACAGAGGGCTTGGACACGCGTGCTGTCTTTTGAGGAAAAGACCAACAAACACGAAAAAGAAGGTACATTTAACCACCACTGTTGGGAGTGACTAATAACTGAGCACTGCAGTAAGGATTGTGTAGCTAAAGATTACACCAGTTCATCTAGGAATAGAACTTAACTCAAAGTAAACCACTCAACTTACTAATGTACCTCACAGCCTTACGGCAAGTATGAATATTTAATCTTCCAGTTGCATATTTCAATATTTGATTAGCCTGTTGCAGGTGGGTGAGACGTGAAACCCAGATATTTTAATCACAGACGTGAGATTCCCCATGTGGTGTTTACTCATATCGTTCCATATTGTTGTGTCAGCCTGTAGGCCGACCGTACGAACATTTCCTTGGCCTAAATATTGGGAATTAATTGAGCTGTTATTTTCCATAACAGGCTATTTATTGGCAGCCCATTTTGTAGTTTGTAACACATGAATATTCATGTTGTGGGAAGGAAACGCATTCAGGTGATTGTACAAGCACCAACAGGAAATGGCAGCAACACAAACAGAATGTCGTTCCTCCTGAAGCCTGTGCATGGACACACACACAGACACACACACGCATACACACTGCTGCGCCACTCTACCTTGTTGTATCATGACCTCACATGGTTTTGTGACGGATCTTCTCACCGTGAGCCCCAACATGGGCGATGGACTGGAACGTCTGTGACTCGGTAAAACACACGACGCAGCGGTGGGGTGAAATCGCTGACACGTCCCATACAGAAGAGAGCAAACACACGCATACAAACACACGCATACAAACACACGCATGCACGACTGTCTGAGTGGCCAAATAGCTCGAAGCAAATTATTTAAGGTAAGATTTTTAGGGACTTTGATGTATACAGACACACACACTTTCATACTAACCTCAATCTACCTTGATCTTTGTGGACGTCATCATGGGTACTCCCTCCATTCCTGTCACAAACAACACACACACAAACACACACAGCTTTACCTCTGCTCTCATTCTCGAGCAATGGACTGGAACTAACATCCACATTCCTGCGGCTGCCAAACACACACACACACACACACACACACACACACACACACACACACTCACGCACACTCACACACGCACACTCACACACACACACACAAACACACACACACACACTCACACAAACACGCACGCACACAGACGCGCGTGCTGCTCTTTGTTGGATGCCCAAAAATTAAACAACCGTACACACGCATGCACACTGTGATCTCTGACTCACACACTCTCTCCCTATAGAAATGAATCACTTTGAGTCCATTGAGCCAGACACACACACACACACACACAAACTACCTCAACGTTCGCATCATTCACACCAACGCTTGCTGAAGTCAGGAGGCATCCGTCTCCGTCGCTGACTTCATAGGTCAACCGCGCGGCGGTCGGCCAGCATCTCCGCGGCCCTTGTGGAGGTTGTGTGATGACACGAGTCCAGCCAACATGACAAGAAGCCGCATTTCAACACTCCGTTTGGGAATTTGACATGGAATTTTTACGGGTAGTTGGGTGGGTTTAGGTCGTTTTGGTCAGATAAAGGTCAGAAGGCTTTCCTACGGAGAGTAGTTTGGTCATGACGTCTCGGACTGAAACACCATCATCCCCTCGACGGAACATTGGACTCTTCAATATAAAAAGGTTGACAGAAAGGGGATCTGATCCAGATGTGGCACAATCACATTTAAATCAGTAGGTAGGATGTTCTGTCTCTTCTTACAGCAAAGTGCTGCAGAGGTTTTAAGCTGGAAAACATGTTTTTACCAGACCATAAATTAGGACATGCCTTTGACGAAGTTCTCCTGAACATTTCATACCCTTTTGCAAGTGTGTGACCATCTACATATTTGCATCTAAAACGGCAAAAATAAAAAGTTGGCATGAATATTTCAATTGGGTTAAACATCACGCATCCATAAATGAAGATTCACTGCCCTCATAAAATATTCAAGCATGTATGCAACATGTGGGCTTTTAATCATAGATGTGCTTTTTCACATACTATTGTTACAGCACGCTCTGCTGCTTCTGTACAGTTGGGTATGACTCTTTCCTGCCGAGGACAGTGACACACACACACACACACAGTTTTGACAGCACAACCAAGAGACAAGTACAAAGTCACAACCTTTATTCTACTCCTAACGTAACGTGGACCCTCACAGTTACAGACACAGCAGCAAAATGAGGCGTCTTATTCATCTCTTTTGCTCTTTTCTCTTCTCTCGTCAGCTTTTATCTCATCCAGCCTTTCCCTCAAATGCTCTTTGCTCCTCGGCGTCTCTGTTATCGTCGTTGGTCACATTGTAGTGGAAGAAATTTCCACTGATCCAAAACCCCACCACTGGCTGAACTCATCGGCTCATCCAGCGTGCGTGCGTGTAGCAATGTTTTGAGGGAGTGTGTCGTGAAACTAGAATGCAAAGTGAGAGTGTGGGGAGAGCTGTGTGTGTGTGTGCGTGTGTGACCTCCTTCCCTGGCTGGAGTGAGTGTGAGTATTTGGAGCGGGTGGTCTTTGCAAAGCACTCAGCCGTCCATCGATCCACGGGCATTGATCTGCACAATCCAGCGACTCACAGCTTCTCTGCACGCTCCCCACATACGTGCCAACGGGGCTGATGCGTGTAAACAAGCAAGCACGCAGACGACGGCAGCAACGCCTTTGACGATAAATAACTGATGTAATGTCATTTCAGTCCACAAATTAGATTAGAAATTAATATCAACAGAGAACTTTTAGAAAATGTTCAAAATAAAATAGCGGAGCCTCCAAAATTGCAAAAAATTAAAAAAATGTGTTTATCTGGATGTGTAGGAACTGGGGCTTGTTTGTTTGTCTTCAAATGAAGCAAACACCAACAAAAAGTAAGAACTTTTACATTCCTAAAGCCCTGAAACCATGACTACGGTAATAATTGTATTTTTTCATCTTCGTGTGGTGTATTAAGTGGGAAAAACTGCAGCTCGAGGATTTGAAACGCGTTATCCGTTAGTGTAATTAAAGCATTTTAAGCTTTCCTCACGCAGACTGTCCTGGGGTCACTCCTCTTGCTTGTATGGGTAAATTGGTCATATTCTAAACTGAAAATTAAAGTCTTTGAAGCCCTTGTACTTAACTTACCATACCACCATCTGCTGGAGCTTTACATAAGTGTTTCAAAGCCCTTTTTGTTGATAAAGAGCATTAAAAATTCTCGGACCTCCTCAATTACAACCAGGACAAAGAGAAAGTGCACCACTTGTAGGACTGTTTCATCACTGCAGGTGTTTTCTATCCTGGAACATTTTTCTGAAAGGACAATTTAATTATCCAGGCAGACAAGAAATGACATCCTGGAAATAAAAGCATGTACTCTTATTTAGCTTTCTTGCTCTCACAGGCAAACACACTTTTGATGCAACCAAAAACACACTTTTTTATTGATGCAAATCAATAAAGTGTAGTCAGATTTCACTGCTGCAAAGGCTTGTTATAGATCTTTGTGAAATGCACAAGGCGTCCCTTAAAGTAACATTTGGATCTCAGGATTAGAAAAGGCAATTACAATTTGGTCTCACAAAGAATCAAGACTTGTAGTTGCAGATTGTGAGTTTGCTCCTTTTTGGCTTTGACATTTTACACTGAACAATATTCTAACGTAGGGCTTCAAGCATTGAACAAATGCATCAGCATTCAAATGAAATACATTTTTGATTCTCAAATGGTAAATGTGATACACTTGAAACCTGACTAAAGTCAACACAACACACGAGAGCACGAGTAAATACAGATCATTGAGGTTTTTAATAATCATCAACACATTTATGTACAAAGCAGGCAATGTCATATTCAAATGATCCAAAATGCATTTCTATTTTTTTTTTTCTTTCTTTTCCGGTCATTAAAATAGCTACAGATAACCCCATGGAATCAATTCAACAGTTCAACTACACTTTTGGTACAGTCAGTATAGTTACAGTTAAACAGCCCTGGGTGCGGGACGTCGACAAACAGATCCAGAATAATGTTCCCTCCAATGAAAATAAACGCATTATGAGTGAGCGATTCCATAAAAACCTCACCCCTGCCAGTCAGCCCAAAAGCTCCAAGTACACTTTTGTTCTTCAGTTACCCAATGAGAACAAAGCATCGAATGAATCGTAGACCCCGTTTAACCAGATGCAGCTCAGACAGAAGACCTGCAAGAGGCCGGAGAAACATTTACAAGTGAAGCCGATATTAAACGCAGAATTGGAATAAATGAAATGGGATTTTTTTTTGCTTTTACAAGCTCTTAATTCTTTCCAATTAGACATGTGATGTGGTTTTAGTTCTTTATTCAAGAAAAGCATCTTGAGACCAGGAACCTGATTGTCCAATACACAGAACAGTACAGAGCGAACTTTGTTCATTCAACTCTAACCAGTAGTCATTTGTCACCTCCAGCACAGCATTATGAATTATGCTCCTGTGTGTGTCTCTATAAAAGTCAATAGAAATTGTGTTTTAATAGTGTAAAACAATAAAAAGGCAAAAGCATATCCAAAGCGGATTTTGAAAACAAAAAAACAAAACCTCATGTATGAATGTCACAGAAAATTTGAAGTGATCTTTTAAATGAATAATAATTAACATTTACATTCTACAGTGGGAAGGAAGATACATTTTCGCCCATCCGTTTTATCAAATTCAGATAAAGCTTGGTGGCTCAAGGTTCTATCAGATCTTAGTTGTGATCTGGATCTGGAATTATGGGTATTATGGTAGATTCTGTTCTGTTGGCAAGGTCCCACCATCTCCAAAATCCGAATGAACCAAGATTGCTCAAAACTCGAAACTCAAACCTGCATGAAATCGGATAGAAGCCTCCCATTCAAATGTCTTTCTTCTAGTTTTAAAATACTATTGTGGCAATTCCAAACTGATATCAATGGCATGGAGCTTGTGCATCCTTTCGTGTGTTATAGTTGCCTAAACACACACACAACACTGCATGTTAGGTTGGTGTCAAAAGAGTAACAGATGAAATGCCCATTTACATCTACAGCAAAAAGGTTTACAAGTTGGTAAAAAAAAATCCCATCAAAGCCCAAATGAAAGACTAGGATAGAGTCCAAACATTAGGTTGGGGTCACTTAAAACAGAGTGAACAAAAATCACACCCAGGGAAGTGCTAACTGAATTAGCTACGTATGTCGTAGCCAAAATACCATTCCTTCAACATAAACCCAATCTGGCATCCTGCTCCAGGATTCATGCGCGGTCACTCCTGCCCTGCACACCCAGGCTTTGGAAAACAAAATCACATGTGAGCATCTAACAAACCGTTGTCTGCATTATTTATTTAAAAAGACGGGGACTAGAGATAATCAAGGGAAATACAGAAGAACAAGGAAGAAGTCTCCACTTAACAGTTCTTTTAGAAAGCATAAAAGCAAAACTAATTTTGAGAAACTAAGGTTTTACAACAAAACACTTGCGCCACTAGTTAGTTTGGTTTGTTTCCTCTTTATGTCAGTAACCGCTTAAAATGTGCAGCAACATTGAGGTGGTGAAAGTCACTATATACACACACACGCACACACGCCAACAATCATACAACTGTGCACACGTTAGTGTGCCCAGTTCACTGCGTGGCATCACAGTCTCTCTCGCTCAGAAACAAAAGTGGGGAGCTAGGAGGGGCAGCGGCTGGTGCCTGAATGCCTGCTTGTGAAAACTTGGATGCTCTTCTTCATGGAGTTTATTTGGGTTCAGTCAGCTCATCTGGCTGCCAAAAGGGAACTGTGTGAAGGCAGGTCCTCCGTTTGTTACGCTCACCCATCAGTCCTTTTGAGGGTGGTGGCTGTGTACAGACAAGAGAGAGGGGGGGTTTGGTCACCATTTAACATCCAGAGACAATGTTAGGTCTGATTTGAACTACGATGTGTCCACTTAATATGCAGAGTACAATCCCGGCGAGGGAAAGGGTGATGGCACGTCCCTCGTTAACGCATGCCGGGGAAACTTCAGTGAACAGTTTGAAAAGCAGAAGTGCGGTTTAGTGAGTTTGGCTCATCGCGAATCATCTGTGAAGTAGACCCGTCTGTCGCAAGTGCAATGCGGGACGCTACAGTGCGGCATTAAATATGCAGCGCTGTACTAAATATAAGTAAACGGAAATTCAAACAACGAAGGCTGTACGGATGAATGACCACATAAATGGATTCCCGGCAGTATCGCTTTAGTCAAAAAGGGAACCACTATGAAGGAAAAGGACAGACTATTAAATAAGAGTTTATGATCTTTCTAACGGGGCGCAGGGAGCCGTTTTGCTGGCTCTGTCGCACTCGGAAATCTGTTGAAGAGTGCGTCCTAAATAAAAATGTATTAATACGGAAGGATGAATAATAACTGGACACGGTCAACATGGTTGATTTTAAAAATGCATTATAAAGATGTATTGTGTTTGAAAATGAGGTTCTTTCATTTGGGATAATGAAACTGTGTGCAACATACAAATTAAAAAACAAGGACAAACATTTTAAGAAAAAAATATTAGAAATGATACCTTGAGAACGTGGCAATATTAGCTTTCATCATCTGAGACATGTGGTTTAGCGATGGCCATCTCCTCCTTGCTATTTGCGATCATCTTACACTTCTACAAAAAGGAGAAAAATAAAATCCACATCAGTTCCTGTGAATTGGTACAGTCTTGCACACAATACCCTGAACAGTACAAGTTCGTTGCGCACTCCTCCACACGCTTTCGTTCAAATCAAACATGGTTATTGTCAGAGCATAATCCCTCTCAAACAAGGAGGCACATTGAGAAAGTTCCCCCCTTACCTCAGTAAGCTCTTTAATGGTGTGTATGTTGGCTTGCTGAGTGACCTTCCTCTTGGCTTCCTCGATGTGGTCCAGGTTGAGGGTCGGCGTCGGGGGAGCGAGACTCGGCGGGGGCTTGTTAGTGATTGTAGGAAGCGGGGCCAGGGGCGGCATGGACGCCAGGGCGCCCATGTTGGTCAAGGCAGCAGTCATAGTGGCTGCAGTCATGCTCGCCATAGCGGCACTCATGGTGATGTTTGACATGCCGGACATTCCTGGAATATTGGACATCCCCATCTGACCCATATTGGACATCCCCATGCCCATTGGGAGAGGTAGCGGCAGCGGTAAGGAGAGAGGCGTGGGAGACGGGGTGGGTAGAGGGAGCTGGAGGATGGCTTTCGGACGAAGACTCTCAGGAATAGGCACCCCGGCCTTAGCACACATTGCAGCAGCATTAGCTTTGGCTATCTCCAGCAACTGGTCTTTATCTGAAGAAAGAGAGGGAGGGTAAAGCGCCGGGATTAAGCATAAAAGTAGTGAAGACAAAGGCATGCATCTGGGAAAAGACTATTCATACAAATATTCATCTTGATGTGAATGTCCATGAATGGATTACGGTACCGAGCTCGGTGAGGCGCGGAGGAGTCTTGCTGGTACTGCGTCGCGGCCGGGACCCAGAGCGGCGCTGTTTGCGGAGGATGAGAACTGGAGAGTGGCTGGGCTCCCTTTTCCACCTGTCTCGCCTGTCGAATGAACGACTGCGAAACACCGGGCGCCTTCCCCGACCCCTTGATCGAGACCTGCGTCTGCGATCGGTAGAACGAGACCTCGACCGCCTGCTTCTGTCCACGGATCTCTTTCTGCGGCCAGTGGAGCGGCTCTTGGACCGCTTGCTCCTTTCCGTGGACTTGGACCGCCGCCTCCCGCGGGGATTGGGGGAGCGGGATCGTCTCTTTCGGGCCGGAGAGCGGGACTTGGATCGGCGGATTCTGGTCCTCGACTTGGAGTGAGACCTCTTACGCCTCACGGGAGAGCGCGTCCTCCTCCGGCGGGCGGGACTTCGAGATTTAGATCGGCGTTTCTTCCTTTCCGCTGGAGAGACGGAGTCCCTTTTCCTCACAGGAGACTTAGACCTGAGAACGTGATGGATAAGACCGATGAAAAGGGCTCCGTGAATCTACTTTTAGGACACACAGAAACAGCTTTTTGCACACACACACTCATTCTACAAACCTCGACGGCTTCCTTCGGGATGAAGACTTGGCCGTTGATCGTGGCGCTGGAGAAGTCGATCGTGGCGCTGGAGACGTCGATCGTGGCGCCGGAGACGTCGATCGTGGCGCCGGAGACGTCGATCGTGGCGCCGGAGACGTCGATCGTGGCGCCGGAGACGTCGATCGTGGCGCCGGAGACGTCGATCGTGGCGCCGGAGACGTCGATCGTGGCGCCGGAGACGTCGATCGTGGCGCCGGAGACGTCGATCGTGGCGCCGGAGACGTCGATCGTGGCGCCGGAGACGTCGATCGTGGCGCCGGAGACGTCGATCGTGGCGCCGGAGACGTCGATCGTGGCGCCGGAGACGTCGATCGTGGCGCCGGAGACGTCGATCGTGGCGCCGGAGACGTCGATCGTGGAGCCGTCGATCGTGGAGCTGGAGACGTTGAGCGGGACGGTTTCCTTTGATCCGTGGGCGAGCGGGACTTGGAACGCTGCTTAACTGGAGAGGAAGAAGCCTTTTCTTCATCCGATCCTTCCGAGGGACCCGGCGCAGCGACTGGTTCTCTGGACGCAGACCGGGACCTGGGAGCAACTTCATTGGCTGAGCTGAGACACTCCTTCGGTTCCTCGTTGTGGGTGGGAGAAGGCACCTGAGGTGGTTCTGGCAATGTTTCCGTGGGTTCCTCAGCTTGGGGGATGGCAATAACTGCTGCGGGCACGGGTTTCCAAGCACCTGCATGGAGCGTTGGAACATGTCATGTTATTTCACTGCAGCGGTAACAAGAGATTTTAGCTTTTATTTTTACTGGTTGACACTATATTGTGTTCATACAGGTTTTCCAAATACAAATGCACTGTTAAAAGGCATTAGGATCAGACGGTAACTTCTGATGAGTATTACACTCGTGTGAGGGTTACTCATCAAATTCATTTATAGTAAACAATTGTGGAGAAGAGGAAGTTGAGCTACACCTTTGTCTTAATAATAGAAGGCTGATACTCATGTTAACTAAGTTTTTTTGAAAATGTACTTTTACACTTAGATATAAAATAAAACTGACCTGCTGGAGCCACAACTACTGCACTTTCCACAGCGGTCTCTGCCTCGGGGGAGGAAGGTTTTATCTCTTTAACAGGAAAGGCCGACGTGGATCGGGCCGGGGAGGAGTTGTCCGACCGCGCATCACTCGACTCCGACCTGGACCTGTTCAAGCCCACCGAAACGGATTTAGACTTTGATCTTCTTTCACTCGGAGGAGATTCAGATTTCTTCTTTACGGGCAGCGGCGAGTTGGACTTTGACAGATTCCTTCGCGACAGCGAGCGAGACTTGGAGCGCTTGCCGGACCTCGGAGGGGAGCGATTCCTCCGGGCGGGGGAGCGGGAGCGCCGTTGGGAGGGAGGGGTTCTGGATTTGGTCCGCTTGCGGGGACTCTTGGATCTGGAGTGCCGGTTGCGCTTAAGGACAACAACCGAACGGGATCGAGTACGTCGGCTCCTGCGGGTCGAGCGGGAGCGCGAGCGGCGGGACCTGGGCGGCGGGGACCTCCTGCGTCGAGACGTGGATCGACTCCTGGAGCGCCTCCCCCCCGTGCGTCTGGCTGGTGACCTGGAGCGACGGACGGGACGTCTTGATCTAGAAGTGGAGCGCCGCTTCCTAGCAACAGAGCGCGACCTGGAGCGCCGGCCGACAGCCCCACTTCGCCTGGGCGAGCGGGGCCTGGAGTGCCGCCGACTCCTGCGCGGGGAGCGAGACAGAGAGGGAGACCGGCGCCCACCCCGTCTGGGGGATCGCGACAACTTTCTTTTCGGAGAGCGGGAGCTTCTGCGTCGCTTGGGAGACACGGACAGTGAACTCCTCCGGCGTTTAGGGGACTTGGACTTCCTTGGAGACCTTGACCCCTTCTTCCTGGGTGTGAGGGAGCGAGAGGTGGAGCGGGAGTGGCAGATATCTCTCTTGAAAGGCTTTGGGGAGCGGGAGAGTGACTTCCTCTTAGATTTAGGGGACCGAGAGGGGGACAGCTGCCGGCTTTTTAGAGGAGTTGGGGACCGTTTTTCTTTAGAGGTCGACCTGGAGCGGGTTCTTGACCGCCGTTCTTTCGTTGCTGCTGCTGCCGCCGCTTGCCCCGGCAGCTCCCTAGTGGCACCAGGCGTGGGCGAACGACTGGCACTTGAACCAGACCGCTTAACTTCACGGCCCCTGGAAGGGGAAGGAGACTTGCATGTGGAAGAATCCCGCTCAGTCAGCGGAGACTTCTGAACCGAATTGGACTGATCTTTCGGGCCTGGCTCGTCTCTTGTGGTAGTACCTTCTTGTTTAGGGATGATGTCAGGAAGCTCCTGGGCGTGGCTGAATGTACCCTCGTGAGTGCCCTCGGTTTTAACCGTTGCCATTCCCGTTACTGCATCCTGGCTTGCAGGGGGCGATCGCATATCTTTTTCAGATTGATTGGTATTGCTTCCCTTCTCTCCAGGCGGAGACGCATCCATATCTGAGATCTCCTTTTTCTTCACTCCAAGCAATTCAGATTTTTCTCCTCGTTTGCTTTTTGAAACAAGTTTTGACACCGGTTCCTGCAGTTCAGATGCTGCAGCTAAAGAGTATTTTCCATCACCGGCCGCTTTCCCCCCTTCACCTTCAGATTCTGAGCCTGAAGCAGAGCTGCTTTCAGATGGGGAGCGAGATGGGGATTTCTTTTCCTGCTTTTCATCTTTCTTCTTCTTCTTTTTCTTCTTCTTGGCAGCGTGTCTTCTGTGTTTTTTGGATTTTGCGTCTCCCTCTGTATCGGTACGATCTGATAGAAGTGACAAGTTAAAAAAAGAAATATATAAAATAACACATCCACTACTTTTAAAGAAAGTGGCTTGTGTAAGAGTCTTCTACCTGAAATGACATCCCTTTTCCCATCCTCCTTCAGCCCAGCTTGGTCTACGGATCCTGCAGCTGCTGCTAGTCTGGCACTAAAAAAAAAAGACCAAGAAAAGGGAACATTGCATTTCATAATCTCCTTTGGACATTAAAACAAATTAATTTAGCAGGACTGACTCAGACATATCTACTTAGATAATACTGAATATTTGGACAGATACCCTATTTTGCCGCCACACAAGACACCTGGATCAGTGAAGATATAAAAGCTCACACTTGCCATCAGAGCAAGACAAAAATAAGGCATGGAGGATCAACCTTTTAACACGCGTAAAAACCAATACACCCTTCTGATAATGTTATCATTCCCATCAGAAAAACCCAAGTGGCAGCACAGGGTCACTCCCTAGATCAGCTGCTTAAAACAAAACCAATATGAGGTTGCAGCGACTTGCATATTGGTATATATCTACTCTATAAAACTGACAATTATAACACTTTGATGATGTATTTGTCATCTTGTAAAAATTTAATTTTTTGCAAGTAACTAGAATAAGTGAAGTTTCTTGACCGAGATGTTTTGCAGCGATATAGGAGACCAGTTTAACTGTAGCTTCAATCAGCTGACTAAACAGTCATTTATGTCATAATTTGCACTGTGTGTTCTTACTGTATGCAAATACACACTGTAAATGACAATGATAAAAATGAACAGGTAACTTGTAGGATTCCTGACGTTTCACACGGAGTTATGGCCCTTAATTCTTTTCTGAGGAGGTTCGTGGCCAATGTTGAAAAAAAGATAAGCACAGAACCCTGTTGTCAATGATTGTTCTTAGAAAAAAAACATTTAGTTACAATTGGAATTGGTAAGTCGGGCTATTTTGAAGTAATCGGAATCTGCCAAGAGGATGGCAATGATTGCATCTCTAACCAGAATACATTTTGTAATGGTAACACATGTTCCTTAAACGGTGGCTGTGTCGTGGATATGAAATTGAAAAGGCTAAGATATAAAATACAGACATATTGGTAGCAAACTAAAACAAGATGTGCAAACTATAACATTTATTGAAACAAAGAAATTCTGACCTGGCTCTGGTGGTCCTGGCGGGATTTGAAGCAGGTTGTTGATCTACGTCGGACTCTGCGCCAGATTCGGAGCTGCTCTCTTTTTCCCCTTTCCTCCTCTTCTTCTTCTTTTTACTCTTGTGCTTTCTGTGCTTCTTGTTTTTTTTGGGGGGTGGCTCAATCTCTTCCTTTGCTTTCATGTCCGCTTTCTCAGGTGCCTCATCTTCACCTGCACAGGACAGACAGTATTTCAGATTTCATTTGATAAATCGATGACATGTAGACAACCTAGTAGCAGGTAATTTTATTAGTGCCGCACTTTAAATGAGTGACCTTAATGCAGAATTAAAAGAAACTAAATCCAAATAGTCAACGTATTTGTGTTATAGTCACTCACCTGAGGGGATGTGCACTGCACATTCCATTGTGCTGGTGCCACTGGTTTTGTAAAATGTCCCCTTTAATGTCACAGATCTGCTGCTTCCTCTTTCAACACTGGCAGGGGAAACAAAGTTATTGCAGTACAAGTTCATGGCAATGCTACAGTGAATACCAACAAGTTATTTGCATGGACCATGTCCAATTTGGTTGCTAAAACTACCAGTCTCCAAAATTGACACTGACTTGATACGGATCTTCAGCAACGTGTGAACAAAAAGGGGACAGTTATTATTTATGAATAAAATAAAAGATAATGCCTAAATGCTTTTAAACTTAGTTTAACCTAAAGTTGGTCTCAGCACAAATGCCGGAAGCTGAGGATCACAGTGGATGATTACCCTTTGCTTTTGATTTTCCAATATGTACCGTTTCCAGTAAGGTTACGTTTAGAAAAATTCCACGGATCTGCCAAAAAGATGAACTACCTTCAGGAAAGGAACAGTCAGCAAGCAACTGAAGGCAAAAGACCTGCTTTAACATCAGTGTTGGAAACTGGGCCAGAGGTGTAGAGACACGATGGAGTAAAGCGCATCACCATCTACGACCATAAACCAGACGCAACAAAAGGACGCTGTACGGCTTACTTTCAGTCCGTAAATACTTCCCGACACCAAAAAACAGTTCCGAAGTCCGGAAGTCAGTACGGGAAAGGGCAGTCGTCCTATAATCGTTAAATTTCCACAAGTCAGCTTAAGCGTCGCTACCGTAAAACGTAGCACGAGAAACACCGCCAACTAAAGCGAACGCAACGTTACTCATAAGGGCGATGGAGGCACCACGTTCACGCGGTTAAGCAAGTCAAATAGCATAGGAGTACGCATACACACTTTGACTTATTCGATATCAGCGATGCTAAAACAAAAGATATGAGGTTATGTAGACAAAACGTTTAGCTAACGTAAGCGCTAAAGCTAACGTTAGCCATGGACGATGTGACTGCCGACATGTTACCTAACGTTACGATTTCAAATAGCGTTAGCACAAAGTTAGCCCAATTGTTCCCCGCAAATTCTTTCTCGTTGCAGTTACGCTAAAAACGGGTGATTTTAATGGTTTAAAAAAAGCAGCGCGGACAATCTTAACTTTACACGAAAAGGAGGAACCGACGTGCGAAGCAGCAACACATATTTAACAGCGTTAACGTTACGTTAGATAACACTGACCACGGTGAGGCCTGCTCAGCCGTAAACACCGTCCACATCCATTCAAAGACCACCGCAGCTAGCTTTCGATAATTACGTTGAATTCATACACACACGGCTTAGAAAACAGTTTCCCCAGAAACGCAAACGGTTGGGGACATTTACACGTCGCACAATGTACAAGCTATAATGGGCAAACATGCTGCCCCGCACGCCGCGGCCTAAGCAGCGAGCCACAGCCTGCTCGGTTCCCCTCCCTCGCCTAGCCCTAGCTCCTCAGCGTGCAGCTAGCTTTCCGACTTTAGCATGTTTGCTAGGACATTTAGCTATCACTTGTTCCAACAAAGCAAATTCGTTCGCTAGTCGCACCTATTGATTCTGCTGCATATATTTACCCAGTTTATACGCCGTGGATGCGGTCCGCATGTAGAAAATGCCCGGTAGGTGTAGTCATTCAATGCGTGACGCCAAATGATCGTTGAATATGCTAACCGTGCACGTTAGCCGACTACCCGATCCGCCATGATGAGCAAAAGTATCCCGAAATGCCATGCTGCGCGGTTTCAATGGCGGCGTTACTGTCTCCTAGGCAACTACATGCTCCATTGCAGCTTAGATATTTTACGATTCGTGACAAACCAGTAAATTTTTCTGAAATACATTATATATTCATTATTTTATCTATAGCACAATCTTTAAAAAATCGTTTATCCTACATTGGATAAAACGATGTCAGATGTGGATGCCTCAGACTTTGAAAATGTGTCAGGCATCAACTCTTTTGTATTGTCATGTTGGTACTCAATGTATACGCCAAGATACAGTGAAACTTAAATATTACGGCCATTTTAGAAATAATAAGAAGTGTCTAACATAGTTTTTCCACACAAGGTAAATTCCTTTGGATTAAAGGAAGTATCAAAATTTCACTTTACGAATCTGTTTTTTTTTTCATTAGCGGCTAATATATACCGTTTAAAACTCAACGTGACAATGAAGTAAGGGGTCTATGCAATTTATGTAGAATTTATAAATTGTGGAGACAATGCTTTTATTCTGAAAGAATCAGTTCGGAAGTCTTACTGTGTTTATGAAGCTCTCCATACACATGTTAGTGCAGCTAACAAGAGGATAGTGGTTCTGTTTAGTTGGAAAGCCATTACCAGCAATACGACATGAAGAAGAGGTTTAACATCAACCTAGACGACACGGCATTTGTCAAAGAAAGAACCCCGGTCGGTATTTACAAGAATAAACGTTACCTCTTAACTTCATGACGTCAGCTAGCTAGCTTTCCAGCTGTCAACGGCTACTACCTATTTGGAATTTAAAATGCCCCAACGTTATCTACTTTGCAACACAGCGTTTTGTTCTGAAAATGCTTGACGGAACTTCTTTTTGTTTTCCAAGATGCATTTTTTATAAATCTCGATTCTCAAAAAAGGATTTCCATTCAATTGTGTTGCAGCCCAGGCCGCAGTTTCAACCTTCATTCAAAGGAGGCGAAAACACCTCCGGCTCTGCTGCATCCTCAGCGAAGGCTGCTTCTGAGCCCGTGGAGCGGCCCTTCTCCTATGCAGATTACATCGTGCAGAGCAAACGCACCGTGGCTGCTCCTGCTCAGACAGAACGCTGCTCCAAACTGCTCCAAAAGTCATTGTGTGAGTCGGATCCAGTGTCCTCTGCATCGGGTAGATGTGAAGGTGAAGGTGGATCTGAAGGAGATAAGAAGAGCGAGGACCCGCAGGTGACCGGCACACACCAGAAAGAGGGCAACGGTCACCCGAGGTCAGATCCAAGTCCGAGCCTGGGTCCAAAACCAGTAGGATCTGGAAGCAGCATTATTGTCAGTCCTCGACAGGTACGCATGTATGTCCCTCCTCACCTGGGCAGCAACTCCCTCCATCTATTCATCCATCCATCCTCTGCATATTCGTATTCACATTCATAGTTTGACTCTTTTCCATTTTGTTCGCCTGACTTCCTCTAAAGCAATCTCCCTTAATAATTGTATGTTTATTTTAATTGTAATTTTCTTATTCAGAGGGGGAATCCTATTCTGAAGTTTGTGAGGACTGTCCCTTGGGAGTTTGGAGATGTTGCACCAGATTATGTCTTGGGTCAGACAACTTGTGCTCTCTTCCTCAGGTGAGTTTGTATGAAGCGTGTGCACATACAGTGCATCCGGAAAGTATTCACAGCGCTTCACTTTTTCCACATTTTGTTATGTTACAGCCTTATTCCAGAATGGATTAAATTATTTTCCTCAACATTCTACACACAACAACCCATAATGACTTTCCGGATGCACTGTATATGAACAGACACATTGGGCAACATTTTTTTGATGACCATTGATTTTTTTTAACCCAATATTTGATGTGCACAATGTTATTTTTATATATTTTTGTTTCTTATATTGTTTTTTTTTTTTTTGCAATTTTTTGTTTTTGTTCAAAGCCTGAGGTATCACAATCTCAATCCAAACTATATCCATGACCGTCTGAAGCAGCTTGGACATACTTTTATCCTGCGAGTCTTACTGGTACAAGTAGATGTGGTAAGTAACAACAAAAGTAAAAAACTTTAAGAAAATACGTTGTTTTTTTCCTCTCGCCGATATTATTTTTTAATCACAGAAAGATCCTCATCATACGTTGAAGGAGCTCGCTCGCATCTGTATCATGGCTGACTGCACTCTCATCTTGGCTTGGAGGTAAGACCTGCAACAGATTGCCAAGTGGACACAGACAGAGAGGAGACAAGAGACTGTGCTTGGAAACTCTTAAGTGTAAAAAAAAAAAAGTAATGCCTTTTCTCATTCTTCAACCACTCAATTAAAAAAAAAATCGTTTTGTTTTTCTGTCTCGCCACGATCGACAAATTTGGAACTACTAACATTTATAACAACTAATATTTTCTTTCTGTTGACTTGACAGTCCAGAGGAAGCGGGTCGTTACCTGGAAACATACAAGTCATACGAAAAGAAACCTGCAGACTTATTGAAGGAGCAGGTTGAGAAAAACTACCTGTCAAAAGTGTGTGCATTTCATTTTCTTTAGTTTAAAGATTTGTTGGTTTATAGGTTATTGCTATTTTTATTGTGATCATTTTGAAAAATATGGAAGATTTTTTTTAATGTGACTGAATATAAGCAGTCACAGAGAATGTCAAGGAATATGAGTGTAATATATGTAGGTTAATATAGGTTTCTAGTCTTTGAACAATGCAATCACAAGTGGAGTGTTTTTTTTTTTTAAGGTAACTGATTGCCTGACCACTGTGAAGTCTATAAACAAAACCGATGCCATTACCTTGCTGTCCACTTTCTCAGTGAGTACCACTACAGTGAAAATGACTCATCAGATTGCTCCTATACTGCATCATTGGCCATGCACAGACTAATCCACACACTGATTTTTATGAGGTGATGTATTGTGAGTTTTTTTCCAGTCTGTAGAAGGAATCATCAATGCCTCTAAGGAAGACTTGGTTCTCTGTCCAGGCCTCGGACCCCAAAAAGTGAGTGAAAATGCCACTGGCATTTTTCAATGTGTGCCATATGAATTTACCGAAAATACATGGAACTTTTCTTAAATGATCATGTTGGAATGTTGTGCTTCCAGGCACGGCGACTCCACGATGTGCTCCACAAGCCCTTCCTCAAGTCAAAGACAAAAGACAGCTGAAGCTTCTTCCCAAGGAATGCAAAGACACGCAGTGTTCAGAGGACTAAAATTATTCTATAAACGCTCCTGCTCTATTAAGGGGAAGGTCGAACGGGGTGCCTCTTAGACTGACAATCAGCTACGGGTGTTTAGCTGTTAGAGCTATACGCTGATTCAATGCTGTATTGAGCTAAGATTAATGTTGTTTTTTTATTGCTTAATTAATTTTGTATAATAATAATAAATATGTTGTAATATTTGTTTTTTGTTTACTGTGCAGGGTACTATGGCCCTTTTTATTACAAAAACCCCTGAAAGTATTTAAGTGATTTGTATCTTGATAAATATATATTACTTAGTAGACGGTGCTACAGGCAGTTTTCAAATGAAAGCAGTGTTGCCTTTAAGAGCCCCTCCGCTATTACGAACCTACGTTTGTAAATTAGCGTATGGTCTTACGGTTTGTCAAATCTCGGTCTAAGTTGAGATGTAGCAATAGAAAGGACACATAGGAAATGAAATCGATCATCATTTCACAATTCGGAAGAGTTTAGTTAGATAGTCTTTTCATGTTGGTATCTCAAGGAGGGAGAAGATAAACTAAAGTTTCGATAATTCCGCCAGCACGTAAAGACACGGTAACAAACACGTCAAAACCGGAAGTGTTCTTTCCACGCCAGTTTAAACGCACGGTTTTGTCTTCTTGATTTAACACTTATAACGTTAAATATGCTTATTTATCTATCTTTATTTATCTCTCGGACAGTTAATTTCTTTCGTGAAACCGAGCAGTAGGCGAACTGAAATCACAACAACAACCGCCGCCGCTATAGAGATGCAGGCGGAGAACGAGGAAGAGGATGCTGTGTCCGTTGAAGAGTATGTGGCCCGGTCTAGCTTCACCAGAAATGACAACGACCAGGTTAGATACCGACACGGACGTTTGGAAGACAACCGTTCCCGGTTTGCTCTAACAGCTTTTAATTTGTTTGCCCCGCAGCTTAGTTTTAGCAGCGGGGACGTGCTGCTCGTGCACGCCAAAACGTCTTCAGAGTGGTGGTGGGCGGAGTTGAGTGGGGTCAAAGGTTACGTTCCTGCCAGCTACCTGCTCCAGGGCGCTGAGGAGGAGGAGGAGGAGGAGGACCCATGGCAACATAAAGAATACTTCGGCAGTTATGGGACACTGGTTAGAAGCTGTTAGGGATCATTAGAGAGATGTCTGCACGTTGGTGACAATACCAAACATCAACATGCAAAAAAAACTGAAACTGATTAGTTTGCTAATTCATCACAGTGAACATATTTTCTATTGTCCAAAGTTATGTTAATCCTACATAGTGGCAGAGTTACAGGGCCTTGTTATTTGGCGGTGTGTTGTAGGACAGCTTCACAGATTCCAGAGAGCTGCTGAAAGGTGTTACGTTCACGGAAGATGGTGCAAAATCATACTCAGAATAGATATGTGATTCATTTTAAAGCATGTCTTTCAAACCTTGGAAGGTCAGCATTTCAAAAAATGAACCACGCAGAAAGACGCATCAAAACAAAGCAATCACTACTCTTCCCGAGGGCAAAAATTAAATCTGTGATGGATTATCTTTCAACCAAGTTTTCAAGGCTCCTATCAGGATTTTTTTTACTATTGTGAAATAACAATTGTAACAATGCCTGCCTGTAAGGTAGGTAGACCCATTTAATCCAAACATCCATCCATCCATCCATCGTCAAACCGCTTATCCTGCACACAGGGTCGCAGGGGGGCTGGAGTCCCAAACATACATATTTATTTAAAAAATATGTCATTTATTGTAGAAGTATGCACTTAGTGGGTCTAAAAAAATAACGTTGCAAAATGACAATGAAAATGAATATTCATATAAAAAAATAACAATTTAATGGAGGGATTTGGTTCTGTTTTTGCAAAAGCATTTCCCGGACTGTCCCATTTATTTAGTTATTTGTATTCATATATCTTCATCTGTAATTTATATCAGTTCAATTTCATTGTTCCTTTTTTTTTTAAATTATCATCACACAGAGGCTTCACTTGGAGATGTTGTCTGATAAGAGCCGCACTGAGGCGTACCGGCAGGTTATTCTCAGCAACAGCGCTTCTCTGAGGAATAAGGTGGTGATGGATCTTGGCTGCGGGACTGGCATCATCAGCCTTTTCTGCGCTCAACTCGCAGAACCCTCAGAGGTGATGCAATCAATACGACTGGTGGGAAAGGTTGCTAAAACGCTGATGCACGCTTACACAGAACCACACAGGCTGCTGGTTATGCTGTGAGTCTATGTGTATATACCGGCTCAGATCCAAAGACGTATGGCCATGCATACACGTGTTGGTGGATGGACCGTAAAAAAAATGAAATTAATTGGCACTTTTTATTCCTCAACTCCCTTTGTCAAAACCTGGTGCCTGTATTACCCAAAAGGCAACTAAACCTCTGACTATTCTATCAGAGATTTAGGTGTGTTATGCTATTAGCAGCTTTTTCACATGTGCAGTAGTGCTCCCCAAGATGTGTTTAATTGGCTAATTTTCACTTTTAGGTGTCCACAATTTCCCAGCCCATTTGGCCAAGCAGTTATCTAACTCCAATCTTAACTTTCAATTTCCAAGAAATGTGATAAATGTGGAAAGTCAGAATCTCAGGTCTGCCCAAACTCCTAATACTGGTGCACCTACACTCCCATCCGCTGGACAAGGTGTGTTACTGCATATTATAAACACCACGGCGTTCACACTGTCTTCGTCTATCCGTGGTACTGTAGGTTTATGCCGTGGAGGCCAGTTCCATGGCAGAGTACACCAGGCAACTGGTGAAGCAGAACGGCTGCGAGGAGTTGGTCACGGTGCTGCAGGGACGAGCCGAGGAGATCGAGCTCCCTGAGCAGGTGGACGTCCTGGTGTCGGAGTGGATGGGAAACTGCCTGCTGGTAATGATGACCACGTCCCCCCTACTCATTCACGTGTGTTATTGTGAGTTGTGTCCTGCTGAAGGTGCTTTGTCCCAGTCGTATTATAGTTTGTCTGTCTCTGCTTCCTCTGGTCTAGTTTGAGTTCATGGTGGAGTCGGTGCTGCTGGCCAGGGACCGCTGGCTTAAGGAAGGTGGCGTCATGTGGCCGTCATCTGCCGCACTCAGCCTAGTGCCATGTCAGGCCGACAGCTATTATGCCGAGACGATGGCCTTCTGGGAGCAGCCTTATGGCCTGGACTTCACTCCTCTTCAGTAGGTTCATCTCACTGAGCACTGCACGCTCTCATTTATACTTTTTCTACCGCTAACACAGCCCCAATATTGAATATCATTTGATTCCAGTTTTTGGGGGGATTTCTTTATTTCAGAAGTGAAAATAATGTGCGGTTCCAAGTAGTAATGCTATTTATGCTAGAAACGCTTGGGATGGCCACACGTACGGCAGCGTTATTACTGAAATACAATGAATGGTAAATAGGGCATGCGTTAAAGCAACGGATTAAATGTGTTCAGCTGTCGGTGTATTCAATGACTCTTCATGCCACGATATTTAACTTGTTGTTCAATCACACAAGGGATCTGTTGCCTCATTAACATTGCTATTCACTTTTTTTTGCAACATGTTACATTACTTCAAAGACACACTCGCTTCTTTGTTTATTACGTTCATCCCTCATTCTGCGTGTAGTAACTGTGTTTTCAAAATAGATCCAGTGTGACTGATCCAGCAGCCCCCTCAGGCTAAAAGAAAAGTCTGGCATCTTTTTTTTTCTTCTTTTTGTTTTTTACTGTAAGTTGCTTTATGTTGCCTTGAAACAAAAATAAACATCAATTTTACGACTGCAGCTAAAGTGCACCTACACCGCTGATTGGTATTACGTGGCGTAATAAGACTTTAGTATTTCAATTTGATTGAAATCCTTTAGCATTCTGGCAATTTTCTATGTTTTAGTGAAAAATAGTCATGATAGAAAAGTAGAAATGTAAATGTTGTGCCCAGATACAAGGAGACCAGCATGTTGCTGAAGAATGAGGAAAACAGCTTTTGTTTAAGGACAGGTGTACAAGGAAACGAAACCCTTTGTGTTGCAGGCGATTACTCTTTTGATGAGATCTATTCATTGTTCCGATGTGTGTGGGTGGCTGTCACAGGTTTGTGGAGTTGTGTTGTCACATTATGCACAACGCACACACTTTAAGTTTGAGATGGTGACCATCTGTAAAGGGGATTTGTTCAACTTGTCCCCCAGATTGTTTTTTGTAAACTTTGATATATTTCTCTTTGAAACAGTGCCTCCTTTTTTTTCTCTGGTGCGTGTCTTAGTACAGAGAGAAACTACATCAAACGTTACCTGAATTGCCTTCTCGTGGAGGGGGTGAATTTGTTTAAAGTAGAAAAAGCTTCAGGCGCCACCATGATGAAGGCTTGATAAGTCAAATGTGTTTGCTGAACAAGGTCAGCTTTGTGCAATGCAAAAAAATACCATCGCATTAAAGAAACGTATCTTTTATTCTAGTGAGTTATCTCACGGAATGTGTGTGTTGGCTGTATAAGTTATCTGTGGCAGTAACCTCATTTACCCCTTTGTGGTGAACACCCCGTCGCCTCTGCAGGCCCCTGGCACAGCAAGAGTTCTTCACCAAGCCCAAGTTCAGTCACGTGATTGAGCCCGAGGACTGCCTCACTGCGCCCTGCGACGTCCTGCAGCTGGACATGTACACCCTGCAGGTCAAAGACCTGGAGGTACAGCTTGTCCTTTTTTTTCATTTGGAATTGTTCCTCTCCACACACTTTCGATTTTTTGCAACGAGTGCACTTTGTTTAATTTCCCAGGAAATAAAGGGTCACTTTCATTTCCGTGTGGAGAGGTCTGGTGTTTTTCACGGATTCAGCGCCTGGTTCAAAGTTCAGTTTGAGAGCCTGCAGAGGGGAGGTGCCCCCGTGGAGCTCAACACCGGACCGAACTCTGAGTATAACAGCAAAAACACATTCCAACAACATTCCAACAGCCCATACTGCTAATTCAAATAATGCTAATAATTTAGGCTTCATAAACGATATCTGAGTGTATCTCTGTTACAGGCTGCAAAGAACGTTGTTATACTCATGAGTCTTGGTGTCTGAAATGGTTTTCTCTTCAGGCCCACACATTGGAAGCAGACTCTGTTCATGCTGGACAGGCCAGTTAGTGTGCATGCTGAAGACGCCATCAGCGGAAGCATCAGCCTGCACAGGAACCCGGTCTGGAGACGCCACATGACGGTCACTCTGCACTGGAGCGTTAAGCGCAGCCGGGAGGGAACAGGCGGCTGCCAGGCAGGACGTTTATTGCTCTCTTTCTAGTGCTTACAGTGTAGATTAAATCTGCTTTATTGACAATGTCCATAAAAGCGGTGGTTGATCGTTTTATTCTCTCGCTATCAGCCTCTCCAGAGTACTCGTTTGACCTCTTACATGTAAACGGTGGCCTAGGATTTGCTCAACTGCATTTTCATTCCCTCCCTCACTCCGTCCACAGGTTGGGACAAAGAGTTTCCCCATGTGGAGGTGACAGAATTCTCCGTCGGCATTGGTGATCCAAATACATCCTCTGTCGAGTCGAGGGTCAGTGAGGTGACCTGGAATGAAGTGTGAGGCTCATCTGAGGCGACTCGTCGTCCCGTGGTGTTGAGCGTGATGACTACAGGCCCAGGTGAAGCATACGGCTCACTACGAATCATGTTATAAGAGTGTCACTGTGGAGCGTTGGCTTGGTGGAAAGAGGCTTTACAAGACGATGATTGATATCTTCCACATTCATTAATTCATTTCATGTACATAGTCATTTGTTTGACTGCTATACATATCAGTTTTGTATTGGTTTAAGGAAACATTAAGCATGGATTTGATGGTTTAGATACCATTTTATATCTTCAAAGATTAAAGTGAACGAAGTACATCAATGAAATGCTACAGTCACAACTTGCAATTAGCCCAATGTGCTGAAATAGGCATTGAATAACAACATTGTGGTACACAATAAATGAATCATTAACAAAATAACTTGGAAATGAATAAACTTGTTTCTATATATATATGTTACAGTATTTTGGGAGATTTTTTTAACCACAAATGTGCTGTTTGACCCTTTCTCAAATCATTTGTAAACATAACTTGTCATCGGAGGGTGCAAGGTTTTCAGTTCTCAATTTTTTTAAAATTTCCATCAACATGACACTACATGAGCACTTTTTGTCTCTGCCTCTTCCCCCCTTCTGGGTCACGGCTCCGTTTTACTCTTTGCTTTGGCTCTTGAGCGCGTGTTGACCTCCGAGGATAAAGGCTGAGCGGCTAACGGTTCGGGAGGCGGCGACCCGGAGAGCGGAACAAACTGGGGGGGTTTAACGACTTTGTCATCAACCTCCTTTCCCGCACTTTTATCCCTTTTCTGCCTCAAGTGTTTATCGCAGTGTGTCACGAAAGTATCCAGCTTGGCGAAGGTCTTGTTGCACACTTTGCAGTGATAAGGCCGCTGTCCTTTGTTGAGGCGTATGTGCAGCCTGATGTACGAAGAACGCACAAAGGTGCGGCAGCAGACGCCACAGTTCAGATCCGCGTCGCCGCTTGCGCCCTGCTGCTGGGTCTGCTTCGGCGCCGCGGCCGGTTTGGCCCGGCCGGACGACTCCTCCGCCTTGTGCGCGAGCATTAGAGACAGCGAGCGAAAGCCTTTGCCGCACTGCTCGCACTTGTATGGCCGCTCGCCCGTGTGCAGCCGGACGTGCGCCAGGAGCCCGGCCTTCTGCGTGAACGACTTGTCGCAGAAGGTGCACTTGAAGGGCTTTTCGCCCGTGTGGAGGCGCTGGTGGGTCTTCAGATGCGAGGCGCGGCCGAACGTCTTGCCGCACTCGGGGCATTTAAACGGCCGGTCCCCGCTGTGGATTATCTTGTGTGCCATCAGGTGGGAGGACTGGTGGAAGAACTTGCCACAGGTGTTGCATCTGAACTTCCTCTCCTTGTTGTGAGAGGCCAGGTGAAGGGCCAGGTGGGTGGAGGAGATGAAGGTTTTGGAGCACAGGCTGCAGCTGTGAGGGTCCAGGCGGGGGCGGCGGTGCGGGCGGCGCTCATGCGGCCGGCTGCCCCCCGCCCGGCAGCCCGGGCATTTGGGGGCGCCGGCTGCTTTGTCCGCACGCTGCCGGTCAGGTGGGGCAGCAGCGTCGTCCGAACGGGAGTCGGGCTGCGGTAGGAGGCCTCCACAGTCCGAGCAGTGCTCAGGCCCGTGGTCCATATCGCTGGGTTTATTCAACATGGTGCAACCTACACCCGGGCAGGGCGGGGAGTGGCCGTCGCCGTTTGACGCATCACGGGGGGCATCTGAAAGGAGACGAACACATCGTGGTTATCGCGCTCTGTGGCTTCCATGTGCGGCGGCGGGGCGTCAAAACGAGGCCCCGCCCACAAGCATAACGGACGTAGCACGGCAGAAAGACAACGGGCCACTATCGTTTCTTCTCGGCTCAGCCGCACTCACGGACGACGTGATTACGTCGGTCGATGAACCGAACTTTTCGAACATTTAAAGCAAAGAGAAGAAGCGGAAACACACCCGCCGAACGACAGAGTAGCAGCAGGCCAGGGCGGGGGAGGGTTGGTTAAAGCACGTAAACAATACATGTTACATACCGCGCGTATTCCCCCTTAGAACGTGTTGTGCTGAACGTAATTGTCAAGTAAGCGCAGATAAAACATCGAACTATGGCAGCAGGAGTGAGGTTACAGCGCTGCTCCTTTGTGGTGTTCCCGCAGCCCGCGGCGTCATCTCGCGAGAGGAGGAGCGACGTCTCTCGAGAGTTTGGTGCCATACAGTTTCGTTTCAATATAAAAGGAACCCAATATATTTTGGCGTTGATTTCAAAGTTTTCTTATAGACCGTAAGTTTCGTTTCGGCACTCAATTTCAGAGGAAACGGAATAGCAGAACCGGGGTGTGGTTTCGGTGGTGTACAGCCATAGGATTTATAAGCTGCAGAACGGATGAGACATCAGAAGGCTGTTAAACTTGGTAACCGATGCGGATCTTCACAGATATGACTGAGGTAACCTTTCTTTTTATTTTGTGTATTTAGAATTATGAAAATGTTTATGAGCACTGTGAGGAATTAAATTAATTACAAGATATATATAAAATCTATTCGCAAAAAAAAGAACATTTACATTCCTCATTAAAAAATGCTGAGCGGTCGGAAAGTTTTGTCCATTTTTTAAATCTTTATATCGAATGTCATTAAAAGCTAGTTGGTGTATTAGTTTAGTCCATTCTATTAATTTATTCCCGCATGGATCCATTTTCTACGTTGGTATCAGCAGTGTGTCCTGCTTACACGTCGACCAGATAAGCATACAAGCTTTTTCATAATTTTCAAGTCATTTTACTTCTAATTATAATGTTATTTCCGTTTTAGAGCAGCTCGCGTTAGACAATCGCGAGGCAGACGAATCTAATTGACGCCTCTCAGAGTAAGACCGGATGTGGTAAAGCTGCAAGAATTTTGCTGACAATTTAACACATTCATCTGGTAGGCAAGCATGGACCTCTGAACTGGGAATAAGCAAAAATATTTTCACACTAAAACCAGAAAGCTCCCTTTAAATCTAAAACGGGGTTGATGCAGTGATAATGTGCTGATATGAACAAGCATGTGGTGAAAAGTCAAGTCAAGTCAAGTCAAGTCAAGTCATTTTATTTTGTATAGCCCAGAATCGCAAATTACAAATTTGCCTCAGAGGGCTTTACAGTCTGTACACATACGACATCCTCTGCCCCGAAACCCACCATCGGCACAGGAAAAACTCCCCAAAAAATGAAAAAACCCTTACAAGAGGGAAAAAAAAGGGAAGAAACCTTAGGGAGAACGTCAGAGGAGGGATCCCACTCCCGGGATGGACAGACTACAATGGATGCCATGTGTACAGAATGAACAATGTATAATACATGCAATTCCTATGACAGAAATGATTCAAGTAATTGTGAGTAGTAAGCCAGGCGCACAGCAGGACCACTGCAGAGGCAACCACCATCAGATAGAACCACCATCCACAGAATCCTGTGGGGAGGGAGAGCACAGAGATTTTAGGAGAGGGTAATGTCGGTTTATGAGTAAAGTAATATTATTAATATCTAAAATAATGATGATGATGATGATGGCAGCAGCAGGCGTCAGCATGGCCACGGTAGGTGTCAGGACCAGGGTCCCGAAGGAACCACGATCTATGGACCTGATAGGGGCGAAAGCACAAAAAAAACTCCCGGAAAGAAGCTGAATTAGTCATGTGCATTAATAAAACTTGAATTATGGTAGAACGAGAGCGTGAGAGAGGAGCTCGGTGTGTCCTAAGAATTCCCCCGGCATTCTAAGCCTATAGCAGCTTAACTAAGGGCTGGTCCGGACTAACCTGAGCCAGCCCTAACTATAGGCAGAATCAAAGAGGAACGTTTTAAGTTTTACTTTAAAAGAGCTGACCGAATCTGCCCCCCGGACTGAAAGTGGAACCTGGTTCCACAAAAGAGGAGCTTGATAACTGAAGGCTCTGGCCCCCAGCCTACTTTTTAAAACCATAGGAACAACAAGTAACCCAGCATCTATGGAGCGCAGTTGCCTTGTAGGGCAATACGGTGTTACAAGCTCTTGAAGATACAACGGTGCCTCACCAGCAAGTGCCTTGTAGGTGAGGAGAAGTACCTTAAAATCTATTCTTGATTTAACAGGGAGCCAGTGCAGAGAAGTTAATACAGGAGTGATATGATCCCTTTTCTTAGTTCTTGTTAATACACGTGCTGCAGCATTCTGAATCAGCTGGAGAGGCTTAAGAGATTTATAAGAGCAGCCTGATAACAAAGAATTACAGTAGTCCAGTCTGGAAGTGACAAACGCATGAACTAATTTTTCTGCATCACTTTGAGACAGGAAGTTCCTGATTTTTGATATGTTACGTAGATGGAAATAGGCAGTCCTTGAAGTCTTCTTTATATGCGAGTTGAAGGTCATATCCTGGTCGAAGAGAACTCCCAGATTCCTGACGGTGCTGCTGGGTACCAGAGCAATTCCATCCATAAAAACTGTATCACGCGACAGCTGGCTTCGAAGGCGCTCTGGGCCTATCAGGATAACTTCCGTTTTTTCTGAGTTTAGCATCAGGAAGTTGCCAGTCATCCAAGTTTTGATGTCTCCAAGACATTCTTGGAGTCTAACTAACTGGTCCGTCTCTTCTGGCTTGATCGACAGATACAGTTGAGTATCGTCTGCATAACAATGGAAGTTTATGCGGTGTTTCCTGATAAGATCGCCCAAAGGAAGCATATAGAGGGTAAATAAAATCGGTCCAAGTACAGAACCTTGTGGGACTCCGTGACCAACATTGGTGGTCTTTGAGGATTCACCGTTTACAAGCACAAACTGGGATCGGTCCGATAGGTAGGATTTAAACCAGCTGAGTGCAGTTCCTTTGATACCAATTAAATGTTCTAGTCTCTGCAACAGGATACAATGGTCTATGGTATCAAATGCGGCACTGAGGTCCAGCAAGACAAGAAAAGAGATGAGTCCTTGGTCCGATGCAAGTAGAAGATCATTCGTAATTTTCACCAGTGCGGTTTCTGTACTGTGATGCACTCGGAATCCTGACTGGAAATCCTCGAACAAAGCATTGTTTTGTAGAAAGTCACATAATTGATTTGCGACGGATTTCTCAAGGATCTTAGAGAGGAAGGGAAGATTAGAGATAGGTCTGTAGTTAGCAAACACCTCTGGAGCAAGAGTAGGTTTCTTAAGAAGAGGTTTAATTACAGCTACCTTGAAGGACTGTGGAAAATGAAACGTTAACCTCCTTCTGACACTTAGTTTGTGTAATAAAAGACTATAAATCAGTTTACATTGGATTTGTAATCTATCCTGACTAAAGATTTCTGAGCCACGCCTTTACTTTACATGTAGCCAAAGCAAATATACATGAGGAAATTACAAATGGAATAAACACATATACAAAATAATTACAGGGCATGCATGCTTCGTTTTTGGGCTACTTTTTCCCAATTCAGGCCACATTTACACATAGCCGGGTATTTACAGAAACGAATATTTCTGCCTCTGTTTTCAAAAAAGTTTCTGTTTATATGAACCCGCATAAATACGGCCCCGGACGCCATCATAACTATGCCAAACCTGTAGTCGGCAGTGTAACGAGAAGTATAAAGACATGCAAACCAATCAGAATCCTCAAAACCAACAACAAGTCGCATACTGTGACGTTTGACAACCTAGTTCACACGCAAACACAAAAACGGAGTTTTCAGAAATCTCCACTTTGGCCGGAGTTTTTAGAAATGACCGTTTTCCGTGATAAAACCTCCGTTTTTGTGTAAATGAAAGGCCAAAACGCATGAAAATATACGCGTTTTCCCATCGTGTAAACGGGGTCTTAGTCTCATTGTTTTTGCTTTTATTTAGAAAACCAGTTGGATGAGGCTCACTTTAACGGCGTCCCAGGTATAAACATACATTGGTCTGTGAGTTTAGTCAAAATGATTGGGTCCTGATGGGTGTCACCGTCCCAAACGGTAGAAAGGCTATAAACGAAATCTCTGCAACATGAGTTCCAAATCCCCCATGATGCCGTCATCATCGGCAGTCGGGCTCATCAACAGAGTCCGGTCCCCCACTGACTGACTCTGACATTCCACCCGTCACCTTCTTTCACACTGCACACGTCACTTACATGTGTCACTTTCGGTTCGCTGGTGCACTGTATTTTTAAATTTTTAAATATTTGTAACTTTAACTTATATTCCTTTATTTTAAACTAACCCACAACCTTATACTACTAACCCATAGCATTATTTTTCAATTTTTTATTTTTTATTTTATTCCTCGTGCACTGTTGTCTTGTCGTCCATGTCGTACTGTCTGCTGTTACGCACCAACCGTCAAGTATGTCTGACACATTATGGCAATAAATGTTTCCTGATTCCTGATCCTGACATTTGGTGCGTTGCAATCAGCCACTCCCTGTATTTAAAGGCTGCCAAGATTGCCAGCAACCACACCCTCAGCTTTATTACCGTAACTACCGGAGTCATCAACGTTATCCGACAACACCCTTGATCGTGTTGCTGTTTAGATGTTAACTGAACATGTGCAGGCAAGTCCAACCATACTTAACAAGCATGATGTGTGAACACAGTTGTTGAGTATGAATCAAACAATATGTGCCATCTGTTTGCCGATTGGTCCTCAATGTGCATGAGGTTGACATTCAACAAAACTCACCAAGGGACACATATATTATTAGGATAGATGAAAACTACTCTGGCTCTCTTACAGCTTCCAAGCCTGAAAGGATGAGTTCTAAGACCAAGAAAAAATCTAGGTGAGTGCATCTCGGTTTTTATGTTGTTTTGTGTGCCAACTGAACCACTTTGAGAATAACGTGCTATTTTCACCAAAGGGCAGTGAAGCAAACTTTCAGTTGACAAAAATGTATTATAATACGTAAGAAACCATGTCATCCCCAGGGTTGGGTTGAATAGATTATTTTGACTTGTATGGCCGTACACTGCCTTTTATACTGAGAACAACATCTTGTTTGAATGGACAGTTAATTCAGGCTCTTGATTTTTTTGATCTTGCTACGCACTGCTTTATTGTACAGAATATTGTTATTGTTGACAGAAAAATACCAAATTAGCCACTGGACTCGTACGCTAATATTTATACTACTCGTGGCAAGTGAGGGTGTTAGTGTAGAAATGAAAGCTTTTTATATGACATCATAAACAATAACAAGAAATGACAATTTGTTACAATCTCTTTACAGATTTATATGTGATTCTTGGAGCACCGACCTGTATAAATTCCATATATTAATTAAAGATTCAAAGTCCATTGCAGTCATATAAATAGATGAACCAAGATTTTTCTTTTAATTCCTTGTTTAAAGGAACAATAAGATAAGATAAGATATCCCTTTATTAGTCCCACAATGGGGGAATTTACAAAAGCACTTGCTACTATTATGTCTCTGAGTCAATGTCATTTACCAGCATTGAGGTAATTAGAGCACTAAACATACAAGTCAATTAAACATACTGATACTGACCTTCCTTTATTGCTTCAGGACTCACTCTGTGCTTATTTAAAGCTGTAACTGTAGTTTCTTTCACTCGGTACAGAACGTCCTTTGGGGCCACAGCCCCGCCCTTCCTCGACTACCTGCAGGATATTCTCCGTCGATATCCGGATGGTGGACAGATTTTAAAGGTGGGTGAAATATTCTGATTTACAAAAATTTCTTTGTAGGCTTTCATATTCTCTAAATGATACATACCATCATTCTTTGTATTGAGCTAACACACCTGTAGTATGTTTCTCTTGGCATGAGCAGCTAGGTTGCTAAACATGTTGAACCCTTTATAATTTTTTTTGAATCCAGAAAACAGGTATTTTTATTGAGATTACAGACTTTTGGGACATGAAATATTTAAATTGCAATTTTTGCCCTGCCAATAAAACAAAAAATTAGGTGTCACACTCAATTAATGCACGTATTACATTTTTATCTTTAGTCAAATGTAATACTTTACCTTTTGTGTTTCTCTGCCTTTAATCCACCAGCTGTTTGTGTGACAGTACCAATTTGTGGCCCCTGTTTGTAATTCATGGGCTAAATCTTGCTTCAGCATATTAATGTAGAGATCAGCTAATGCAGCTTTCCGGTGAAAGCCAACTATTTATGGCACACTAGGGAGGATTCAACTATTTTGAAAAGACCAAAATGTGCCAAACTTTTCAAAAATATTTTTCATAGCCGATATTTTTAAGTTCTCATGGAAGGAAAAGCACAGGTACTATATAATCCGGTGCAAGTAATAATAACTTGATTTAATATTAAAGTTCCACTCTGAACACCCACAAGGGTGTTTTCAGTTACTCTGGCTGATTAGACCCTGTTTGTGTCAGCTGGTTTGTAAATTTGCGTCAAAGTCAGCTTTATTTGCAATTCCTCGACGTGTACCAAACACACAGAGGAGTTGAAAAAATGTTTCTATCCAGTCCAACATATAAAGTAAATATAGATAAGGCTAATAAAGTAAAAGATGAAAAACATTTTTAGGGAACATATATTATGAGAAAAAACATCAATCTGTATTTAAGCCCTATAGTCAGACAAATAGTCGAGGGGAGCCTTAAAAGAGAGGGAGAGAGCTTTGCCCACAGGCATTGGGGAATTCTTTAACAAAGAAACAGTAAATTTCAACAGAATTGAAAAGTACTTATGCATGTATACAATATGTAAAGGACCTCTGAAAGTGTGTTACTTTTTAATGTGTGTGTGTGTGTGTATATATATATATATATTATATATATATATATAAAATGATTAAAAATAAACGATCGCCAAAATGATAAAAAAAATACTAATAAAATAAATAAAAAACAAAACTCTTTTCTTGGCATTATGCTGCAATTTTTGTAAATGAGATAAACAATGTTGTGCATAATAATTAAGAGTGACTTACAGAATCTCTATAAAGCTGACAACAGCTTTTACTATTTTCGAACAGAGTTGAAGCATAAGCAGCTAATATACTGCAATATACCTCACCAGACTGTCATGTAGCTCAACTTAAGACCTACCTTTCATTTCAATAATTGAATTAAACAAAACTAGAGAACTTGTCTAATTTGTAGAACAGTAACCTTTAAATTATCTGTCTGACTGTCTAATGAAGAGAGAGAGGGACTGCACGAGCACCGAGCAACAAAAGCGCGATGATACGTAACAACATTGTTGTGACAGAACGTTCTAACTGTCATTCATAAATTTACCCCGTCTGCAGGCAGCCACATCACGCAAAGATGACCAAAACTCTCATTTCGGTCGTCACGCACTTCGGGCCACACATCCAATTTCTCACGCTAAAAAAAACATCCATTCATCCAGCCATCCATCCATTTTTGAGTGTTATCTTTGGTTTGCTAAGATCTAACAGTTATTGTTCTCATCTGGCAACAGGAGCTGATTCAAAATGCAGACGATGCTCAAGCCACAGAAGTGGTTTTCATCCATGATGAGAGAAGCTATGGAACTGAGAGCCTTTGGACAAATGAATTGGGAGAATACCAAGGTATGCAGCCTTGATATGAGAAAATTGAATAAAAAAGATCCAATTGAAAAATATATTGTTATGCAGTAATGAAATGTCAGCACTGTACTTTGTATACCATCACTGTTGTCATGTGGGTTTCTTCCCACACTCCAGATTGTTTTGCCAAAGAGGAAAATGTTTTATTAAGACAAAATTCATTCTTATGTTGATGATAACTATCTATTATAGTTATATAGTTTATATATATAGACACATACTGTATTTCTTTTGTTGATTTAAGAAAACGTTGTTCTCATGATAGCCTGATAAAATGGTGTTATGGTCTAATACAAGGGTCCTCAACCACCGGGCTGTGGTATGGTACCGGTTTGTGGGCCATTTGTTTCCAGGCCGCACCACAGAAAGATTTCTTTTTTTTTGTCATTTGACTTCTGAAATATGTTTTATTTTTAAATCCATGCGACTACAAACAAAACGCCGTATATTGTTACACAAGCACTCTTCCTCTGAGCAATTTTTTTATTTTTGTTTTCACAAAAGGTCCTGCTCTCTACGCCTACAACAATGCTGCGTTCACTGAGGATGACTGGGAAGGAATTCAGCTGGCCGGGCGGAGCGGCAAGCGCAACGACCCAAACAAAGTCGGGAGGTTTGGTATCGGCTTCAACTCTGTCTACCACATAACAGGTGAAATCATCTACGTATACACTCTCATAACGAGTAGTCTCAGTTGGAGTATTGGTCCCTCTGTAAACATAATACATAGTAAATTAATTGGGCCGTATCTGTTTTACTTCATTCACAGATGTGCCAAGTATATTCAGTTCAAAGCACCTTGGCATGATGGACCCCCAGGAAAAGATATTTGAAAACGGGAAGGGTTTTCTGTGGTCTTTGGATAACACAGAACACCAAGATGCTCTAACGACTATGGTCGATCAGTTTCAACCATTTCGAGATATAGTTTCACTTGTAAGCAGACAAGAATGGTCAAAAGTCGTGGAGGATCAACACTTTGACGGGACAATCTTCAGGTTCCCCTTGCGCAATCAGGCATCAGATATTTCAGATAATCTGTATGACTCTAACAAGGTGGTCGAGCTTTTTGATAGCTTCATTTTGGATGCAGACTTGAGTCTTCTGTTCCTGAAAAATGTGACCTCTGTGGCCTTGATCCACATCAATGCACACGGCACTGCTAACACCAGACTTGAGGTGAAGTCCTCAGTCCCCACAGATGTCATTCTGGAGTCAGAAGACAAGTCAATTGTTGAGGGTTCAACAAGGTTTAAACTGATAACTCTCAACTCAGAGGACCAAAAATTCACACAGTGGCTTGTGACAACATGTACCATGAAAGAAGGCCACGTTGAAAATCTTGATTCACTGGCAAAGAAGTTGAGCTTTTTCCCTCAAGTTGACTTGGCTTTCCCGTGTGGTGAGAAGAGAGATTGTAGTGAGAGTAGACTGAGCTGCTTTCTTCCTCTCCCAAACAACGAATCCAACAAGACCGGCCTCCCGGTTTATATCAACGCATGCTTTGGCCTCACAGACAACAGAAGACAAATCAAGTGGCAGGAGGACGACCAGAAACACGACGAACATGCTGTGTGGAATGAATTGCTGATGAAGGAGGTGCTCCCACACGCATACCTCATGATCATTCAACATGCTATCAAACTTGCCCAAAAATCCGATCTGCCCGTCTTGTCCGTGTACGATCTGTGGCCAGACATTGCCCAGATACAACACAAAGACAAGTGGTACGCTGTGGCGCTGGATGTCTTTCATCACTTATTCAGCCAGAAACTAGCTGTCCTCTCTCTTGCCAAAGATGAAAGAGAGTTCATCACTCCGTCAGAAGCCGTGTTGCCCTGTAATGGACCAACGAGCCCCGACACATTTGCCGCCATTAAAAGGATTCTGGTTTCATGCGGAGAAAATCTTGTCACTTTACCGGGTAACGTTTCAAGAGCTTTAAGTGAGGCGTACCCACGCGCCCTTAAACATGTGACTCCAACTTTTCTACGGGACATTCTCCGTAGGATTGGTGTGCACAACATCTCTAAAGAGGACAAACTCTGTCTTTTGGAATACGTCTTAAGTGATGAAAAATACAAAGACCTCAAGGGTCTTCAGCTACTTCCACTCAACGATGGATCTTTCAGATCCTTCTCAAACAGAGAGGAAGACACTGCTTTGATTGACAGCAGGGATTTTCCAAGGTAGGTTTTTACATTTTTAGCTTCATTCATTTTACATTTTTAAAAAATGAAATAAATTAACAGAAGTTACTAAGGATTTACTGCAATTTAAAGTACTAAGTGGCCAAATATGTGCAATATATGCCAATGTCATAGTTATATATTTAAACTTGTTCTTCTGAGTTTGTATCCTTATGGTTGAAATGCACTTATTGTAAGTCACTTTGGATAAAAGCGTCAGCTAAACTTATCTTCTGTGCAGAGTCTTGCTACCATTCTGCAAACACCTCTTCATCCCAGATGATCTCACTCCCGCCTGCAGAACCCACCTGAAAGAACTGGCCAGAAAAAGTAGGAGTCATTTATAGAAAGGAGATCATGAAAGTTATTGTCATCTGCATGTTTTCACAAAACACCAACATATATGTATATATCTTTCAGGTTTATTTAAGGTCATCAACATTGGCGCAGCCCATATTGCCGATTACACAAGGAGGTATTTGCCACAGGACTGGAAGCAGATGAAGACAGGGCTTGTCACCTGGGACATCCGCCGCAGCCAACATCCGCCTTTAGACTGGCTCCAAGATTTCTGGAAATTTCTCAACACGCACTTCAAAGAGTTAAGTGGTTTCACTGGAATGCCATTAATACCAGTCAGTCCCCTGTCTGCCAGTCAGCCTGTATCACTTGCAAGACTGGAAAAGAAAACAACCCTCATATTTCAGAAAAGCAAGCAGATGAACTTGCCAGAACAAATAACTCAGTTACTGAGCAAAGTTGGTGGGACAGTGGTGAGAGGAAACGATTGGCTCACACACAAAGACCTTGACTCGTATGTGCTGTGCCCATCTCCAAAGACTGTCATGAAAGTCTTGGCAAACTTAGATTCTCAGGTTATCATCAGAGAATTCAAAACTGCTTCTTACAAAGCACGAGAAGAACTGAAAGATTATCTCTCTCACCTTGACTCTCAAATGGATTCTCTCTCCAAGGCTGAGAAAGATCTACTCTCCCAGTTGCCTCTGTTTCAGACCATGAAAGGTGCCTGTGTTGCAGCTCAATCAAAACAGGCTGTGCTTCTCATTTCTGGTCTAACAGTACCAGCAGAGTTCCCCATGCCCGATTCTGTTGTGCAGTGTGCAACTGAGGCTGATCGCAGACTGTTACAGCTGCTGAAGGTTAATCTCTTGAACACTGCTGAAGCGACCAATCTCCTCCTTGATTGTATCGAGAGGGGGGCTTTCAAAAAGCAAGACACTGAGAACATTATGACTTGGATTTTACAACACGGTGATAACCTTTTCCCTCAAAATCGGACCTTGAAACTCAGATGTAAGGCCTTGAGCTTCATGGAGGTGAATGGAAAGCCAAGAAACACTTCAAGCTTTTTTGATCCAAGAATTGAAAACTTCAAAGTCATTTTTGATTCAGAATTCTTCCCCCCACCCTCATACACTCGCACACCGCAGATGCTTCAAAGCCTGATAGATCTCGGATTGCTATGTAAAGAAGTCGACGTGTCACCTGAGCACTTGCTACAAGCTGCCACACTGATTGATGGACTTCATGCTGATTCTCAAACTGAAGCTCTCAAGAGAGCTCAGGTGCTCTTGAAGATGTTGGATACCAATGATCTACTCACAAAGTTTTCTGCTCAACAGCTTCATCAGCTCAAGAGGCTAAAATGGATCCCATGTCCTGATCTTGGTAATAACCACAATAATGACGGATTTCAGACAAGTTTTTTCTGTCCGGATGAAATAAGACATTCTGTGTACAAAGACATTGTTGGACATGTGATGCCCCTGGTGGGAAAGTTCAGTGACAGAGTGAGCAGCCAACTTGGTCTTAAGCGCCAGCCCCCGCCGGAAAAAGTAGTCGATAATTTGTCGGTCCTGACATCAAAGGCAAAGAAAATGGTGGACCCTGACACAAATGTGGTTTTCAAAAGGGAATTGCATAGCATCTACAAACACATGCAGGATCACATCTCAGAATTTTCAACATTGATGAACAGGGACACTCCCTGGCTGTGGAACCACCAGCAGTTTGTTTCCCTTCAGGATCTGGTTCTAGACTACCCACCCAATCTCGATCTGAGCTCTTACATCGGGAAGGTGCCAAATGAATTTCGGCCATACAAGAACTTGTTCCGGAAGTTCGGCCTGAGAATGTTGCTTTCAGATAAAGAAGTTATTGGTATTCTTTATTCGATCCAGCAAACCATTGAACAAAGGCAACAACCATTTGCAAATTCCTCTGAGGTAAAAGTGTCAATAGAAATCCTTAACTGGCTGTGGAGAGAGAAGAAGAAAGTTGAGGATGACATCCCAGTTCCAGTTCTCATAGAGGATGAACAACATACTCTGAAACCCCTGTCAACCGCAGTCTTCTGTGATGTCAGCAAAAATGGGTTGAAAGGGCTAAAGTATAGCCAAGAGGAAATTCATGTTGTTCATGAAGAAATCCCAAGAGCTGCTGCTGAATGGTTTGACATTCGATTTCTCAGTACGCATATCCTTGATCCAGAGTTGGTGGGAATAGAACAGTGTGGACAATCTGAACCCATAACAATAAGGATAAAAAACATTCTCAAAGAGTATGACGAAGACAGTGACATCTTCAAAGAGCTCATTCAAAATGCAGAGGATGCTGGGGCCAAAGCCTGCAAGTTCTTGGTGGATTTCAGAGTACACAAAGACAGTCCTGAAAGTCTCATTGACCCTGACATGACTCTTTGTCAAGGACCTTGCCTTTGGGCATTTAATAATGAGCAGTTCACAGCTGAGGATTGGAAAAATATTGTTAGAGTCGGTTCTGCCTCGAAGGAAAACAAAGTGGAAAAAATTGGAAAGTTTGGACTTGGATTCAATACCGTGTACCATGTGACCGATGTTCCTTCGATCCTCAGTGGCAACAGTCTTCTCATACTTGATCCAAATGTGACACACCTCAAGAAGCACATAAAAGTAAACACAAATCCTGGAATCAAGCTGGATCTCTCTCAGAAACGACTTTTTCATTGTTTTCCTGGTCAGTTTGGACCATATGAGCGCATTTTTGATTGTAATTTCAAGAGGCACGGCCCCACTGAGCCCTATGCAGGCACTCTGATCAGACTTCCTTTCAGAACTGAAGAAGAGGCTTCCAAGTCAGAAATAAGTTCAAAGGTGTATCACAAACACAATATCTTCACTTTTCAACAGCACTTTACAAACAATTCACAAACACACCTGTTGTTTTTGAAGAACATCAATACATTGTCGCTACAGCGTATCTCAAACAGTGTATCAACTCCTCCAAGAGATGACGAAATAGAAACCATCCTGACTGTCTCCAAAACCACTCTGAGTAAAAATCAGATTCCTGATGAATATGTCTTTCAGCCAAAGCAACGTGAAGCTGAGAAATTACTGATGAAACTCGATGGAAAATGCAAAGAAGTCATTGACTGTGGCAAGGTCAACCTTGTCAAAATATCTAGTCAGCAATCTGGTGTAACTGAAGTCCAGCTGTGGCTCCATTACAGCTGCTTTGGGACAAATCAGTCGTTGCAAATGGCTCTGGAAGAAAATAAGCAAGCCAGGTTCTCTTTGCCCATTGGTGGGATTGCTGTGCCTTTGCAACAGGACCCAGACACTAGGAAACTGGCCCCGTTGCAGACGGATCTAGTTGGACAGGCCTTTTGCTTCCTCCCTCTTTCTGTTCACACAGGTCTTCCAGTCAATGTAAATGGTACTTTTGCCGTGACGAGTAACCGAAAAGGACTGTGGGAGAGTGGGCTGAAACACAACTGGAACAAAGCCCTTCTTCAGGATCCCGTAGTGACGGCGTATGTTACTGCACTTTTGGCACTAAAGAAAATGTGTGAAAACAAAAAACTGGACCAATACTGTTATCACACATTTTGGCCTGATAGAGAGAAAGTGAGTGAAACCTTCAAGCCTTTGGTTGATGCATTGTACGCCACCATTGCTCAGCACCCTCATGGCCTGGAGCTCTTTAGTGATGGAGAATATTGGTGCTCAATTAACACCGCCATTTTTCTACATGAGAGCATCGAAGAGAATAAGGACATCAGTGCACTTGCTATGCAGGTATACAAGAAACATGCTAAATCACCGAGCCGCGTTGTTCCTCTTCCACTGTGGTTGAGAAATGGCTTCAAAAAGTGTGGCCTCAAGGACGTTTTACAGAAGAGAACATTGAACTGGGAGACGTTTTACCAAGAAGTAGTGTTTTGCAACCTTAGTACCATGGATCCTAAGAGCAGAGATACTCTTGTGCTGCACGCTATTGACCTAAATAACAAAGACATTGACAAACTACTGCTGCGTTATCCATGCATTCCCACAAAAGCCGGACAACTCCAGCTCATCAAGAAACTTGTGAATCCATCAGGGAGAGTATCCCCTCTTTTTGAAACGGACAAGGGACGCCTGCTTGGGGGTACCAAAAATGACTTCTGCTCTCCTAAAAGGATTCAACGTTTGTTGGAACTTGGAATGGCAAATGATAATCTCCCACTGGAAGACATCATGCAGAAAGCAGGCACAATCTCCAAAACCTGGAGCACAGACAAAAGGAAGGCGTATGAGCATTTGAATTGCCTCATCGAACTCATGAAGAGTCACACAAATGACAAAGATTGTCCCCACTGGGAAACACTGAGAATGACTGAATTTCTCCCAGCGTTCTCCCCCGGGGACACCAAAATGAAAAGAAACGTAACATTTCAAAAACCCACTGATCTTTTTACTGGCAAATGCTCCCCACTTGTGAACATGACACAGCATGTGCTCGATCAAGACAATCTCAAAATACACAACGCTGATCCAGTCCTGCAACTTTTGGGAGTTCACGACAGCCCAAGTCCTGTCGAGGTGCTTCAGCAGCTGCAAGAAGCATGTCAGCAATTTGAATCCATAGACGCATCCATGCTTCACAAAATAGCATCGGAGTGCTATAAGTTCCTGAATCAGTGGCTCAGTGATTCTGGGGATTCCACTTTCATTTCACAGAGGGCAAATTCATTCCCATTCGTTCTTGTTGGCAGTACATTTGTAAATGTGAACTGTGTAGCTGAAAATGGGCAATTTGAAGCAAAACCATATCTCTACGTTCTTCCAACTGCCTTCAATGATTTCAGGAGGCTCTGGGAAAGTGTAGGTGTTGAAAAATGTTTCACAACCAGTCAGTTTCAAAGTGTGCTCCAGGAGGTGCATTTCCAAAATGGTAACAAGCCCTTGCCAAAGAGTGATCTAACAATTTGCCTGAAAATTCTCAAAGAAGGGATATTTGAGAAAGACGCCTCAACTATTGACCATCTCATACCAAACCAACACAGAGTTTTACAACGTGCCAGTGAAATATTTTACAATGACAGCCCATGGATGCCAGTCGATCCTGACGTCACATTATGTCACGAGCTTCTCCCTCGTGTTGTGGCACGCTACTTTGGAATCAAAACTACCAAGCACCATACCCTCGAAAACTCCCGAGATGAGGACTTTTCACCATTTTCTTTTCCATTTAAACAGCAGGAAGAACTAACTGTTCGAATTAAAAACATAATTTCCGCCTATCCAAAAAAGAAGGATATCCTTAAAGAGCTTATTCAAAATGCTGATGATGCAGAGGCAACAGAAATTCACTTTGTTTGGGACAAAAGACATCATGGAGACGAAAAAACTTTTGGGAAGAAATGGAATGAGCTTCAGGGTCCAGCACTGTGCGTTTTCAACAACAAGGTGTTTTCAAAAGATGACCTGCACGGCATTCAACAGCTGGGAGAAGGAGGAAAACACAACTCTCCAGGGAAGATAGGCAAATACGGAATAGGATTCAACTCTGTTTACCATCTGACTGACTGCCCCTCGATCCTCACTGGGGATGAAAAACTCTGCATTTCTGATCCCAATCAGGAATATATTGAAAGTTCTTCAGGCAAACCACCAGCTGGCACTGGCTATAAGCTAGTTGACACTTTCAAGAACATGTACATGGATGTCTACAATTCTTTTCTTCCAGACCAATTTCCTCTTAAAGAAGGCACCATGTTCAGATTACCTCTACGGATGGGTACCATGGCAAACTCCTCTAAAATTTCCCAGAAGGGGGTCACTGACGAGGATTTGGAAGAACTGTGCTCTGCTCTCGCTGAAGATCCTGAAGGACTCATTCTGTTTCTGAAAAACATCTGCAAAATAAAATTCCATGAAATCAACGACCATTCAGGGCAACTTAAAACCCTCTTTGAGGTGAATAAAACTGTACCAGAGGAATGCAAAGGAAAAAAAGACGCTTTTGTAAAACGTCAACAAAATGCACTGCAATCAGACAAAGCAACAATAGCAGAACAACTGATTTATGGAACCTTGATTTCAACCTCTAAGAAAAGACAAACTGGATGGACCATTGCGGAACAGTTTGGCTCATTTAAAAACGTTGGTAAAACAGAGCCAACACAACACGTCAAGCTACCCCAAGTAGCCATAGCAGCGCGTGTGAGCTTAAAGATGGGCATAAGTTCAGTTGGAGAATTATCCAGCCCTGTGAACTTTACTGGACAAGCCTTTTGTTCACTTCCTTTGCCTGGGGAAACTGGACTGCCAGTGCATGTCAATGCAAACTTTGAGGTAGATTCTGCAAGGAAAAACTTTTGGACAGAAGATGGGCAGAGTATTAAATCTAACTGGAATGAATCTTTGAGACAGAATGTCATTGCTCCACTGTATGGAGATCTCCTTCATTACATGAGCTGTGCCATGGCTAAAAAGAAAATCACTTTTGAACAGATTGAGTCAGGCTACGTATGTTTTTGGCCAACAGTGTCCACTGGTGTTAAACAAGATTGGCATGAAATGATCCATGAGGTATACAGATCAATCAAAGAAAGAGGCCTCAATGTGATTCCAGTGATGCGACGTTCCACACAAATAATTGCAGGCAAAACATTCCCGCGGTACTCCTTTGACTGGTGTAACGTCAGAGAAACTGACACAACTACGGCACCTTACCTGACACATACAAGAAACGCTACAAGAGATGAGATCGATCACATTTTGGAAGATCTTGGAATGACTTTGATTCCGTCATCCATGCAACCGGTTTGGAACAGTTTCCGATCCGCTGCCATTGAAGTGAAAGAAGTGAATCCTTTAACTGTCAGGACTTTCCTGAGAGAAAAACCCCTCAATGATCCAACCCAGACTCATCAGCAATTACCGTTGCCCATAACTGCCACTTTGATCAGAAATAAAAAACGATTTTCACAGCTCTTGAGTTTCTGCTTGAAAGATTTGGACTCAAAAAAGGTCACCAAGGACATCTCCAGTTCCTTCAATGGGCTCCCACTGCTTCTAACGAGCGATAAGGTTTTGAGAGTGTTTAACTCTGAGTCTCCCAAGCTGATATCAACATATGACAGTCTGTTCCTTGGCTACGAGGCCCAATTTGCAGATTTTCAGTCCAACCATGAGCACATTTCTGCTCTAAAAGGTTTAAGCCTAGTCAAGAGTTTGACGGTTCCCAGTGCAGTGGAATATCTGAAGCCATTAATTCAGCAGCTTCTCCAGAAATGCGAAGTTGATCCACACAGTGGACTTCATGTCCCGAACAAGTCCACGTTGGAGTGGTTGAAGTCACTTTGGAAGTTCTTAATGAGTGAAATGAAACCATCTAGTTTCTTTCCACTCAGTGATAAACAAAGCCTGACAATGAGTGAGGTAAGGCAACTCTTCAATAACTGCTGCATTTTACCTGTTGTCTGTCCAAGGGGAAACAACAAGCTCCTCTTGCAAACAGTGAAAAACATGCCAAGTGTAATCCAGTTTGCTTCAGAAAAAGACTTATCAGGGATCCTCTTTAAACTTGGGTTTATGAAGCTTAACGTGTTATTCTTCACAGAGTATATAGACAGAGAGATTCTTTCACTTCTATGCTCTCAACTTCTGGATGTGAAAGATCAAAGCTCTGTGTTGGACCAGGTCTTCAACATTGACCACTCAGAGTTTTCTAAGCTTTCTCCTGAAGAGATGAACGAGCTTCAGCGTTTCCTGCAGTCTGGAGTGTCAAGGTCCGAAGACAAACAAGAGTATAAAAAAAAACTCAAGTCATTGCCATTATTTGAAACAGTCCATGGTAACAGAGTGAGGATTGATGGGCCCAGAGAGGTATTCATCTTCAACAGCCTGCATTCAAAGGAATTTCCCGGATTGTTCAAGTTGTCCAACAACATTTTTCTACGACATAATCCAGAGAACTCCAGTCTGTCACAAGCATTGAACATCGAAACCCTTACAGATTTGGACTATTTCATGAAGTTCATTCTGCCGTTTGTACACGGACTGACAGAGATGCAAATGTTCCAATGCCTCAAACTGTTGCTGTCACCATTGTTACTCCTGTATGACATTGAGCATGAGAATCGTCTCCTCATCATCTCCTCAATGAAGACAGTGAAATGTATTCCCGATTGTCAAGGCAGATTGGAGACGGCATCGTACTACTTTGATAAGAGTGTCCCGCTATACGAGAAAATGTTGCCCCAAGAGAGATTTGTGCCTGACAGGTTTTGGACTGAGCTATGTGAAGGAGATCAGCAAAAAGAAAATGCAAAAAAGTTATTCAGAGACCTTGGGATGAAGCATGCTGTGTCAACAGATGACATAATCAATTTTGCGCGACAGCTAGAATCAGAAGCAAAAGGAAACGATCCACTTAAAGAGTTGAAAAATAAATCGTCACTAATTTTAAAAGCAGCCTTGTCCATTGTGAGTGGTGACCAAGGCAAAGAGGAAAGGTTGCTGGAGCGCATCGCAGACATTAAGTTCATCTTTCCTGTGAAAATTCAAGAAGAGCTGTGCAAATATCACCAACCATTTGCTGGGGAGAGAACTGCTGTTGGAATAAGAGGATCTTTGATAGAAAGCGATCAAAAGCAAGAATTGATTTGGTCATCGATGCCAATCATACAGGTCCCGTGTTATAAGTCAAAGAAGCTCCTGAAAATGCTGGAAAATGCTGGAGCGCTTGAACAACCACCTTCACACTGTGTAACCACGAACATGAGCAACATCTGTCAGTCGCCATGTGAAACTGACCAGTTGATCAGAACCCGCGCTAAGGTGTTCCGAAGTGCGTATACCCATCTGCAAGCCAGCGGGATTGAGGGACAACCATTGGCTGGTCTTCCAGTTGTGTTGGTTGAAAAAGACAAAGGGCTTGAGAGGAGTGATGTTGTGTCTTTTTCACTCCCTCATGACAGTGAGTTCAGACCGTATTTCTACAAAATTTCTCCGAAGGATGTCATGTTTCAAGAGTTCTTTAAAAAAATTGGTGTAAATGACCATCCTACTGCAGCTCAGTATTGTAATGTTCTGGCAGCAGTTTATGCCGATTCCTGTGATAAGCAACAACTGAACCCAAACCAACTGGAAACCGTGAAACGTGCCGTTGAGCAGTTTTTCACATTACTCAAAACTGAAGGAAAACCGTCCCTTGATGATGTAAAGGCTTTGTATCTTCCTGCAGTAGATGGTAAATTGAACCCATCCTCCACTCTCTACTACAATGACACAGTGTTTGAGATTAAAAGGTTGGAAGAAGCGCTCGAGAATAAGTTCCTGTTGCTCGAGAAACTCAGTGAATGTCATTTGGACAGCGACAGATATGAGAACCTTCGATTGCTACAGTTGCTGCCTCAGAATGTGATGCCTAAAATGCTGTCTCAAGTCACTGAGGAGAAATTAGTGGAATCACATGTGCAGCTTTGTGAGCTTGAAATGGAATGCGAATTTAGTCGATGGTTTGAAGACCATCTGTCCTCTGCAGCGTTTACATATGGACTAATTTGCCTGATCAGAGACCAGTCTCAGGGAGAAAAAACACAAGAGGAAGCCAATGCCATGTGCAAGAAGACTTTTGGCAGTATTAAGATTGTTTGCTGCAGAAGTCTGAAAACAAAGCTTTGGGTGGATGGACAACCGCTGGACAAAACTGACACGGAAACCGATGTTTTTGTCAAAAAAGACCAACAAGATTGCTTTTTTTTCTTGAAACATAATGATGCCATGGAAGTCATGGTGATAGGTGACATCAATATGACATTGGCAGGAGAGATAAATGTCCTTTTAGGTAACACAATGGGATCAATTCACCTCCGAGTCCTTGGGCAACTTCTCACATGTGGCAGTCATCAAGATGTTCAGAAATGTTTGGCTAAGAATGGGATCCTTGACAGTGCTGAAGCTGAAAGTGTTCTTAATCCACCAGCCCCTGGATCAGAAATTCCAGAAGAATGGGTCGACTCCTTAGACATGGGCATCCTTAATAACTTTGAAGAGGGGGAATATGTTGGCTACAACACTAACGACAAGTACGTTTATGCAGTTGTTGTGGAAGAACTGTCTGGGCACTGTGGGATCTATACACAAAGATACAAAATAGAAATTGGAGAAGATGAGCCGATTGAAGTCAGTTGTCTTGACATGTATCAGTTTAAACGACCAAAGAAGGCGCAACCTGGACGGAGGAGTTGCACATCTGCTGAAGCTTCTTGCATGGACTTGGTGCCCCTAGCAGGAGCTGTGCCTCATTCTTCCAAACCATCAGCTGCAAGTTCATCATCCACAAGATCCTCACCAGCATCCGTTGACGAAGCCAAAAGAGAAATTGACAAATGCTTGGAAGATATCTGGACTCTTCCGCAGGAGGAGAGGCTTAAAGCTATCAAACGACTGTACCTCAGATGGCATCCTGACAAAAACCCAGACTGCCCACATCTCGCCACTGAGGCATTCAAATACCTAAATAATCGAATTGAGGAGCTAAAGAACGGCAAAAGCAAAGGAAAAACTGCAGGCTCGACCCACTCGAGCAGAAGCTCAAATTTCAGCCACTTCTATGAGCAATGGGAGAAGGAGGCCAGGCAACACAGAAATAGTCGAGAGAGATTCTCCAGAACCAACAATTCCTACAACTTTTGGACCCATAACGAAAATGTCCCGAGGCCAAACAAAGAGGAGGCCCAGCGCTGGTGCCGACAAGCCCGGTGCGATCTCAACGCAGCTCACAATGACATTGGCAGGGCGAGCACAGAGTGGTGTCTGTTCAAGATCCACCAGGCGGTGGAAAAGGCGCTCATAGCTGCGCATTACAAAAGAGACGGTCAACATCCCACCAGCACCTCCATTTCGGCCCTCGCTCAGGGGGTTTCGCTCTACAACCTTCAGCTGAGAGTTCTGCCGCAAATGGTCGCCAAGCTGAAGACTCTGGGAGTCGACGCCAAAAAGACTCAGTATCCAAAATATCATCCAGCCCCCCATATTCCCAATGAGCAGTTTGAATCAGAGAATGAAATGGCAGCAGTGAATCAGGCATCTGAGCTCCTTGGGGAAATAGAGGCATATGTGAATTAGGGATCAACAGACGTTTGCAGAGTCGATTGCTGATGTTCCGATATTGACACATTACTAAAAACAAAATGTCACTATTATGTTGAGAATTCTGAAACGAAAGATGTATTCTTTTTTGTGAGCCTTTACTGTAGTAAAACCAGTTTATATATCAATATGTATAACATGATTTTTGATTATTTCATTCATTACAGTTGACAGGACCAATATAATGACTTTTTTTTCAACGTTATGTTTAAATACTCGTTGAGTACCAGTTTAATCACTGTATGACCTTGTTATGAAAATTGAAATCTGTCAGTGTATTCTTTTTTGCCACGCTATAATTTTTTTACTCTTTTAGATCACTGTACAAAAAGGTTATGAAAACAAAAATATGAAAGTATGTTGTTTTATAAACTCTTTAAGGATCCATTTATTAATTTGTTAAAATTTGGGAGCAATATTTTTTAATATTATTTTGCATAAAATATTTTAAGATATTAAAGTTTAATTTGGCAATGTTATGTATAACTACGTATTATCAATTTATAGACTGCGCAAATTTCTCATTGAGTACCAATATAATCTGTAGACCTTGTAAAGAAAATAAATATATTTTTACTGCAATTTTGTAATTTCTAACTTCTCATTTAGGAACAATATAATCCCTGTATGACTTTATTATGAAGATATGAGAGTTGTTTTGCAATGTTATCACTTAGAACTATTGAGGACCAATATAATCGCTATACAACTTTGCAATTCTTTTGATTACCTTGAATGATTTAAACACGTAGAACTGTATCATCTCTGTATGATTTTTTTTTCCCTTATTGGTTTCTTTAAATTTAACCTCCTGATTTCCATTGGCACATAAAGAAAGTTGTCTTTAAAAATAAAAAAATGAAATTGAATATTATGGTTTTTTATTATTTGTTTGTTATCAAATTCTCCCCTTAACTCACTTCTGTAGACATCAGTCACACCTGTTTTCTTATATTACTCACATCACATATTAAACTGTGAAACTTCCAATAGTATAAGATATCATTAAATATGTAGGCTATCATGTTTACTTTATACTATGAATATAGTAATAAGGTAAAAATGCAAATGTAATAAATAATAAATATAAATGTAATGTAGAATCTGTAAAAGTTGCTCTGCTTCTTGTGCCACAAATCGTAAAACTGAGGTTGTGGTAATATATTTATATTGAGCTGTAAACCTTTGCAGAAGATTTAAATTATTTTGGCTGATTAGCTGATCTCATGAACTCTTGTTTGCTTATTTGATAATGGATTATACCCCAAAAATCGGGGGTTGGTGTGCACACAAGCCAGATTTGAAATTTGAAATGCGTCTTCACTACAACCTTAGATTCTCAGATTGTGAATTTAGATTCATGAAGAAAAAAAACAAAACTTATTTGACACATGAATGCTCAGTGAAGACAAACATTTCAAGTCAAAAGCACTTATTTATTCATTAAGAAATCAGGTTATGAAAATAATGACAACTAACCATGTATCAGACAAATGCACCTTTTCATGTGTTAACAACCAAAGTTTGCTCTGGACTGTGTGACCACTCGGCCGTCACTACAGCGTAACCGTGCTCTCCTTGTGCTTCGCCTCATCACCAAAGTTCCCACTGCTCTTTCTTACTATAAAAATGTTGACAAGGCTTTTTCATGTCTCATCCCAAAGTCCGCATGAGAATAAAGTTTAAAATCATGTTTGTCTGTGAGGGAGAAGTTCACACGTATATAACATTCAGTCTTTGTGTTATGCTTCCTCTCATCTGTTCATAATTTACATAAAACCTGTACATACTTACAGCGGGCCGCAGCCCGTTTCTGAAGGGATGTGCATGTAGAGAAAAGAAGCAACAGTGGAGTGAATCTTTGCAAAGTAAACGCGGTAAGGTGGGAGGTCAAAGTGTTACTAGCATATTAGACACTTGCCTTCATATGGTACATGCAACATTTTCCCAACTCCCATTTCGACCTTACGGCACTCGATGTGCGGCTATAACATTCTGCTTCACACCTACACCGGCTGCCATCCGTCATAGACTTCTGCTATGAAACACAACGACGAACATTTATGGAGTGAGTGTGTTTGTAGTGGCTGAAGTTATGATCAAGTTTATCCATCTTCTCCAAAAAGATGGAAGGACTTTGGGTGCAATAAGAGCAGGGTTTATCATACCTTAAGCTCCCTCTGCATGTCTATTTCTTTCCAAGCTGATAAAGTTCACAAAACGGGTGCTGGAGAAGGACCAGGCGTCTGAAAAAACACTTAAGGCTTAATTCATATCATTTGGCACGTTGCTAATAGAGAGCAACGATTATTATTCCTCGCCATGTCAAGACTTTGAACAAATGGCACTTATTGTCTGCAGTCATTCAAAATTCTTCTTTCACATCACTCATATTGCATTTTGTTCAGATAAAACAATAACTATGTCACACATTTTAGATTTAGTAAGGTCTAAAAAAAAGTAAGTAAGTCAAACCATATTATTTTTACACGTCCTGTTACTGACACCATGAACTAAAGTACCACCTCCTGGGTGAGTAACAAATCACACCAACTTTGTCGATCCAATAACATGATCTGAAAACAAATATATATATATAGGTTTACTTCAGGGTGCAGCCACAATCTGAAGAGCTGCTCCCACAGAGGAAATGACAACATACGTGGGACAAACTTTTCTGACCTGCAATGGCACAGGGGGATCCGTTTGAGCTGGTTTTGAACCAGGGTTTGGGTCCTGGTGTCAGTCCGGCTCTATGGCACAAGGGTATAGCAGATACAACTAACATTCATAGTATTGGAGATCGACAAAGTAAGTTGTCAGGCGCCTTATCGTACATACAGACGAAACTCTCTTCTCCAATTTTCTGAGGCTGGAAATACTGGGGAGAAAAAATAACAGTGTTTTTAGTCCATGTTGTTTCTCCCGGTGTTTCTTTCCATTTTGCTGTGAAGTTTTGCATCCACGTTTCTTTCATATTTCCCGTCTTTGAGCAAGAAAGGAGAGCTTTTTTTTCTTTTCGCAGAAGGCGAGGGGACGGATCCCGGACCTACAACAATTCTGGGCTCCCACATTCTCCTTGTGCGATGATTCACGTTGCAGGCTCCCCTTCCCGCAGCACGGCCCTCACATGTTGTAAGCCACGTATATGGGGTCCAGCTGGTCAGCCAGGAATCCGTCTCTGAGGTGCATGCGTTGCTTCTCCCCTCTGGAGTTGATGGGGATGACGCCGGGGTCGACCACCACCACCACTCCTACGATGAGGTAGTGCTCCTCCAGGACAACGTTGGTGACCAGGGCCACCAGGTCCAGGGCCTCCTGCTCCGACCCCTCAAGCTCCACCACCACCACGAGGAGGTTGGTCCAGGTGAACACCGCACTGGAAGGAGGGAGGGAGTAGGAGGAGCGGCGTGCATGGAAAGGAAGGAAAAGGCGAGACAAATAAAAACAACAGATGGGATAAGGAGACGTAAGGGAGGAAGAGGAAAGTAAGTAGTCAGGATTCACGTTGCTCAACTGTATTTTCAATATAAAATGAATACCCGTCTTTCAACCAAATGAATGATTTAAACTAGACAGTGAAACAAGTATTAATGTAATTTTCTCACCATTCAGCTATGCTCTTGTGAGAACGTATGACGGAGGTCTCGATGTCAATCGGGTGATACCTCATTCCTCTCAACTCCAGAGTCTCATCGAGAGAGCCCACCACGTAGAGGGCGTCGTGGCGCTCTGAGACGGGCACGCAAACACGCAGAGTCAAAGACGTACAGTGTCCATTTGAGATAGGAAGGCAGCAAACATCATTACTTAGCCAGAGTGCTAAAATCACAGTACGAATCCAGCTCACATCAAAAGAAACAAACTGAGCGAGCGCTGTTGATTCTCACCTCCACTCGCATCCGTCAGCTCGGTGCGCCGCAGGAAGCCCAGGTAGCCCGTCCTCGCCCAGACGGTCTGCGTGTCGCCAAAGCTGAGCTTGGTGTTGAAGTGGTCAGCGTGCAGGGCCTCCTCCCCGTAGACTGTGTAGTAGCCTGTGGCATTGTGAGGACTGCTCACCCAGACCTATTACACACACACACACACACACACACACACACACACACACACACACACACACACACACACACACACACACACACACACACAGTAATGATCATACAAATCTGATTGCTCTTTTGCTAAAAGTAATGGATCTAAAAAGAAAAAAATGTATTCACTGGTGTTCTGATCTGATAAGAAATGATTGCATATTGTGTTGTTAGTTTTCTGCTTTAAAAACTTGACTTGTGGAAGACAGGTGGTTATAATTTTTTAATCCGATTACAGATATTCTGGTTGCTTCTGTGCTACGTTTTAGAGATCAGTTTCAGCAGATGGTCCGTTGCAACCTGATAACAAGAGCACATAAAGTGTGGGCCAGAACCAGCAGGAACAGGTGACAGGCGAACATTCGGCTGATCTTGTGGTTACCTCTCCTAGATGGGAGTCTCCCAAGGGTCCTTTGGTCTCTGTGTTGGCAATGATGACCTTCACTCCTGGGAGGATCTACAACAACAGACAAACATGATATCTTAAAATCTCAGCTGAAGGCAAACCACTGGCATCATAAGGTCACAGTTAATTTGTTGTGTTTTAGTTTGTTCACATGATGGCGTACCTTCCCAGACTCCATCAGTGGCAAGCTGTGGGGCGACCCTCTCTCTACCAAGCGTACCCTGAAGAAAAAAAAGGACCAAAGGAGCAATTTCATATCTCCATTTTTATTCCATCTCATCACAATGAGACAAAAAGTCAACACTGTTCAATTTAAGGTTTGAAGAATGTATTCATATTCAAAGCCACCTATCGTGTCGCAGAGCTCTCATGTCAACATAAACGGTGGTGGGGTCGGGTCCGGCTGTGCCCTGGAGAAAAACAAGCAGAGAGCAACATGAGATGAGAATGTAACTCCTGCAGCCCTGAACATGAATGCTGTATGCTCAGTGGAGGGGAGGTGGAAGCTACTTATGATACAACAGTGTCATACAAAGCAGGGGGGGGGGGGGGGGCAGCCAGAAGCAACCAGGATACAATAGTTTTATAGACTTCCTGCAACTCAACCGTGGAGTCGGCGATACACAGGTACATTGCAAGTACCGGCAAGTTAAATCCAAAGGTGAATTGATTCGTCGGGTATTGATTCCTTCGGCTTTTGGATTTGTCATCGTCACTAAGACTAGTGTTACTTATGCTTTGCATCCCTCGTTCTCCAGAGTGCAGCACAAGTCGCCGTATGGTCATCCGTGAGGTCAAAGCCACGCAAAACACGCAGATTGACTTTGTCGAGCAAAGCTTAGGCTGTAAGTATTAGGAAGACATCAAGGAGACTCGAGCCATTAGTCTTTGCCAAACAAATCAAATGAGTTTCTCTCACTAGATGACTCACTTAAGCCACTAGCACTCACGCAAGAACTAAGCGTGGTAATTTGTCTTTAATAAAAGACAAATTACCACGCTTAGTCTTTAATAAAAGACAAATTAACTAAAAAAACCAAGCGCTTTATAAAGGGGTATAAAGATCTTAGGGTTGGACATGACATTCCACAATGATCTCAATCGGAGCGCAGTTCATGCTGCGAGCTTGTAGAATGACGTAGTAGCGCATCACACATAACGTGTCTCAAGGCTTTGGTTGAGAGTCAGCTGGATAAAATTAGTAGCTGTAAAGTAGAGCCCAAGCTCGTCTGAGATATAAAACAAAGCATAAATGAGGAGAAAAATCTGTGAATGAAGGTTAAATCTTCAAAATTCATGCAACACTCACATGGAAAACACAAAAACAGACAGACACACACACACACACACACACACACACACACACACACACACACAGACCCTGCAGCAGCCAAACAAATAAACAGCAACCCTTATCCTGCGGTTACCTGCTCAGCCAGTTTCCCTAACCTGTTGGGCTGACGGGACAACGCAGGACAGATACATGAATATAAATATTTATAGACTTTGATTCACATGCACACAGACACACGCACACTCGCACGCTCACAAAATATCCAGGGATCGTAGAAACATACAAAACAGAAACAATATTGTTTGACCCAGAAGCAACTCGCTTGGTGTTTTTATCATCATTGAAAATTCTATTAAATATAAAGTTGAACTCATTTCCCTCCACCTCAAATTAGTTGGTCAAATGACATCAACATTCACTCTGTGTACTCCTTCTTTTCTCAAAGATTTGCTTTCTTTTTTTAAGAAGAGTTTTGCCGCACGGGCTGTGTACTTCTTTCCTCCTCCTTTCCTCCACATCCCCCTCCTCCTCCCAGCTTACCTGCAAACAGACGGCCACGTTCACCCTGCAGCCGAAGGTGGTGCTGACGGCGCGTGGTGAGAGCCCCAAGTCCTTGAAGATCTTTGAGAAGGACTGAGTGAGCGCTATGCGGGGCCTCTCCTCGGCCACCACCATGCATGTACGCACGCACGACAGGTTCACATTCCGCAACTGGAGATGGAAGAAAAGAAGAAGTTTGATCGGCAGCAACTAAAAAAAATTAAGACATAGTGTGTATATGTATTATAATGATGTCACATCCTTTCTAAAGTTACAAAGACGACTGAGGGTGCATGTGAACTGGGACCCGACGAGAGAATTTATTCAGATAATCTAACTTCGATTCTGCTCATTAAACCACAGACATGATTCGTAAAAATTACAGTCTCAAGTGGTGCAGTCAGTACAGATACAAGGGATTGTTCCAGCGCTCAGGACCATGTGTTGATAATCACAGCCCTGTGGCAGGAGCCCCTCTGGGAAATGGACTAATTGAAGAAGAAAAAACCCCTTGAAGATCCCAGAAGAAAAGGCTGCAGCTTGTAGTGCAGCACTGGACACCGGAGGAGACAAACTGACCCGCAGCGCTTCAGTCTGTGAACCCAGGCCCTTGGTGCACATCTCCATGACCGAATACGAGCAGAAGGTGACGCGCACTTTGTACTGGCTGACTGCGGCGAGCCACAGAGACGCGTTGCTCTCCAGCTCCAGAGGGGGGACCAGGATGGACTGGTGGCCCGAGTACACACTGAAACCAGAAACACACACACACACACACACACACACACACACACACAGACAGAAAGGCTGAGTGGGACGACAGAGAGAAAATACGACCGGCACAGGTCAGATCGTTCGTTTGTTCAGAGGTGCTGGTTTACCTGCACAGGCACCAGAGAGCGAAGCCCAGGCCGCAGTAGGGGTCCAGGCAGATGGCGATCTGCCGGGAGGGGTAGAGCTCACACTGCAGTTTGATGGAGCGACACAAGGCACTGGTGGCAGAGTGAGACATCTGGACGTGACACGCAGAGACAAGAGCGATGCATCAAAACTAGATTCTTAGGTAGAATGAAACCTTACAAACACGCTTTTGGGGACACATTGTATTACCGATGGACACCTCAGCAGTGTGTGAATGTTTCTGACCAAACCACTCGTTTAATTTAGTTTTGTAATGACAGCAGCCATGCCGTTGTTATATCGGATAGACTGGGAGCTTCCCCACATGACCACTACATCCAATTCAGAACCCACGTGGTTCATGTGAGTCCATTGTGAGAACATTGAACTTACTTTGACCCCCGCTAAAATGCCCGTTGTTGACACACTGAAGTCCAGGTAGGCTAACATCTCTGGGGTCGGGGGCTTGTACATCTGGGGGCTCTTCTTTCTGGGGAGGTCATCTGGGGGATGAGAGAAGCAACAGTCCCAATTCAAAACGTCCTTTCTTTACTTAAGAATCTACTCTTTGGTGGCAACATGAGAAACTAAACGGTGCTCGGTATGTGCGTATAACTCACCTGTATCCAGCACCATGGGCCAGCTCTTCACGTCCACAGCAGCAGCAGCCTCCTTGGACCGGAACAGCTTCATTATTGCTTGAGTGGTCAGGATGCACACCGACTTACTGACCTTTAACACACAGACGTTGGTGTATTAGCACATGTATATTACATCGTTGTGTACAATGTACACGATACCTTCATCGAGTCTCGTGAGTGTTTTAACTTTGCACGTTGGGATTACGTTTGCATTCTGGTGCAGGACGGCCGACTGTGTTACCTCAACAATCATCTTGACGGTGGGCAGCGTGGTTGCCAGGTTCTGGGGGTGGGGGGGTCTGACAGTGACTGGCACACAGCCAGCGTACAGGCAGCCGTAGAAAGTGGCAATCAGGTCGATTCCTACACATAAATGTTTGTAACTGATGAGGTGAAAGTAGAAAAAGCTTGACAGAGACGTTAAGGTGACTGAATTAAAAACTGGAGACAGAGGTAGTAAACACAGAACTGTGACATTAAGAAGCTGGCCAGCAGCAGTGACACCTCTTACCTGGTGGGTAGACGAGTGCTACGTGGTCTCCGGTGTTGAGGCGTCCCATCAATGCTGCAGCCACCCGCTCTGCCCGCTTGTGCAGCTGCAGACAGGAAGCTGTGCTAGCCACCGTGCCCTGAGGAGCAAGACACAAGGACATACAGGAATTTAATAGAATTCAACTGCAATGCTAATCTCTGGCCGTGCTTTATTATCCTTGTGATTCATCCAGCAGTGGAGATGTGTTTTTAAGCTTCCACTTAAAAGGATAAACAGATGAACTAAATCACAATACACATTAGAATGCCATAACTCGATTCTACAAAGAATGACGCAGAAGGCCGTACCTTAGCATTGAGGACAAGGAACACTGGGTGGTCTGGAGTGGCTTGAGCTCTCCATTGCAACACGTCCTGGATGTACAGGAACTAGAGGGGAGAGACACACACACCCGTTGAACTACACAGAATAACATACAGCACGTTGTGGAATCAAAAGCTCATGGTGAGACAAGAAGGGGTTTTTGTTATGAAGAGATGACAAATGTTCGCAAATGTTTGCCCGTGTTCATATAGAGGGCTCAGCAGGTAAGCGAGACCATGTGCTCTCCATCAGCTGTATATATTTTAGATTCCTCTCCCTCTGGTATGGAGCCTTACCTGTGTTTCTGCAGTGTAAGTGAGGAGGTGGTGAGCGGGTGAAATGAGGATGACTCTCTACCTTACGTGCCTGGTCGTTGTCCTCGAGTTGGGCCACGTCCCTCCCACAGGCCTGGGCAATCCTCTTGCCGGCCACCAGGTTGCCCACTATCATGGAAGCAGGGCCGACCTCTGTCGAGCACAACCGCATTCAGGGAAGTCAGGTCAAGCGACAGAAAAAAAACCCCACCACAATAAAAGGAATGGTAGAAATTCACTATTTTTGAAACTCAACCCGTGCTTTGACATGTGGAGGTCTACCTGGCTGTTTTTGTCTGGGCTTGGGCAGGTTGGTGACGCATGTGTGAGGGCACATGAGGACATTGCAGGGGTGCAAGGCGCCCTCCAGGAAGCGCTGTTTGGTCTCGGATATATGGATGCCGCCCAGAGGAGCCTTAGGAAGCGTATTGGCAGGCACCAGAGCCAGGCAGTACACTCCGACCTGGTGGATGCTGTCTATGGCCTGGAAACAGGCGAGCTGGAGGTTAGCAAAGCTTTCATTCAAGCAGAGGAAGTTCATTTCATTTCCATGGCCCGGTTTTAGTTTCAGCGAGCATCGCTGAAGTGAAATATTTTCACTTGCAGTTATTATGGTGTTTCCAATAACTGTTTTATGTGATTGAGTATTTATTTGCTCACTTGAACTACTTGCAGTGAAAACTTCCTTTGTCCAATAATAATTTTCCAAAAGACAACATAGTGTTGGTTTGATTGATTTTGTATCTTCAAGCTGTAGTCATAGCATCTTCAGGCAGCTTTCTCAATGCATTCAAGGAACCGTCACCATCACAGATTTAGGAATTATTCATTGTAATTAGGACTGAACGATTCTTATTCAGCATCACACACATTTAGCCTTAAACTAATTATGGGCAGGTTGTATTTGATTACTGGTTCAGCCCTTCGTCAATTCAATTATTATAGAAGTTTAAAGGTTAGTTTTCATTGTGACCCGACACGAAAACCAATGATGATTTTCTTTGTGACGTGCAGTTGAAAAAGTAGGGAGTGAAATTACCTAAACAATACTGACTCCCATTTACCACAGTAGAAAGTGCAAACCTGCAGGTATCGTCCAACTATCTGTGACCAAGTGACAAGATGTGAAAAAGACAGTGCGCACCTGGAGGACGCGGCTCATCCACTGGAAGCTGTCCTCCTCAGAGGCGTCCGGCCTCTGCTCTGCCACGACCACGATCCTCTCGTCATGCAGCACAGACACTGAAAACACTGCTATCCTGAAACGCACAACAACAAAAAAACACGGCCAATCGATGGCATTTGATTGTACTCAAACAACTGCAGCACTGATGTGTAGAGAAGTGTTACGTGTGAACTTTTACCTCCCCCTGTAAACAAACTTCATGGGCTCCACTGCCAGTGCTGTGGCAACCACATCATCGGCATTGTGTCTCCGGCCACTGACCACCATCAGCCCATCCATCTTCCCCACGACAAACACAAGGCTGTCCTGGGGAGGGTCACGCAAAGCACATAACATTAGATGGGTGGATCTTGATATTTACTCCCACCACATTTTCAACTGAAGCCCTCAAAAGGTTCCTCAAATGATAAAAATGACAAACATTAACATGATGAATGATGTCGAACAGAGGTGGAATTTACCGGCCCCACAAAGCCCAGGAGCGATGTCCTAGTGAATGGTCTGTCGCAGATGGGAATCCCAGATGATGTCACCGGGATGGTCTGTAAGTAAACACAATTCGTGAATGAAGTGTAAAAAAAGATTTGTTACCTCCACAGGTGGAAATTCAGAAACAAGACACTGACCTCAAAGATGTTCTTGGTCATGCCCGGCAGGCCGTAGTAAGCTACGCCCGGGATACCCGAGTTCACGCATATCTCTCCAACCTCGTCCGTCTGACAGAGATAGGGTGTCCCCTCCACCCGCACCACACACACCAGGGCTGGACACACACACACACACACACACACACACACACACACACACACACACACACACACACACACACACACACACACAATGAGGACAGGAGGGAATCGTGAACAAGGAAATTCACATTTTAAGTAGATGTCACAATCGGTTATTAGATTAGATTCCATTTTATTGGAAGAATTTCTATAGAATACTATAGACAAGAAGCCTTTGAGCGCCCCAATGTTTTGTTATAAACACATCGATACCTCAACATTACCAGACATCGATGCTAAGGAAGACATCACATTAGAGGATTTTTGCTCAACAGTTATTGCTCCCTTCAAATCTGGTCGGGTCGTTTCCATTTTCTGGAGACAGGTGGTTGTGTCAATGTCAAAAGGACATCTTTCATCTTAACCTCCTGCACTAACCACAGCAACAAAAGGTTAATGAGCAGCGCGCAGCGTACTTACTTCCGGGCATGACCTGTCCTACATCCTGCACTGTGAGGACGGAGAGTTTCTCCTCCGTGTCCACACGGATCACACTGTGGCTCAGCCCGCCCATTGACAGCACCGCCTTCCCTGGAGGAGGAACACCCATTTCTGGAGGCCTGCAAGGCACAGACATCATTTCAATTTTATTTAGGGAACATGGAATGTCCTTCAGTCAAATACATCTGTAAGTTATTCTTCCTAATTTCCGCAGCCCTTTGTGGCAAACAGAACAGAACAATGCCGATTCTCATAGATCGTAATTCATCACATCCAGCTGGTGGTAATATGTACCATAGTATACTGTCTTTAGCAGGACTGACACTTTCAAACTCTGCAACTATTCCTCGGCTCACACATTCCTTATGATTTAAAATGCTTATTTAAAGCATGCGTGTTTGGAGTCTGCCTGTCACCCTAATCCTTCTCCATGGGGGCTGAGACCTCCTACACCTTGTCTCGATGTTAAAACAAGCACAAATTTTTCGACAGTCGGATTAAACAGCCCGGTGAGAAAAGAGCGGTGGCAGGCAGTTGTTGTTCTTCTTGCACGGTGCAATGACTGCAGTTCACCTGCGGATGGCGACAGTCATGGCTTCTGAAGAGCTGGCACATGGACAGATCACCTCAGGTCGCAGCCCACGTGCCTGAAACACGTTGAGGAAGGCATCGCACGAGGATATCGACCCTGTCATAACACAAACATGCAAACAAATGTACACAACAAATCAACAACAATCTCTTGTGGCTCCAGGCTTCATTGAATGAGAGTCTGCAGGTGAACTCACATGGGTTAGCTCCGTCGGCTACGATCAGCATGCGCAGGGAGCTCAGGCTGACATCTCTTTGGTCTCTCTGCGCCAGCAGAGACCAGTGCATGTCTCTCGACTTCACCACGGCAACCCTTGCTGTGGAAGGGGATGCAGAGACAAAGAGACAGGCTCACAATATAATCATCACCTCTGTCACTCGGCTGGACAGCCAATCGCAGATCTGTAAATCTGACAGCAAATAGCAGCACAGTCTGACTCAGTTGCCGACAGGTGACTCAGCAAAGTGCGGCCTACGGCTCGGATGGCGGAGGAGACGGATTTCATCCTGTCCTCAGCCTCCGCTGGAGCAGCACAACTGAGTCAGACAAACTAGTCCGTCAATCCACCCTCCCCTTTCACAGGTGCACTGAGAACAGACTCTCTCTGAAAGTCAAACGCGGTCTTATTACAGATACTTAAAAAGAATTAAGTGTTGGGCAAACTACCATTTCCCCATGGAGCAAGCTCCAAAAGCATATCACGTGAATAACGTGTGTATGTACTCTGTATCAGTCAGTATGAAACAATGCACCTAGATAAAACTAGGTGTGTTTGTGCCGTACTAACGGTGACAAGTGACGGATGCCTGGGTGGATTAATCCTCACCTTTGTATGTGTGAACCTTCTGTATCCAGGAGAGGGGGTTGACTTTCATCAGGGAGTAAGGAATGCTGATCACGTGCATCCGATTCATGACACTCTGCCAAGAGAAACACAAAAATATGTCCACGGTGTATCATAATTTCACTGACATCATTATAAACCAGACCTGATCACTGTTTCATTTTCGGGGGTTTGAACGTGAAACTGCATCAGCAGCGCTGATTTGAGGATGTGTTGGAAGTTGAAATATGTTTTACAGGTCTTAAGCGCTTAAGTTGTGTTTCACAATTAGTTTATAATAAATTGTGATAGAACTCTTCCATTAGCTTTACCAGACGGTTCAACACCACTCACAGTGAGAACGCCGTGCCATAACCCTGCTTCTCTTTTGAAGTCCAGGACGTTGGTTATTGTCTCACCTGCAATTGAAAAAGGAATTTTGAACAAGATCAAGGTTTGAGACATTTAACCTGGCATTCTTTTTTAACTAAAGCACTTGCATATCATCATTATTTCAAAAAAATAATTATAATTCCTGTTTGTGGCAGCATTGCAATTCAGTGAAGCAGCGAACATATTTGTAAAACCGACCCAGAGAGACTCTCAGGGCTTCTGGTGCCGTCAAGAGTTATTTACAGCAAAACTGGGACACTGAAGGAGAGGAGGGGCCTTACATTCTCAGGAAGAAAAACAACGAGCTGAGTGGGCGCATTTATCAAACCGGACTGTAATTACACTCTGATGAGGTGTGACGCTGAAGCCAAACAAATAATGAGAAGTTGAGGGGTCCTCCCTACCTTCAGTGTAGCCGCAGGCCTGAGTGAGCGCGTGACAGTGGGCCAGCGTGGCTGCGTTGGACACTGTGATGCCCATGGTGCTTCCCTCCTTGCTGGTCTTATACTGACCGAAGGAAACAAGGAAAACCATTTGAACAATTTCATTCCAAAAAAGAACACATAAAGAATACATCAAATTAAAACAAAAAAATATAACCAAATTGATATTCCCTTTACTGGTAAGATCAATAAAACCACTTTTACCTCTATGTAAGCTATGTCATTACTGGTGTCCCGTATCGGAGGGTGCCAGTCCTTCGGGGGCTTCACAACATGTTTTCCATCCGTCACGAACCACAGTAACCGTGGCCAGCCTGAAGAGACGGAGGCGTGGAGTCAGTTCAAACCAAACGCAGCTAAACAGAGGGAGAGTGAAAATGAGAGCCCACCTTTGAACGTGGCTACCTCCCCCGTTTGTGCTTTGGGCAAGCCTTTCTGACACGCGTCAGTGGTCAGTGCCAACGTGACGCCACAGCTTCCCAACAGAAAGCCAATCTGTTGACTGCCGGCATCCTGGGGGGGAGATCAAAGTTCATACAGCAGGAACTTTGGCAAACAGTCGAATAACAATCATCAAAAGTGACAAAACAGGAAGGCTTGAGGAAAAATGTGCTGAGGCAGCGGTTCCCAAACTTCATGTGTCGAGCCCCCCTTTGATGGTTTAGGAACATTGCAATGCGCCCAGTTGCCCTATGTGGTCTAATATTGTCACTGAAATTACGCATCGTTTCCCTTGACAATAATCCATTACAGCCATGTCAGCGTCTTCCAACAGCATGCTTGTAAACAGCAAACAAGAACAGACATAAATATTCAAACTGTCTAACTGATGTGGGGGAAATTGGTTCAGTTTGTGCAGGAAACTGGGATGCATCATAACACTTTAGGGCTGAATAACACTACAGAAGGCTGTTATAGCACAAGATATTCTAGGATATTGGAAAAGTAGAAGCCAATGTGCATAACTTTACAACGCTCTCATTAGGGGTCATGTGTCCAGCAGGGGTCACTGCTGCTCTTCAGTGTTTAGCTCAAACCAATAAGGTCCACACATTCCCAAGAGATTGTATTTGCCTTTACCTTTCTGGTGAGCGGGACTTCAATCGGCACCGGAACCAGCTCGGCCAAGAGACAGCCGTAAAAGGCAACCATGAACATCACTGGGTCGTTGTTGGGGAAAACAAGTGCAACCTGCGGTGGACACAATATGTTATAGTAGGATGTGAAAGCAAACGTTTGCTTCATTTCAGAAATAATGTGGTTGTGGTATTATATATAAGAATATATATCATATAAGAAATAGCTCTTGTTTGTTGCAAACTGACCTTAGAATCAAGTAGGCAGACTTGATAATAATATATTCTCTCACCGTTTCATTTTTAACGCTACTTCAAGCTCAGGGAAATAGAAACTAGCTGAATATTGTTTTAGGAGCCTCAGCCAAAAACCTCAAATGGAACGAGGAATGTGACATACGACTGACCAGGCCTGGACACAGATTTATGTCATGACTTACCCTGTCGCCGGGCACCAGCAAAGGCTCATTTCTGGTACTCAGCTTGTTAAGAAGCGTGTAGGCCAGTTTCTGACTGCGGGTCCATAGTTTACCTACAGAGGTGAAAGTCGACGGTCACATATTTGATTTGACATCCCAACCCCAGACCACCAAATCCACATAAAAATCCACACAACGGCTGATAATAGCAGCGATTACAAAATAACGTCCATGCAGAGACGGCCACTTCTTTGTCCATTATTTGTAAAGAGAAAGAGACAGATTGCATGACAGGAGGAGACATGGCTTTGTATCTCCGGTGTGAATTGGGAGCCACTCATCCACAGCCTGATGCCTACCATAGGTGAGCGTGTACACCGGCTTGCCAGCATTGTCGAGGGCCGTCAGGCAGGGGCTCTTGGGCTGAGTCGTACCCCACCGATGTAAGGCTGCTGGCAAGGAGGGAGGCCAGGTGTTGACCCCCCCGAGAGGATCGCCTTCTAGGGGACTCATGTGCTGGCCTTCCGGTTTTGGCTGGTTGGGATCTGGCTGCTGAACTAAATAGGGAAGACAAAATATCTCTGTTGACAAATAATCGGTACATTTCTCAGTAATAAAACTCAGGCAGGGCCATACGAGTGTAAGGTGGAGGATTAAATGTGAGTTGGATTCTGTGCTTATCAGTCTAAGCTGCATCCTTCAATAAGGAGTAGCTCCCTCTATCCCTCAGCTTCCGCTTCTCCTCGCACCATACTTGCGCTTTGATTGGACTTGCATCTTTCCGTCACTATTTCCCCCCCAAACTGCATTGAACTCTGGTGAGCGTAATTCAAAAATGCTTAAAAGAGCTGCCATGAGGTCCGCTGCCAAATAAATCACCTCCATCAGGAACAAACAGCGTTGAGCCTCCTGCCATTTTCAGCTCAGTGTGTTTTTTTGCTCGCTCGCTCCAGGCAGACCACCAAGCAGGGGGTTGCCATGTCACAGTGTCTTTGCCAAACTCAGCGGGGCTCGTCAATTACCTGCTGATGCATTACTATTCCTGGCACTTCATTTTACTTCATTCGTGTTTATTCATCCTGGCAGAAAGCCCCCCAAAACCACATGATGGGCGGGTTGGAATGAAGGAAATGGTTGGACAGGGCCGGGCCGCTTAGTGTGCGTGTTTCTGTATTCCATAACCACTCCCTCAACACACCTGGTGGTCTGAGCCCCACCAAGAGACAAAATGACAACCACGAATCTAAACGTGTTCCATGACTGTTTATTTGAGAGGCGTGGTGAGCTCAACCCGACGTTTTCACCTCGCCGGAAGCTGCAAAATTCCGCTGAAAGCTCCAAAAAAAATGTTGGTACAGGTTGTTAACGCTGGTGTGGCTGACGCACATGAAGGAGCAAGAGGATTTGAATCAAATCCAACCTTTAACTGCTGAAGTCTCTGATCAGTATGCTGATCACACCACAAAAAGATGGATGCTTCCTTTCATGAATTATTGATTTGTTAGAAGCCAGATAATTACTTTGGAACTATCTTACCATCCAAAAGCTCCTCGAAGTCGTCGACAAAGAACTCTCGCAACGGCGGCCGCTTCGGTCTTTTCAGAGTGTTGAGCAGCTGCTGGATTTTGGAGGAGACGCGACTGTTGACTGGAACACCTGCACCATGATATTGGAGGACATGAAAAGAAAAGGGCATAAAAGGGGAAATTAACAAGACAAGTATGTGGAGAGGAAGAAAGAATATGTGGCATGGCAATAGAAATGTAGACAAATTAAATGAGAGATGGATGAAGTGAGAAGGAGACGGGAAGGGTTGAAAAGAAGAGAATCGAAAAGGTCAATGTGGTGCTCTCTAGAGGACAACCAGCTGTCACTCACATTGTTGCAGAACAACAACAGTGAACCGCGAGGCCCATTACAGTCACCTGGAGGTCAAACGATCACAGTCTTTGAATCCAGATACTCTCTAGAATCGGCGACAAACATTGCAGGCTAAATAAAACAGAAAGTGAGGAGCATCCTCGCCTGCTGCCTAGCAACAAAAATGTCCACCATTAAGTGATTAGTCATGTCATTCATGTCAAGTCATGAATTGTCTAAAAAGATGTTTCACGTACGCTCTGCAAAATCCATAATGGTGGAGGCTAAAACCAACTATAACCCAATGTAATGTTAATGTAAATTATTTGAAGTGTTAAAGTGTTAGAAATGCTGAACCAGAATATAGACGCAATGAGAAAACATAAATAAAGGGGCACGAGAGACGAGGAGGGGTGTCTGGTTAGATTCCTCTCACATTTCTGACGTGGATGCGAAGACTATAATCATCATCGGGCATCATTTCCTTCGCATGAATTCATACGTAGTTTAGGAAAGGTGGTCTTTGCAGACATTCCAGACAGCCACAGGAGACGAAGGCCACAGCTGCACGTAGCTCGCCCCATTTCTCTTACTATTATAAGCCTGGCTCAGACAGACTGTGCCGACTTACGGAGGGACAGATGCACAGGGGGGGCAGAAGTGTGGGAGTCAGAGCTGCACCTGATGGGCCAATTAGAAAGCCCAAGACACACAGGAGGATTGCATCTGCGGGCCATGACCCCCCCCCCCCCGCCCACTCAAGTGCGCCTGATCGTTAATATCAAAACCAACCAGGACCTGCATGTGATGATGACTATAATTAACATTTTCATATCAACCCACATCATTAAATTACTGCAGCAAGCACTAGGTCCATTACGCAGAAATGGTCATACGTGATCGAATAGCATAAAGAGCAAGACTGGCTATCCCACACGTGTGTTATTGTTAATGAATCCCATTCAAAGACCCACACCAACAGTGGGTGTTGCCATCTTTTAATATTTTGAACTTAACCTAACCTTTCGGTGGCTCATCTTGTTTCTTAATACCAAAGCTGTAATTGTTAACAATATTTTGTTACATTTTTGGTTAGCAATTTCCTAATTCCGCAGGGCATTGAGGTTTTTAATCAAACATTAATCAAATTAATTTTCAGCTGTGGATTAATAACCATTTGGTGCTCTAGTGAGCATTTAACGGTGCATATGTTCATCATAATGAAGGAACATGTCCGCCTGTGGGTCATTGTTGTGTTTTTACCAGTTGGTGCACAACAAATGAGGTCTCTCGAGGAACATACTACATTCTTTATTCACAGACGATACTACTTAGTAGGATTAATTTATTCTCGGTTTCAGTTTCTTCTTGGGAATTGTTGACAAAGAAAAGCACCAAATTTTGCTTTCTCCATCAAAACAACAGATACGGGGTTATAAACCGTGTTCTCATATCAAAGGGCCCACTGTGAGACAACGGGCCAACAGGCATGTGTCACATAATGTAGTGAGACGCGTAACTCGACTAGTCTTAGCGCTTCAGTGTGAGCTCACAAATCGGCTGGCTAACACAAAAAATATTTGCACCTTTCATTGAAAACGCATTTTTAAACAGTTCACATTATCATCACCAATTTTCAGAGCATGGTTAGACACGGCTTGCAGATGCTGTAAGTAATAAAGCCTTTGCAATAGACTGAGCTCCACACACACACAGGCATCCAATGACTGAATTCAGTGCAGATTTACATATATCGTTGGAAAGTACACACTGTTAGGACAAGTGCTACACTAGACAGCAGAGGCAACGTCAGAAACACACACACACACACACACACACACACACACACACACACACACACATAAAACAAACGCAGTAGAGTGCACACATAGAAGACTGCCGTAGAGTTGGAAGAGCAGTTATAAATACCATCCATTAAACTGAGGGATCCATCACTTCTCCACTCACAGCCTGGAGGAGAGACACATCAGGATGTCAATGAAACCGCCCTGGTAACGTGACAGAACAGTCTACCTGCAGCTACACAGAGGTGACAGCAGCATTGAGACACGTACTGTTGTGCTACCATAACAACAGAGATAGTATTTCTTGCTCTTCTTTCCGATTTCTGTTATTGACTTCTTTATGAGAAAGGTACAATAGTTCACATATATAGTTCACATTTAAAACTCCCTTTCCTTCTCAGGTGGTACCCAGGTGGGCTGCTTGTGCATTTGTTAGCAGTGAAGACCCAGACTAAGCAGGTCATTCTTGACAAGAGGATGGATAGCAGCACGCTAATAGATCTGCTGAAGCACTGTTGCAGTTTTCTGCAACCCAACTCACATATTTGATATTAATTTAAAGCTGCATTCAGCTCTGATGTGAAAGGACTGGAGATGGTGGGGAGCCATGACCATCCATCCTTTATAGCACAAAAAAATATTTTGTTCAGTTGTATATTTCAAACGTTGTAATGGCACATCCTTTTGGTTTGATTTTACTAGTTCCCCATCTCTCCACTGCAAAAGCATCCAATTGGCAATATATCCGACAGCCCCTCTGGAGACTGTCTTTATATTGGATGCGTACTACAAAGTGCTGCTTTAATGATGGATGATGTTTAGTGACACTGAATCTCTAATAAAACGAGCTGAACCACGTGAATCAATGTTCCTGTAGCAATCGTTATTAATTGTGTGTTTTTAGTAGTGGCGCGGCGTTACCATGGCAACAAGAGAGGGTCAGTAAGGCAGACTTACTAAAGAAAAGACAGAGGGACAGACAGCAGGGGGGGATAGGGAGGTGACCGGGTGCGTCTGTTTCGTGTGTGTCTGTGTGTGTCTGTGTGTTTGTGCGTGAGAGCAGGAAACTCACCATCTGCGGTCTCCATGACGCTGGTGTGGTGGTTATAGCCCCGGGAAACGCCTCGCACCGAGGCCACCTGGGGACGCTCCGCATGAAGCGAGGAGCGCTCCGACAGCCCCGTCACATCGGGGGGAGCTGAGTGGTTATCTGTGATGAGTCGGGCGTCGGGGGTTAAAAGGTCAAACTCCAAGTCTGTTTTGCGCTATTGTTACCGAACGAAAATCTGCTTCATGGTTTTGCAGGCAAACTGATCCGACATTTTAGGAATTTGATTGAGAGGGTAGCAGCCCTTAAATGTAGTACTCAGGTTAGAAAGGCGCATTGTATCAAGGTTTTTATATGTTTTAGCTCCATTTGAACTACCTCCTGTGGTTATGAATGAATGTCCATCTATTTGTTGGTTATATATTCCCCTCAGGGCATAACATATGAAAGATGTGTCAGGGTGTGGGGACATTGTGAGGTTATCTATCTGAGCTCCCTTCCTTCCTATAGGAAATGTCAGTATAAGTGCTTTCGGTCCTGGGTTTTAAATGCAGACCGTTTAAATCCTAATTGCTATGGTAACACAGTCTTGACGGCATCAACACACACCGGTGTTAATCGAGGTTACAGAGAGCTGGTGGCTGAGCTGAAAAAAACTGATTAACTTATTACTGCCTTGATTAAATATACCACGTGCACATGTGTGATTTTGAAAGTTTTGATGGCCTTCTCGTCTACTGCTGAGGGGAATGACAGAAGGAATCAGAGTTTGAGGGGTCAAGGTTCGGGATAATATGGGAGATTTATTAACAGCTTCATTCAGCACCGGTTGCTTCTGCTTTTTTATGAGGGCAGCCTTGAGGGGAGGCAGGTCCGACAGAAATCTGACAGCTTCTAGTGACACATAAACATTCACAAGCACACACTCAAACACCCAAGCACGACGCCATCTCACTTTGCTACTGCGTGAGAGACGGATGAAGATGAATCTCATTAACTAGGCCAGGATGGGCAATGCGGCTGTGACACAGGAAGCTGCTGTGAGCCGTCTCACAGGACTGAATGACCGTGAGCTGGCAGGCCGAGACGACTAATCAGAGATGCAATTTACAGGGGAATCAACACCCGTAGTGAGATTCATTGGTCGGGACTGGGGGAATGAATATGATGCGTTGTTGCATTTTAGGGGTCTGGTTCCTGTTTTTTTAAATGATTTAAGTAAGAAGAAACTAAACAGACAGACGGGTAACTCACGGATCGAACTGTTTAGGTAATTGTAAAACTCGACTTACTGACAGTTTTTGCAGCACTTCATTATAGGCAATGATAGAATAATTACACTGCAAATTAAGGGCCTGTTATGAATATAGAAGTAGAGCACTGCATCATTAAAAGAAGACAAGAACATACAGGATGGAGCAGCCGTGAATTGACGGCGTGTTGGACTGCGTGTGTGTCACTGACCTAGCTGGGTGTGGGCCATAAAGTCGGCCAGTGCGGTAGCGGCGGCGTTCACGTTGAGGACCGCGTGGGAAGTGGTGTTGGTGACGGATCTCCCTCCCGGGTGGGATGAGGTGGATGACGCGGAGGATGAGGTGGACGAACCCTGGATGACACGGTTAAACCAGTGCTCAACGGCTGGCGGGCCGTGGCCCTGGTAGGGCGTTGAGGTGGCCAGGCGTCCTTGCCGGCGGAGTGAGCCCTCGTCTTCCGACGCTGAGGAGGTGTCTGTGTTTGACAGGTCAAGACAGGGCAACGTCACAACAGGGGACAAAGATATGGACCTGCAGGGTTTAGATGATATGCCGATGATACATTGTTTTACTTATACATACAGGGTACATATAAGCAAGTGGGATGGCCAGATGGGTTCAATGGAAATGGACAATGTTGAGCTGAGAGATACTTGTAATATAAATGTAGCCATACTAAGAACATATAGTCTTACACTGTCCAATGTTATGCACCGCCATGTCAGATTCCTTGTATATCTAACATATCTTGGCAATAAATGTTCCTGATTCCAGATAGAGTGAATTGGTGTACTTTATATGAATGATGAAGTGTCATAGACTTTGACAACAAGAGTGTGTTTCATATTTATAGACGACGAGAGAATTAAAAGAGGTCAACACGCAGTTGCTATAAAATTGTTATTCTTTCTTGAGAAAAAATATGTATCCTGTACTTGCATAAAATACATACAGAACCAAAAATACCCTGACCAAATTCCCTTTATAATGTTGGTATAAGACTCTGGAAGTGTGGTGTGTGTTTAAGTTATGCTTGGACTCAAACACAGCCGCTAATGATTTTACTGACACTCCCTTGAGAGCAATTTGTCGTTGCAAAAATAGCCTACACAGGAAAATCTTCAAAGCATAGTCAGGATCATTCAAAATGAAAACATTCCATTTCATCTTCCAGCTATCCAAATGTCTGCTTCAGAAGCACCACAGTTACACAAGAGCAGGCCAGTCGGAGAGTTGCAGTCTGCAGCGAATGGAAGGGCCAAAGAGGCTTAAGCATCAGCGCACAAAAAAAACAAGAAAGGGTCACACGTCACACATATTATTCATGATTACCAAAGGAAACAGCAGCTACCCATATAAAGACCTAAATATTACACCCAGAACACTTTATAAAAGCAAAGCCTTACAGATAATGTGGAAAATATATTCCAAGTCCACAGATGCCCTTATTCTGCAGCATTATGGAACCAGTTGTGCTTGTTTGAACAGAAATACATATATATATATGTATATATATATATATATATAATATTATATATATATATGTATATATATATATACATATATATATAACAGCTCTCTAATGGGGAAACTCGCTTTGCAGAGGTATCAACCATTTAAAAACCCAGAGCGTCATTCTGGACACAACATCAAACTAGGGGTCCGTGGAAAAGAGACAACGTGTCTCTTTGAGTTGGAGTCCTCCCCATAATATCAAGAAAAAAGTGAAGGACAATCCGGTGTTTGGATGCCAGTGGCGGTCCTGCCAAGCCAGAAGTAACACTGGCTTGTCGATGTAGTGGCGTTATGAGTTATGACTTGTGTCTATAGTCAGGGGGAAAGCAGGCCGGCTCTGAGAAGATATGCTAGTTGATCCAACTGGGAACTTGCACCTGCACTAGGAGTAGGTTTGAGTTGGGAGAAACGGGTTATGGAAGGACAAGGAGGAGACATTTAGAGAATAGATTACGCTTGTGTGATCAGCGCATGTCTGAGGATGTTCTCTAAAGTAATGAGCTTTCTTGCAATTAATCAGCTTCCTAATCACTCACAGTATGCAGTTACAAGTAAAGTCCGCGAACCGAGAACCTGGAAAACACTGTTTCTTTCTTTGCTGTGGCTCTGCAGAAGTTGCCAAAAGAAGGCCGGAGGAGGTTTGATCATAACGAGCTTGAATATACGGTCTCTACAACCAGCGTACTCATGGGGGTTATCTCGCATTCATGAGTCCGTTTGTTATTCCTCTGCCTTAGTTGAATCTCTCTCCGAGTCTCACTGACCTTGACACGCTTACACAGGAGAGAGGGAAACGGGGGGTCAGAGAACAAATGCTAGGTAGAAATACAGAGGAGGAAAGAATGGGAAGAATACTGAAAAAGAGAAAGAGGTATTTGTAAAAAAGGATACAAAAAAGTGAGTTTAAAAAGACAGTAATGTAAGGAGGTAGGGAGGAATAAAAAAAGGGAGAGAACTTTAAAAAATTGCATTCATTCTTTTGCAATACCATTTTTTCTTGAGGCAAACACAATTGGCAATCCCCATTGTAGCAATGTACAGATGGCATCTGACATATTGGATTGATTTCCTAAAAGGACTCAAGTGGTATTTGGGTACAGTGGTGCTTTGCGCTAAATGCTAATAGAAGCTGCTATCATGCTCTCATTGAAAATGCTGGGCAGACATAATGGGTATTATGTTCATGCTAACATGTAATATAATGCTCTAAAACAAAGTATAACTGAGCCTAATGGGAATGCAATATGCTTTGCGGGGATTCGGCTCTAGACAAAGTCCTGATACAAAAATTATTATATTTCATGCTGATGGGGACATTCATGTCATTATCAAATTTCATGGCAAACCTTTCCAACAGTTGTCAAAAGCCCAAATGTACACCTCATGCAGTGGTGCTAAATGTCCTAGTGATGCCGCTAGCATTGCTAATAGTGTTGTAATTGTTGTTCTGTGCTGGATTAAATGACAGATTTATCAGTAAAAGAATAATTTTGCTCACATTCTTACTGGTTCTTCACAATCAGACATCGCGTGTTCAGATACGTACTCTGAAACCAGTCACTGCAGTTTTGCAGGATAAAAGATGGAAAAGGAGAAGGTTAATTGATGGGTTGAATACAGATACTAACAATGGTTGTTGTTCTCGTTCTCTAAATATTACCAACCAGCACCATTTGCCATGAAATCTCCCACATTAGTACCCACTGATGAAATGAAGCTGACGTAGTCTTATGAAACCATTTAAATTCTCAAACCAAATGTTAAAGTCATTAACAGAACCATGCCACCGTGAGCACATCAATCCCCCCAAACGTCATTAGCCTTGATAACTTAGCTGAGCCCCAAATGATGTTGTATGTTGATTTGCACCCATGCACTTCCTCTCAGTAGATGACTCAGCGTCACCACGAAGAGACGTCTCCCTACCGAGTTCAAACCCCAGTATCTGAGCTCTTAATCCGTTTACGAGCTGCACCGCTGTGTCCTCTCTCTTTACCCAATACACGAAGCTCCACGGCCCCCCACCAGTGAACTTTTATACACCAACGATAAACCGCTGCAGTTTTAAGAGATTGAAAGGTTTGCAGTCGTCAAACTGGCACGGATATCTCACCAGCTGATTGAAGAATAATGAAATACCTTCTTTTTTTATAATTTGAGAAACTAGCAAAACAAAAATGTTTCGGGGTCAGAAATGTGACATTAAAGTGAACTGGCCCACACACCCCAAAATGTTACAAAAGCAAGTGAAAAGTCGACATTTTGAGACAATGGTTAAGATCTTATTATGCGTTCATTATGCAACTCATGTGGGACGTTGTGCCTGGGAATACGGCAGTGAGAACTGAGCGCCTTTTGAGTCACGCAGAATGGACACATTCATCAAACGGCATATTTCCCTCCAGCAGCAGAAGCTCAACATCATCATCTTCCACCACTGGACACAGCTGAGCGCCAGCATCCTACACGCCGATGCTGGTGAGCGCACACAGAGACGACCCTTTGTACGCGATGAGCTCGGGTGTGTGTTTGCAGGATAAACGCCGCCCTCGGCGCACAGTGCTCCGGGAACAGAGGTCTCACCTGGCGGGGTGCATGCCTCGACGGAAGACTGAACTAACACGGATCGTCTCTTGGAGGGCATTGGCATCTTCCTCTCCTTGTACTTTGCCAAAGCTGCTTGGACAGCTTCTGTGTGCAAATCTGACGGGACACATGCACACAGTGAAGCCACAGCATAACAGAAGAGCACCTGGCCATTTAGACTTTTAATGTAGGGAGGCGTGCTTACCAGATCGGAAGCGTTCATCCCGGGTGTTGGCCGCCCGGGACTTGTTGTGTTTGGAACCCGGCAGAACAGCTTGGGAGGAGGCCTGGATCCTGTTGTCAATTTGCAGAGAAGGATCTACACCTGGGGGCAGAACAGATAGAAGAGAAAGCAAGGAGGGAAACAGTTAGTAAGAAATATCCCTATCAGAGATATGTGCTCTCTGAATATCCCTCAAGATCCAGTCCCTGCAAGCTTAACGCTTATCCCTGTTTAGGCTGCTTTATCTAATACAGTAGCTTGGGGTTGATAAAGTCCTCTCTGAAATTAAATCATCCCCTCTCGCAGCTTTCCAAGGCAAGCAAATGCAAATCACACAGACGTAACAGGCGAGGGGTTATTAGGCGCCATGAATGTCAACCAGACGACATCTTTTAACCAGAGCATTCCAAAATGATCAAATACTCAAAACTCTTCGACCTCCCGGTGCTCTGCGTGACGCGAGCGGTGATTCATTCTTTTGATTATGCAATTCTCATTTGAGCCTCATTAAGTTACTTGTGGTTAACATCAGAGGGGAGACCCAAGACCAGGGCTTGCAGGAAGGGTGTGGTTGGAGCTGGATTTGTAGTCTTCCAAAATCGGCTTCACTTCTTCTTCCCGTGCGCACATACTGATGTGTTTGATGTATGCAGGTATGCATACTTCATACACATTATGGGGTGTCAATGTACAATTTGACTAAATGGGCTTAATCTTTATATACTGTATAAATGCTGTTTAACTCGAACCAATTCATTATTGACATATAGAAAAACACTGATCATACCTCTGTTATGCTATCATTTGTTCTGCATATCAAAGCTCTAAATGCACTCGTTATACGTGGTGCTTATAAATTACATGAACACAGCAACCAAAGAAACTTCCCACAACTTACCCGTGTTGAGTAATGAAAGGCCTGTGCAGTTATTTTAGGCAGAGTTGAGCCAACTTTACAAACAATGGAACCGGAAGCCGTCAAAGCAACAGCTTCTATACCAAAATTCTGCAATTCATCTGAAAAGTATGTGAAACTAAAGCTTAAAACAATGCTCCTGTTCTTCTAAATGAACGGCAATACCAACTCGCGCCTTGTCTCCATGTCCGCACGGTCAATAACTAGATACATTAACATTTTGTGTAAAACCAAACCTCACGTGGTCAAGTTTTTGCTACAGAGATGTTCTACAGGGAACACAGCTTGTTTTTATTCCATATAATGCAACCTGCGACTAGATGCTAAATTATGCAGTAGTAGAGACATTAACCTCTGCAAATCCTAATACACAAACACAGCCGACTGACTCTCTGCAACACGCAGACATATTTTGATGCCAACCACTTTTGGAGGGTTCCTGCCCCCAGGGGAACTGTTTTGAAAACCGCCTTAGGAGGACAGAGTCCCATCATGCCATATTCAGACAGCTAGATCCAACACCTAGCTGGCTGGTGAATCAGACAGACGCCCGGCCTGCCAGACAGCCATCAGCCCGCCCGGCTTTTCAGCTGCAGCTTAGTGGGGATAAGCGAGCTGCACACCGTCAGCAACTCTCGGCCAGCGGCAGCACACGGAAATGCTGAGTAAAATTCACACACGCTTTGACCTAATCTGTTCAATAACACTTTTGAATTTTAGACACGATTCATTAAGGCCCGGGGTCATTTCTGGACACGTGGAGTCTGACAGAAACGCACAAACACAAACACAAACACACACACACACACACACACACACACACAGCGTCCCCTGGGCATGGATGGACACATCAATGTATTATTCTGGTCCCTTGTCCCTCTGACGGGCCAGCCACACTTCAGACCCCCCCCCCGGCCCCTGGAGGAAGCAGGTCTAGGCAGATGAGCCGGTTGCTGGGAAGAACACACTTGTGAGACACACCGCACAGAGCCAATCAGAGGCTTGCTCCGTCACAGCCCACGTTGTCATTGGCCCACGGCGTTCCCTGATTCATTTGTAGCACCCGTCTGATGCCTACACTTACAGGAGTGACGGCTGTGCGTCGCTTTCCTCGAGAGCAAATACGGCCTCACTAAAAAAGTCACAATAAATGATGATGATGTGAATGATATAAATGACTGGATGACCATCATATAGTACCTGTATGTGAGAGCTCAAACTAACTTCTCTGTGAACACGTCACATCACATGTAAATGCTCGACTTCCCAGTACGGTCCACACATGAAGGAATTGTTTACTTTCAAAGGTCCCAGTGCAGCTCCTAAACACTCCAAGACAAACAAAGGAAATCATTGTACTCATACGTACGTCATAGATCTAACGATCGGGCTCCATACCAAGCTTTATTGCTCTTGGCACTATGAAGTCTTGTGAGTACATTGAAAAATAAGGCAGTAAAAAACGCCTTAATTTTAGCATGGAGCTCAGAAGCGTTTCAGTCTATTGGTCTCCTATTTCTACCCTGCAGCTGTCAAACCCTCACCACCTCATTCACTGTCCTGGGTGGATCTGTCATTAATTCCCACACACATCCGTTCATCCCGCTGGAAGAATATGTCACCCGTCCCAAAGCCCATCCATGTCCGCCTGGCAACTATCACTTCCTTTTTTTAACTGCTGGGATCCTGAGTGAGTGGATTATAAAAACGAATGACAGAAAGCATACACATGATAATACCAAGAAGGGAGAAGGAGCCGTAGGGAAGAGATAGAATGAAGGAGATGATTTGGCCAAAGCTGAATAACAGGCCCGCTAACTTAAGTGGAAAGCCTAGAACGATCGGCCCGCAACAGACTCTGGTTTCCACTGAGGCTCGCCGCTGTGAGAGCGGGCCAAACCCACCACTGCAGAGGACCCCGGTTAAAGAACGGGGAAGCATGAAGCGGTGACTCTGCAGCTCGAAATAGACACTGGATTGATGTATAAATGTATGTGCAACACAGTCAAAAACCACGGGACGATAAAAAGTGGAAACATAAATCTTCAAAAACAACAAAAATTCAACCGTTTCATTGTCTTAGTTGGTTGGCGTCTATTTTTAATTTGGCCCCTACAAACACTGTAATAGTGTATTTGGCTGCTGAACTTCAGTGGAAATAACAGCAGACCCGATGATAACAGAACCGCTGTTGAAGAATATAGGGCACAGCAGCAGACTGTGAATTGAATTACATAGATGTGTCCAACGCATCCACAGCCACTGTGTCACCAATGGTGATGTTCCAACTGGCAGCTTTAGTATCAAAACTACTCAATTCAATGCACACAAAATAAATCTACTTCAAAACTAATCTTGGATTTGTTCCAAGCTGATGATTGAGTTTTGGGGTTCGATGTTCAATTCGCCTTTTTTTTAAACTGTAGAAAGTGTCCGAACGAAGATACAACCAACAACAAATCCAAATCCAAATCCTAACACACTCTCGTCCCCTCTTCTGTTCGCTCTGGCGAGGACACGGTGCTAACTGCTACGCTAACTAGTAGTCAGGGGGGATGACATGAACCTGTTCTGGGACAGTAAAGCCCCTCCAGCCCTCTGTGCCTTACCTTGTATCTGAGGGATGTACGGCGCCAACAGCTTGCCTCTTTTCTTCTCATAGCCCTTCTGAGTGATGTCCCCTGTACAGACAGAGATAGAGAAATACACAGGAACAGAAAGCCAGAGAGAGAGAGCGAGAGAGGGGAAGGGGGGCAGAGAGATGAGTCATTAGCTCTGCCGTACACTGGTGGTGTGTGTGTGTGTGTGTGTGTGTGTGTGTATGTGCGCGCGCACAGTGTCTATGGTCCCCTCTGCCCGGCTGGTTGCACTGGCACCGCGGGGCACCAGGGGAGGAGATCAGCAGCTCTCGCCCAGTGGACGCCGCCATCCCGCACACATGCACAGGAAGTGACATGGGACTGTAAGATGTTGAAGAATTTCCGACCGAATACTTGAATGACAACATCGACAAGGCAAGAGGCATTTAAAATCTCATTTGTCTGGTTTCCCTCACAGTCTTTTTGACCAGAAGCGAAAAGAAGAAAATCCTGCTGAGGTCAGCATGAACTGATTCCCCTTCAGTTGTCTCGCCACACATAATTAGGCAGTCTGTTAAAGAAGATCTAACTGCATGTGATTTTTAATAGCCGTATTTGAACGAAACGTCATTGTACAAGCTTTTTGAAACCCAGAATTTAACTAGACTACATGAAGAAAGTAACAAATTTATGGCAGATAGAGACGAAGAAGGGGGAAGGCAAAGTTATATAATGGCAGCATGGTATATAACCAGTGTTGGGAGTAACGCGTTACAAAGTAACGCATTACTGTAATTCCACTACTTTTAGCGGTAACGAGCATGTAACAAAGTATTTTTTTCAAATAAATTAACGCAGTTACAATTACTGAAATTGAAATGAGTTCGTTACTCGCGTTACTCTTTTGTGACGCGAAGCAAAGGGCCGGTAAATAGTAAGTAAATAGCTGCCTTTCAGCACAAAATAGTTGGGGCCACCAAAACGTTGTGTGTCACAGAATAGTCGCCGTACGTGCATGTAAACAGCATCGCTTCGCTCATGACGAAAGAGCGCAGGCCCGCGGATGCTGCAGGCGCCGCTCCACGCAAACAATCAAGGCTCCACTTTACACGGACTGCAGTGCGGCCGATAAACCGGGCAGAGCTGAATAGATTGATTGCTCGGTTATGTTGAAGATGTCGAGTCAGTTGCCTTCAGGCAAATGCCTGAAACAGTTATTTTGTATTAAGTTAAGTATTAAAAAGCACTTTTGTACTATTGCTTGATTTGAAGGCCTGTTGCCCTGTTGATTACAATAAATAGGTCTAAAAAATATGTTTATTGTGTTTGACTGTTCAGTACTATTTATATTCATTACATTTAAAAAGCAGACATAAAAGTTACTTAAAAGTTACTTTCCAGAGTAACTAATTACTTTTGATACACAGTAACTGGTAAGTAATTCAATTACCTTTAAAAGAAGTAACTAGTAACTGTAACTAAATACTCATTTTCAGTAACTTGCCCAACACTGTATATAACTTAACTCTACTAATTGTCTCTAGACTTGGCACAGTGTAGAAAAGACCCATGACCTCACACCGGTTATTAAACCTATTAAAAAATAGAAATAAAAACACCCGCCAGACACTGCTTCGGTACTGGCTCCGTACTGGTACGTGGCTCATCTAAGGGGATAAATCGGTGGATACCGTGTCACAATGCTGCCACAAGAACTACATCTTATCTGTAACCATATTGATAAATTCAGAATCAGAAGCATTATCTGCAAAAGAGTTCGAATGGTCCATCCCTAATCACAGAGAGGATTGCTTCAACTAAATAGTGTAGTTGTAGTGGCCTTCAATTGTCTTTCTCTCAATAAGTTCTGAACCAGGGACACAGAATTACATTTTCAGTAGGATATAAAATCTTAATACATTTAGTGAGCTCACTACTAAAAAAACAGTGTCACCAAAATTCCAACAATAAATCCATGTCCACATGTTCAAAAGGGACAGACCGCCAACACTGAGTGTTTTGGCTGTTTGTTGTTATGTGGTTAGTGGATGTGAGGCTGTGAGACTGACGGACTGGGTTTCTGAGTATCAGACAGAGTGGGACGAGGTTGACGGGGTGGAGACTCGCTCTTTTGCGGACAAAAGAGTGATTGATTCAGAAAGAAAGGGCTGACTGACAGCACCTCTAACACACAAAGCACGAGAATGTACATATATGCGAGACCTCTCATACTGAAAAATAAAAGGGAAGGGTCTTGTGGAAAACATGCCAGTCAAACCGTGGGGATGGAAGTGTCAAAGTCAACAGACACTTGACATAACGTGTGAATTGTTCTGGCAGGAAGCGAGAACTGCTCACCAACATCAACGGCGATTAGTGAGTTCACGCCGGAGTCCGATGAGTTCGGATCGTTCGCTGTGCTTTGTGTTTATCTCTATAGGCTCTCAGTGGGGGGGGGCATTAGGGTGGAGGTCAAGGGGAAAAGGAGTTCAATCGGTTTAGGGTAGAAAGAGAACAAACGGATTAAAAACCCGCCCCATTTCATGTAATTTCCAATTTCAGCATTGGGAACATCCGTTTCACTAAATGTGTTTAACCTATATTCATTAATAAAAGGTATCCTTTCCCCCATCAACCTACAACCCGTCATGTTGATACATCTTCTATTTAGTTCCGTATGGCACTAAATGAATGACCGTGTATTATTTCAGACAAGCATTCCAAACTTTCTTGGTTCATCTCGTCTCCCGAAGCCCCTGAAATAACCCAACAGTGTGGTAGTGTGAAACCAGGTGTCGTTGGTCCCACTGGTTGCCGCACTGGTCCCGAGTCAGCAGCGGTGGCTGAATGCTCCACACTGTGACATGTCCAGGAGAGCTGGAGGGCCCGGCAACAATGCGGCGCTGTTCACAGGGCCGGGGGAGGGCGGAGGGGGTGGGGGGGGTCTGGCGGCTGACCTGACAGTGACTCTTTCTGCTGATAAGTGTCTCTGTTTGTACGTGCGTACGACGGGGTACGTTTGTGTGCGCTCGCCAGCACGTCGGAGTGCACGTGCGCGGTGGCGGGACCAAACTGGCCCGGCAACCACACAATAGAAGGACTTTTCTAGTCCAGATTGTAGCGAGCGGCCCCCGGTTGACCAAGCGGCCCCTAGTACACAAGGATCCGTCGGGCGCGTCTCAACGGAGCGAAGCTACCGGGAATCTTCAATTGAAACAATAAAGTCGGGGGCACCAAAGGGTTACAAAAAGCGTGTTGGGACAAGTTGCATGTGCTTATATTAGAGTGCGTTTTGTTGACGGATGCTCCCCTTCCGTTCCCTGCTTGAGCTTTGAGTGCCTCTATAAGAGAAAAATGGAAGGATTCAAAAGGTCAATATGCGGCCTCCCGCCTGGGGAATATCTGAGGAGGGGGTGATGCAGGGGAGAAAATGGGGGCGTGATGGAAGCTTAGTGCACACACAGAATCACACAGTCACAGGCTCAACTGCGTAGTTGAGCTATTAAGAAATAGTGTTGTGCACGTGGGCGGTAAAGGGGGGTCAGGAACGAGCAAATAAGAACTGCACAAGAGAAAGGGGTGAGAGAGGGGAGGCATCTTTCGAGTCGTGGCGGTTAGAAGACATCAACAGGGGCTCAGCTGGAGGACCAGTTTGTTTTTTTCATCTTTCCTCAACCGGCATCCTCCATCAGAATCAACCTCCTTTGTGACCTCCATCCCTCCACTCTAACCTCTTCACCTCCTTCACATTAAGCATTGCAGTACTCGTCCTCCTTGGGCTTTGGGCAAGGGGGAGATGGAAATAGCAAAGGGATATCATGTCTTTGTCCTCATCTTTAGGGCTATGGTCTTTGGGATATCAACCTTCATACGTCTGAAGTGGAAAGATTTTGTTCCAGATTTTGTTTGTTTTGTTTAGAGAATTACCTTGCTTCTTCAATCGGGGGGGAAGGGGGGGGTTCTGAAACACAGCACTTTTCTCTACTAGGCAGCCCAAATACATCGGGGATAGAGAACGACGCTCTGACTGAGGATGGTGAGATTGGCTGTCCTTGAGTAAAGCAACTGGGGCTAGGGCTGGCAATAATTTAGCATTATAATGTATGTACTATATACTGTATAGTACTGGTAAATCCTCATATTAAGATATTGAATATATAATATATAACTAAGCAGGGGGTTGCAAATAATTACTTTCTCAATAAATTAAGCTCCTAAATCCCAAAGCGACATATTCAAATTGCTTCTTTTGTTCAACCAGCTGTATAAAACTCTTATTTTTATAGAAGAAAAGAAAACCATCCAAATTTCACATTTGAAGGAATATGGGGCGTTATTATTTAAAAATGAATGAACAATTAATCCTGCTGTGGTGCCTAGCGACGGGAACGTTTTCTTCAGAAGGGCCACTGCTAATCAATAGACCAATATTCTGTGTGACAGATAATAAAGAGGAGAGGTGGCCCCGCCCACCCTAATGTCAGCTGAGACGCCACGCTGACACACACTGCTGCCAAGCCGGCGACCAAGCTGTCTGCCCTTCAAATGCACCAAAAAATGAATACTAAGCGAAGGTAGCATTTTGTGTCCAGGCTTGTGTGCTGCTAGCTGTCATTTAGCATTAGCTCTCCGGCATACAAATGTTAGCTTTGCACATTTGGACTAAGCTTTACCCTGGACAGCCGCTGACATTTAGTCTTTGCCAGCGCATATTTGCAGTGGCCGGTTCATTTGAGGAACAGATGAGATTCATTTCAGGTGAACTATTATTCCTCTGAACGTTCCAGCCCAGAGGTAAGGGTCCACAAACATTCGTCATCACTTATGTCTTACAGATGCAAAGAAATGTACCCAGTTAATGCAGAGTAAAAGGAGCAGAGGTATGAAGAGAGGAAGCAGATCCACATGTCTGGCTTCCTTCTACATGACACAAAACACTTCTCGACCCTTGGAAAAAAACTTTTAACACACAAACTGAGGCAGAATAACTCACATGCAGAATCCAGGGAAGCACACAGAGCAACGACGGGACGTCTTCGGCAGCGGGAGAGCCAGCGAGAGAGGGAGAGAGGTGCACGGATGCAAGGGGAGGAAGAATACAGGCAGTCGGGTCAGCGAAGGCCATCCATCTAGCGGACTAACAACTCTGTGAGGTCCTGCTGACAGAAGTCGGGCCCTTCAGCATCCTTTGTTTCCTTTCACAGAGAGAGCCGGAGAATGAGCGAACCCCATCTCCCTCTGTCTGCCTTCCCATCGCTCCCCTCCCCTCCCTCAAACCCCCCACCAACCCTCTTCTATTCCACTGCCCCTGACCCCCCCTCCTTCTCTCGCTCCCACTCTTTCCGTCCCTCTCTGTGAGTCCTCCCAGCTAAGGTCTCCACACACAAAGCCAAACTAGGCTGCAGGATTAGGGTGTCAAAGCAGACCCCCCCCCCCCATCCCCATCCCCTCCCACATACCAATCTATCTCTCTCACAAATACACTGTACAAGAACTGAAGAAGAGTGTTACAACACGTTTGTACAGCACAGGTCGGGTTACAGGGAGCATTCAGACCGTGTCTAGTTGTAGAGAACAAGCGTCCTCGCTTACACGGCAGTGGAGTTAGTGTTTATTATGCAACGTGACATAGACCACCGATCTCAGATAAAGGAGAGAATAACCAGTTGGGCGACGTGAATGACAATGCACATCGTCTCTAACCGCTACGTTGATTCTATCGTTCCCGCTGTGGAATCGCTTTGTGAGAACTTAAGCCCGTATTGTAGAGTGAAGGAGAAGCTGCATGGAGAGCAGTTCTCTGTGTTGGAGATGGAGTACTATGGTAGTCCAGGCTTATCTGCAGAGTGTGCATGTGGGCATTAGTATTCCATTTGATAAAATTAGACCTATCTACCCTATGGCAATACATTTCAATGAATAGCTGCATAAAATTAGGCTCAAATACGGCTCGCTAGCCGCACACTAATGAAATGGACACGCACAAAGAGTCCTGCAAACGCACGCAGAGTAGACCATCTCCTCTGCTTCCAAAGAGTGAGTGGAACCAGATGTCACCTTGGACTGATGGGTCAGTCACCTTCCGTATGTTTGCTTGAACTCTGATAAGTAATTTTTCCACAAATGTCAAAGATTTATTGGTTTATTGGGTTCATTTTGAGGCCGAAGTGTTCCTTTAAAGTCAAGTACACAATGCATCTCTCAGCTGGACACAGCGTGTGCAGGTGCCTTTTAATAGAGCTGTCATCGAACCTCAAGGGTATAACGAATGTGTAAAGCTCAAGTCAAACTGAATAACATGAGCGTCTATGCAACAAACATCCTACTGGAAGGTTAAAGGCGGTCAGGGACGAGAGGACGAAGGGTAAGTGTTGCAGAAAAGAGGGGTTCATTGAAGATGACAAGGAGTTTGACACAGAGCCAGCTGGAGGAGGGGGGGGGGGGGGGGGGCATTGGAGGGGGGCGCACTGGAGGGGGCTTTAGGGAGAGTTTAGAGACAGAAGCGTGGATGAGGATAGAAAAGGGAGACTGGGAAAAAACGGATAAGGAATAAAAGAGGATACAATTATAAGGTAATGACTTCCTCTTTCTTAAGACACACACACACACACACACACACACGCTTCGCCGATCCTAAAGCACATGGGAGTCTCTCAGTCTCGATCCATCCATCACTCCAATCACACCATCGTATCGCTTTTAATTAAGTAGTGCCAGCGAATTAGGAGGCTGAGTGAACCCTCCATTGCCACTTTGCTAATACATAGCGAGCCCCCCCAACCCACCATCTCATGCACACACAGTCCCCCCCCCCCCCCCCCCCCGCCCCTGGCGCTTTATGGCTGGTGAGCAGACAGACAGCGTGAATAATAAGATGTTAGCTGCAGTGCTGCCCTGCAGCTGTGCACTGATTTGGGGAGCAGACCAGAAGAGGGGTTCGGGGCGGGGGGGGCGGGGAGGGGCTGTAATTAACAGTCACAAATAAACCCTGATACTCTATGGTCTCACATCAAAGCAACACACACATGTGCAGCGCTTGTTCCAGCTCTCACAGAGAGGCGGATGCTGATCAACTCAAGAGCAGATGAGTTAGGCCGCTGCATGCACATGGACACACACACAGTGTGTGTGTGTCCATGTGCATGCAGCTCACTCATTATTCTCATTGGTTGTATCAAATGTGAAATAATGGTGCCCTATTTTGCGTGTGTATGTGTTTGTGGTTTTAGACCTAGAATGATGACATTTGGGATAATTAAGAGTTTATTGTCTTTTGCACATCTGACGTAGTTGAGAACGTCTAAAAAAAAAAAGGTATTTATCCTTCATCCAGTCCTTTCAAGTCAAATGTGTTAGCCTGTGTGTCTCTGCAGACTGTGTGTGTGTGTGTGTGTGTGAGAATTGTGCGCCAAGACATCTGTGCGACAGGCGTGACCAGGGAGCCTCAGGGTGAAGACAAAAACACAAGAATCTGTTCACAGCCAACCAGCACAAGTCCGCCTTGAACTGCAGAGGACCGACTACCTCCTTCCACCTGCCTTGCCTACGAGTGGCAACACAGCTGTCCCCCCCCGGTGTGCAAAGGTGTGTACCACTGTCATTTGGCCAACACCCCCCCTCGTCCGATAGTTACAGTGAGCAAAGCGACAGTGATCGGCACCAAAAGCAAGACAAGAGCCTAACTAGCTGCTGATGAATAGCTCAGCCTAAACAGGAGCTCTATCCAATCTGTCCTCATTCAAAAACTGCTTCCTTTTGTGTGTGTGTGTTCGGTACGGTTTTCCCTTCACAAAGCCGACCGAGCCCCTGCTGCTAAGTGACATGATTAGGAGGCTGCAATCAGGCTATGTACCGGGCGCTTTTGTTCCTCATTGGGAGCAGTTCTCAGGAAGCAAGAAATCAAGTCAGACAAAGTCAAACTAAATGGCCTCCTTTCAGGGCATCACAGCTCTATTCCAAAACTCCACCAACCAATCGGTCTGCAATTTAAAAAAAAAAAAGAGTCAAAGACACGGAATGGCCTGACGGGACATCTTGAGCACGCGGTCCGACCATTCGCCTTTCCTCAGGGGACGCGTTAAATGACCCATGCGGGAAACTGATGGGCCAAAAGCCGCCCAGATCCGCATCCCATAGGTACTTTTAGCCTACTGCACCCAATGAAGAACTAAGAACTTCTGATTATGGCTCCCACCAGCGAGAGGAATCAAGCGGCCCGGATGTTGGTGGTGCGAGCGGGACGGTGTCCCATCTGAAGCTCTGTGGGATCTGCCGACGTGTCTCCGTACGGCCTCAGAGGATGAGAGGTTTATCGTCTCCCCCTTTTAGCCGGGTTATTTCCATATCAATGGACGTGTTTTCACCAGCTTGACACAGGCTGAGCCATTAAGCTCCCCGCGTATACAAACGCACACAAACACCTATGTGCTATATAGACAGGGTGGGGGGGGTTAGAGCCGGGCGTCACTTTGCACAAACACACAAAACAGCATCTACATACGGCACCGTGGCAAGCCAATTCCACGGTGAACACACACACACACAGATGCACTCAGGGGCCTTAGAGATGCAGGCCATCGCCCCCGAACTGTGCGTCTGTGTGTCCGTATCCACATGTCGGCTGACAGGGCTGACTAGCTCTCCTCCGTGCACGCCAAAAGGCCTTTTTGTCTTTGTCTGACATTCATGACGGGGTCTTGGAGGGGAGCCTAGCAAGCCATGAAAGAACTTTTGCAATTGTGGACAAACACATGTGTGCGAGGAATAAGGAATTGTATTAGTCCGTTAGATAAAGTGTCAGGAAATAGTCAAAAATGACCATCATCAGCTTGTTTGATCTGACTAACAGGACACAGTGACATTCCAGAGAAAGGAAAGCAGCAAATCCTCACATTTTAGTGGGTTGAAACTGAAAAGACACCATTGCCGGTTTTTAGAAGGTGTAAGGTGCTTTTGTTCAGGATGCAAGAATGCTGGTTGTAACAAACACAAACAGTCCTACAAGCCGATGTCTCCAGGCTCGGGACAGGATGACCACTGGCCTCGGCTCCTACTAAACACCATCTGTTCCTCTTTCCTCTTCCCTCCCTCTCTGCATCACAAACCCAGCGTCCCAAATATGCAGAAACATGAGTTTTCTGCACAAAGGGGCATTATATAGGAATTCAACCAGAAAATAAACCTTGTTTCTACAAACATTTTCTTTTTTAAATCCACAGCGACTCTGCATTAACACAGAAGTATTTCCAGAGCAAAATAATGTAAAGCTGCCATCATTCTACAGCACACAACTCCTAAACAGCCACCATTCTTTCTCATCCATGGTTACTTTCACCCATATTCCTCCATACGGTTTGGTTTTCCTTCACTTCTTTCAGCCGGTTTCCTTTTCGTCCTACGCTGGTTATTTAGTTACGCATCATTCACCATCGATGCAGTGGTGATCCTCCAACACAGACCACATGCCAATGTAGAAAGTGTCGAGAAACAGAGAAAGAGATGGACTTGATATAACAGAACTGCAGATTCCCTAAAAAAAGGTTTTATCAAAGTATCTTGCGTGTCTTCAAACACACACACACACACACACACACACACACACACACACACACACACACACACACACACACACACACACACACACACACACACACACACACACGTGATTGCTATTCCATAATTCAGTAGTGTGACACTTTCACAGGCGACCAGCTGAACTCTGCTGCGTCCCACTAATTAAGTAGAGCAGTGATATCGCTATCAAGGCCGGACTTCAGCCTTTTAAAATGTAAGACCACGGCAGAACACCACCCCGGTCCTTGTTAACAAGACCAGGGCTGTCTGGAACATATGGTTGCCCCCAGACATGATATTTATTACAGGAGGAGAAGAACAAGAAATGCTGTACAAACACAGAAAGTCAGACGGTTTGTGTTTATAAAAAACAGCAGATGTGTATTTGTGGTGTTTTCATTTTAGAAACTAAGGACTAATTTAAAAAACAAGGAAAGTGTGTATGTGTGTGTGTGTGTGTGTGTGTGTGTACATAGTGAGCAATAAAGGTACCACGAAGAGACAGTTTAGTTGGAGCACATGTGCAGAGCTCCTGTTCTAATGAGTCTATTAGTCAGTGACACAGCAACCACAACACACACACACACACACACACACACACACACACACACACACACACACACACACACACACACACACACACACACACACACACAGAACGAGAGGACAACCAAACACAGACTTTTCAACATTTCATCATTTACATATTCGCAGTAGAAGGCGCCCTCTGCCCCTAAGCTACAACCAGACCAACATAAGCATGACATTCATTTTTCTGTGATAAATAGACACACACAACACACACCAGGATATCAGCTTGAACAGTGCTCCCGTCGAGCAGGCTTATCGTGTCAGGCGATAGGATCTCGTCCAACCCACAGCGACACTAAAACGGCGGTGGCCTTTAGTTGGATCTGTCCAACAGAGGGCGCTAGAGCGATGCGTAGACTTCAGGCGCCCACGCTGACGCTCATCTGACCCCCTCGTCCTTCAGCTGATCTAATCTAGTCTCCTCTCACTCCCTTTTTCTCCTCTCCTGCTCAGTTCTCCAACCAGCGCACACACACACACACACACAGTCGGATTGCACATGACCATTTAAAAGGGAGAGTGTGTTTGTTAAACGTCTCCCTTTTGTAATCCCCATAGGCTGAATTGTTCAATCCAAATGTTGAGGAGTATAGCGGAGAAAACTCTCATGGATAACACCCATTACACCACTATTTGAGACTATTAAAAGGTGGTTTGGTAACCAGCATGTGAGTCATTCTTTGTCTGAGCGCCAGCAGCTTTCGCACAGAGCCGGATGCAGTAATATGTATGGATTGGCCAGGATTCAGTGTATGCATGAGAAGTAGCAGCACACACGCGTCCATCAGTGGCTTGTATCTGTTTTGTGTGCTTTTCTAATGAGTGTGCTCCAAATGAGGCTGAGCGCTGTGTGATCAGTGATGATCTATAATCACTTAACCACAACCGCACAGGCAAAGAGGTATTCCGACACCAAAGGTCAAGCTATTGACCCATCCAGACATTAGTGACCCTTTTCTGTCCATAAAGGTATATATTTAATGAAAAAATGTTAAGGAAAAAAAGGAAATTTTGAGAAATCAAACTTCTGTTTGTAGTTTCTCATGTTCTATCAAATCTATCAGCTATGATTTTCTGTTTTGTTTTATTTGTAGCTGTTGCTTTGATAGTTTGGCCTCTGAGGTCAAACTGATCGGATGGGAGCCGTGACTCTGCAGCAATAGCGCTGAGAATGGCAATTGCAGACAGAGAGGTGGGTTAGGAAGGAGGATGCAACGATGAGTGACAGGTCTGCATTTCACTCCACCTTTGAGAGACACAGAGCGAGTGATGCCTGTGGTGACCCCTCAAAGTCGTCCACAATGCTAATGCACAGCTCCGTTCACGCTGATCGGTGCAGCACACTGGACGTTCGCCTTCTATGTTCGCCTTCTATGCTCCGACTGAGGGTCACCACTCTGAAAAGGTGCAAGAGTGAGGGGTTTTGCGTGTGCAAGTCTGCTCTTTCTGCATTTGTGGGAATGGTTCTGCGTGTTTGCGTGCGTGTTTTTTGGTCATGTGGATTGATGAGTCACCAACAACCCAACTCACTAGAGACAGCTGTGTATCAGTATGCATACTATAGGCTCCAAGACACAAACTAAATGAATTGAAAAGAGTGCATTTGTAAAAGGAGGCCATGTTAAATAAGAACTGTCGCTTGTTCCACTTGTTAGAAGTATTACAGAGGAGCAGGGCATCGGATAGATTTGAGGCATGCCATTGTAAAGACCCGTAGTTAAGCCTGCTCTACAATCCCCACTGAAGGGAGATATTATGTGGTGCAAAGTTCAGCTCTTACTGAAAAAGAGGCCATACACTGACTCTCAGTGCTGCCTGTTTTGCATATAATTTGTGTTTCGACTACCAGCTCAGTGGCGTTTCCTGGCAAAAAAAAAAAAAAAGCTCCTCTAAAAATAATTTTGAGGACGAAAATGAAGGCGAAAAAAGAAAAATGCCATGTTGTTGTCAGTTCTCAGACAGACAACTTCCTTCTCCTGCGTCGCCGCTTTCCCCCCAAAAAATCTCTTGGTCGGATGAGGTGCAGCGCGTTCCCACGCTGCCCTGGAACCTCCCCGGAGGGTACCTGGCCTCGTCATGGAGCGCGCCTGCCCCGCACATGGCTGCGACAAGAGAGGGGAGCAAAACCTGTGAAAGCTTCGGGCTGGTGGGATCCACTTGTAGAGAGGAAGGAAAGAGAAGCAGGGGGAAAAAAGGAGGAAAGGAACAGGAAAGGGAAGAGGCGCTGCGAGATTGAGGAGAGAAAAGGTCGAGACGGGGAAAGATATCGATTGAACAAAGGAAAGAAAAGAGAGAATACAAACAACGCAGGAAAGGGGGCTAGTTGGTGGACAGGAAAAAGAGGAGGGGCCATGTGCTTTGAAGTTAGAGGCCGACCAAACAGCTCCGCCCGGGGAGGGCTGGAGCACGCCACCGTAAAGACTGGATGGTTGAGGGAAAAGGGAAAGGTGATGAATCCCGATGGGCTCGAGGAGAGCAGACCGTATTTCTGTTTGTCTCTGCACGTTGTTTCATCACTCTTTTTTAGCAACTTTATCAGATTGTCTCAAGCAAAACGTTGCCATGGTGACAGCGGCAGTGATACCCGGGGTCGGCAGATACAGAGGAGAGTTAATTTCCCTTTTTGCAGAAAGCAAACCGAAATAACAAACAAGCCGTCCGCGCTAGAAAACTGGATGGATCTGTGAGAGGAGAAAATGAACAAGCTTTATTCTTTTAGAAAACAAAATATGAAAAGAAAATAAACAGACAAGGTTCAAACTCGGACAGATGGGGAGGGGGGGAGTCGGAAAATGACATGCAGGCATGAGGAGGAGGGGTGAGCCCTTTATAGGAAGGAGGGATCCCTTTATCTCTCCTTCACACTCCTTACAGTTGCCAGGCTCTTCCTGTTCCATTGTGTGTAGGATGCCGGCTGTATGTACAGGAAGTGGGCTCTTTGTTTCCTCTCGCCTTCCTGTTGGTGTCGAGCACACTGGAGGGAGCAATGCTAGTGGATGTGGGAGGAAGGAACAACACACGCTGCGTTTGCTAGTAACCAGGAAGCGGCTCCCGCTGAACACATTATGGCCCTTTTGAAACACACACGCAGGCACAGTGTTTGAGGCTGTACAAACATAAGGTGCCACCAACCAACGCGTGGAGGCGTGTTCAGTTGCACAGATGGAGCTGATGCCACATACTTAACATGCGGACATTTAACGCGGGCATACAGGCAGACAGCCACATGGCAGACGTTAAGGTCCGGTCTGATTAGACACCTGATCCTTGCCGATTAATTCCATCAACTTCACGACTCATCAGGGAAGGAAATAAATCATCGATGGCTCTCAGCAACAACGTGTGTCACGTCAGCCCACTCCTCGGTTTATTAACACGGACATAAAAGCCTCCGGAAGAGAGGATCTCTCATTCAGCCACCTCTTTATACACCGCGTCCTGTGAAGAAACCTACTCCTGTCTTTGCTGAAGAAGGGCGACGGTGATCCTGTGGCTGAGCTATAGAGATCCCTCAGTGGCCCTTCATACAGGCCCCTCATCACCTCCAAACGTCCTTCTCAAATCACACTTAGGAGAGGCAATACGTATTTTCAGATTCATGTTAATGTTGTTCTACCGTTCCATTAATTGGCGCTTTGTTGTTTTGCATTTCATTATCACGACAAACCTGCACAGTCCCTTTTTCTTCGTGACGGAACGTGGAATGGAGGGAACTAGCGAGCGAGAGAGGTCAAGAGGCTCCCAACAGCAGCCAGGGAAACGAGTTTTGCAAGACGGACGAGTCGGAGAGGAAAGGGTTTGGAGAGACGAGCACAGCGGGGCGAAGGAGCGCTGAGGCGGGCGCAAGAGCAGCCGTCGGAAAGATTGATTTGAAGAGAGCAGAGCAGCGACAGGCCGGCATCATCCGATCAGCCCCGTGGTTCACAGAGCGGGGCAAGTGTCCGTGTTTGTCTGCATGTCGAACTCTCCCAGGAAAGAAACGAGACGGAATAAAGGGGAGAGGCAGTGAGAGGAAACCCGGCGTGTTGTGCTGTCAGACGGGACGGGTGGTTCGAGGATCCGGTACATCTCTGAGTAGCAATGACAAAGATGGAGGACGCGGAGGAGAAGCAAGAGGTTTTGGAAGTTCGACTTTCATTCGGCTTTGAGCTGAATGCGAAGGTCAGCATGCGGACATGCGCACGCTGACAATGCTGAGCAGGTATTTTGAATACGTTCATCTTTCTACGTTGGCATGTTAGCATGCTAACATTTGCTAGCGCAACACACAAAAGGGGAATTTAGTTTTCCAGGAAGGAAAACAATGTTTTGTGCCGATTAGAATTTGACATGATGCGCTTCTGAGAAAAAGTGATGGTATTCTGAAAATGTGGAGAGTCTAAAGTGTTAAATTTCATAGAAATTCTTCCTGCACTATAAAGCTGTACTCAACTGTACTAAGACAGAGATTCCATCCCAATTCTAGAAGGGTTCAATACAGGCAACCCCCAACCATCAGCTTTTAGGTCAGGATCTGCACCCCAAATCCTCACAACGTGACACACATCCTGTGCTGCAACACCCCCCCACCCCCCTCTCTAGTGTAAGGAAACACAGAAGATGAACCATCCCTCTACTGACAGACTTTGCTCTATGTTTCAGTCTCTTCAAGTGCCCTCATCCCGAAGTGTCTCTGTGTGTGTGTTGTGACCTGGGACACACTTTAAAATGATGAGGATCTGTAGATTAGACAACAGAGGAGACAGCTGGGCCCTTGACTTCGGTCCCTCAGCTGTTCATGGGAGTTAAATGGAGTGTGGTAATAATGGCAACTAATCCGAGGGGGTTGACAGGAGGTTAAGAGACCCTGATTGACTCGGGGTCAACGCAGCAGCAGGAGAAAGGGAGAGAGCGTGTGCGTGTCACCTAAAAGCCATCGCAAACAATAGCGCACGAGGAGATAACATTGATCCGGAACTGAATCGGATCAATTTCTCCTGATGCAGCACACACATTAAAATCAGTTTATTTATATGTGACCAGGAAGCGGAGGGGGGAGATGTGGGAGGCTGCGCTACACGAGAGGGGGTGGTACCTGTACAGTGTTTGTCTGCTCTTTGATGTCTTTTCCCACGGGACCCACGCGGAAAATGCATCGTCCTCCCTCCTTTTCCCTGCCAGCTCATTCAAGCCCATTTTCCTTCTGTCTTTCATCAACCGTCTATCGCCCTTCCTCTTGTTGTCACACAGCGAGGGGATCTTTTTGTCGGTCCATTTTGACTATTTTTTGCCTGTTTTGTTAATTTTGCCACACTGCAGATCAGTGCAAGGACAATTAGTCAATTGATGGAATACTGGATAAAACACTCATTTTGAAAATATATTAGACATTTACGTCGTACAAAAATCATTTTGGTTATAGTTTCTGAAGTGTGTGAATTATCCACTAGTTTGTAGTACAGTAGCCATTCTTCATGTAAGGTTTCAAAACTTCACGGTATATTTGAGTATAGACTCTGAACCAAAAAAGAAAGCTCTACTGTGCCCAGCTGGCGGGAAATCTATACTCTCTGAATGGACAGTGGAGGGAGTGGGAGCTAATCAGCCGTTGCTAAAAAGAGGAAATCCTCCCATTTCCCAGCTGCCACCTGCCATTCCACCTAACACCTGCCCCACTGGCTATGTCTCACACACACACACACACACACACACACACACAGCAGAGAATGCTTCCAGAAACGAGATCCCACATGACGACATGAACGCTTGCATTCTGAAAGCAGCCGGCGGGAAGCCTAAACAAACCGGGTAATACGCATGTACACACAGGCAAGCCCACACGCCTGTTTGCACATGCTATAGGATACACCTTGACATAACAGGCAGACAGAGGCAGAGTGAGAGGTGAACACTACAAGGGAACATCGACACTCACACCGTAGGGCCACACACACACACACACACACACACACACACACACACACAACCATCAGTAATTATACACATACAGTCCAACGGAAACCATCATCTGACTTAAACACATAATGGGGATGGAGGCTACAGAGGAAGCAATAAAGAACTCAATGAGAACAATTTACTTAATATGGCCAATTTAGTTCAATCTTTGAGAACATCAGAAATATTTGTTGATCACTTTTAATGGTTATTAAATAGTTCATGTTTTCTATTTGTTTGTTTCTTACTTTCACCCCTAAAAGATGTCTATGCCCCTCTTCAACGCTTTCAGAGTACAAACCCCTTGATGAGATGAACAGAACTCTAGTCTAACGGCGTACTACATTAACACACACACACACACACACACACACACACACACGGCCCTAATCCTTTGTGTCATACTTGGATTACCTTCCAAAACACATCCTGAACTGATCCTAATGTAGTCTTCTGACTCACAAACCGTTTGCCTGTTTTTTCTATAAGCACTGATACATCAGTGTGTGTGTTTTTGTGTGTGCACAGAGCCTGAGAGCTGTGTGTCGTTTTTACAGACCCCCGCCTTGCGGCCATCCGTCGACTCCAGATATCAATGTAGGTTGTGTTTGTTTTTGTGAACCTGCGAACTCGGCTGTGTGTTTGTCCTGGAGTCCTCGTATCTGCACTCCTAGCAGAGTGAAACCAGCAAAGAGAGTCTACAGCCAACTGCTGTCGGATAGATCCCTACGCCCCTACGTGGCCTTCAACATCACAACATCTGTCCTTTTCGCCCCAAAAAAACAACACATGCATGCAAACATGCTTTGCAGCACATCCATAAGAACACATTCAGATACACGCGTGCTTTATTGTACAAACACACGAGCCCGCAATGATTCAGTGCTCAAGTCACAGACAACACATGTGCTCAATAGGAGGTCATAAAACAGAAATGAGACCACAAAAAGAATATGACATACAGTAGCTTAATCCTCACCACTAATCCACCCAGATTCTCATGATATGCAGACATAACCTAGATGGGGTGCAGCTTACCTCAGAGATCCCTATTAAAACCTGGCATGTTGCCCCTCAGCTGGTATTATCTCCTGTCCAGCACACTTTCAGAGTTGACTGAGTAACACGAATGACACAGGTCCATTGTGCTGGAAGGATTACTGGTGTAAACATGTGCTCTCTGACTCTGGACACGGTCCGGCAGCTTCACTGACACGCCTGATTATTCAAACGTCCATCTCTACGAATGGGCTTGTTTAATGAAGTGTGTTATGGTATCTAAAAAAAATCAAATCAAATCCA